>NC_139957.1:23389704-23812204 GCF_963454915.1 Gymnoscopelus microlampas | reverse complement strand
ACCTTTTTCTTACGTTAGCTCCAGCTGTACCGCTGCTGTGTGTCAAACATGCAAACCCATCAATTGCGCTGTCGATAAACATTAACGATACTGCTCTCAAATTGGAGGCCTCAGTCTTCTTGTTCCATACTCTGTAAGCTCGTATGTCTACAAAACATGTGTTTTGCAGAGTTTGTGCCTATGTGTATCATCAACCACACGGCAGGTCACACATCACAATCTGTGAGTGAAGGATATGTGCTTTTCTAGCTGTAGATTCTGTTCTTGTGGGTGCTTTTGTGTCAATCAAACTGTATGTGTGTGTTGTGTTCAATATGTTTGCAAGTCTGTGAGTCCCCGCCCCCCGCCCCATTCAGTTGCTTTCCATCTGAGCGGGTGTTTTTGTGTCTGCTGTTCTTAACAAAGACAACCTCAAGAGTGACAAACAATTGCAATTACCGGTAAGGACAAGTGTTAAAAGTAAGAAAAGTCATAAGAAAAATGTACAACTACATTTGTTTGTGTAATTGACCTAACAAACAAATTGCTCAGCAAAATCATAAAGAAGTGAGGCAGAGGTAAAGAATAAGATATAGGACACAAAAAAGAAGAGAATGACAATAGACAAGTTCAGAATAATAGAGAAAGAAAGAGGGTACAAGCCTTCCACACAGAATTATTATTATATTATATTAAGTATAAAGATAACTATAATGATAATGACACCGATGAACGATAATGATCTGTAGACATGTTGAACGTGAGTGATGTGTTGAATGTGACACCCAGTAAATTTAGATGGATTTTGATTGGCTGCGAGTGTGAGTTTCTACCATTCATCAAATTCCTCTGAAAGTGAACACAACAATATTGTTACGTTGTTATATTGTGATATTGTTGTATCATCATAATACCGTTGTAGAGTTGAGGCGTGGACTCAGCCATCCTCTTCAGTTAAATGACCTATTTAGTGATCGTTCTTGGTGTGGACGGCCACTTAAAAGTGAAGGTGTGAGTGCAAATGAGAGAATAAGAAAATAGAGTTGATGGGAAAGAGAGAAAGAAAGAAAGAGAGAGAAGAGGGGATTAATGCCGTGGTTGGACTGGTAAACTCAATTCGCTCCCACGTCCTTCTCCTTCTCTCCCCTGGATGACCCCGCTCCCCTTCGTCTGCGTTGGGAGAAAGGAAACGGACGAAGGATTTACTGTTGGGTCCTGACTTGTACACATTCCTGGTGTTGTTTTTCTCCCCTTGGCCCCTTGGCCATACCAAAGGCCTCTAAAACAACAGGCTGTCAGGTTGTGACAGCTGGCTTCAAACAGCTCCTACAGCAGCCCTGCGCCCAGGTTCCCAGCCTCAGCGAGGGGCTGTGTGTGTGTGTGTGTGTGTGTGTGTGTGTGTGTGTGTGTGTGTGTGTGTGTGTGTGTGTGTGTGTGTGTGTGTGTGTGTAAAATTGTATGTGTGGTATGTGTGTATATGCGTGAATAATTGTTTACGTTTTGTATGTGTTTATGTGTGTATATCTGAGAACATGTGCATACATGCGTGCATACTGTGTGTGTGTGTGTGTGTGTGTGTGTGTGTGTGTGTGTGTGTGTGTGGGGGGGGGGTGTGGGGGGGTGTGTGGGTGTGTGTGTGCGTGTGCGTGTGCGTGTGCGTGTGCGTGTGTGTGTGTGTGTGTGTGTGTGTGTGTGTGCGTTGGTGGGTGGCTAAGTGTTTGTTTGGTCTGAACCTATGGATGTATAGCTGCTTGTCCCGCTGTCTGCATGTGTCTATCACTTGGAGATAAGTACGACTTCAGTCGCTGAGACTAAACACTTAAACCCTTTTTGTGTGTGTGTGTGTGTGTGTGTGTGTGTGTGTGTGTGTGTGTGTGTGTGTGTGTGTGTGTCACATTCACACACCCCTCCCTATTCCCAGCAATGAGCCCAGGTGGCGGGGTGGCTTTGAAGCATGGCGAGCCTCCTTATGATTCCCTGGCCGTCCAGGTGTGTGTGGGCTGGCCCCGTCTGTCTCAGCGAGAGAAGGCCCTTTTTGTCTGAGCCTTGTCAACCAGGCGAACACCATTGATCCCCGCGATTCCCCCTTGCAACCTTTACAGTGCTACCACACCTCCCAGTTACTCCCCAGATTCAGATGTGGGACCTGAAAGAAACCAAAGCTGTGTAGAGGGGGTAAAGGGGGGTTGAAGAGGGTGGAGGGTGGTAGGTGAGAAGGAGGCGGCCCCTCTTAGCACTAATGGGATAATTGTTTGCACTTCACAGGTGCTCGCCTTCCAAATGAGGTCACAGCTCAAGTGTGGCTCTTCAGAGGTGGAGGAAGATTGGATTTTGTTTTTTGCCACTGGCTGGAACAGCAAGGGGCCTACACAGAAACGTTCTAAATGACGTCAGTAGTAGGCACTTTTGGACGACCTTTTGATGATTTTTTGGACGGCTGCTATTGATATATTTTAAATGATCAAACCAACAAGGTAAATATTATATAGTTAATGGCCGCGTTTCCCAAAGAGATGCTTCGTAGAGATGCTGCGCAGGTCCTACGACGGGTCTAACGTGTGACGTCACAGGCTGCGCAGTACCTTAGCAGGCACGTAGATTTCAGGTCATGCGTGGCCTACGCAGCTTGCGTAATAGCCTTCTACACAGCTGGGACTCGGCGAAACCTACGCTCTACCCTCATTAGTAGCAGGTGGTTGTGCCCTGCGTGCCATCCTAACTGGCTACGTGTGTGGTAAAACTACATTCAGAGACAGCATGCACGTAGCCTACTCCCCGCCTACTCCTGGGAGGCGTAGCCCTGAATACTGTCCTACGCAGCAGTTTGTTACGAGCGCCCTGGGGCTCGTAACACCCATCGTAGCGAAATAGATCTATGAAAAGACCGACCACACACACACACAATATATATATATATATATATATATATATATATATATATATATATATATATAAATGTATATATATATATAAAATTACGGCCGGCCCGGTGCGTAACTTGTGTAACGTGCCTACCCAAAAAAACAGACATACAAGCTGTCAACGCACTGCGACATGCCGTGTCGATAGCTTGCAGATCTGTTCTTTTGGGTAGGGCGAGCGGCTGCGGTGCTTCGTCCTCTATGCATGAACCCGAAGTTTACAAATTGTACTCTCACGGATGATCTGATCATCTAATAAAAATATTAAGCATATGCCAAGTTAACTAAAGATATATAAATGATGCTGAGCTAAACAAGTTTCCTTAATTTCGAAGTTTTATAGTTAAACGTTATGATGAAAGTCCCCAGTTCCTCTCACGAAGTGACAGCTGTTGCGCTCGCCATGTTTATGAATGGTTAAAATATCTTTTGAAAATAGCAGATCTACAAGCTCACAACGTGTCACAAGCTTGTAGATCTGCTATTTTCAAAAGATTTTTATGCATAGTAGACTTGGGAAGTGGGTCATTCTAAGATCGAACCCGAAGTTCCCACTCGCCAGCTCAACGCGTTACCAGTCATGCCAATAAGCCTGAGCCCGATAGTTAGGTCTTTTGCACGCCACTTCTCGCTAATTTGAGTGTGGGGGCTACACATCGAACCAGCACAGCAGTTCCTTTTAACAGCCGCTCGCCCCAAAAGAACAGATCTGCAAGCTATCAACAGGGCATGTCGCAGTGTGTTTGTTGTATGTATGTCTGTTTTTTTGGGGAGGCGTCGCCCGTTACGCGCCGTTATATATATATATATATATATATATATATATATATATATATATATATATAGATAGATATAGATATATATATATAGATATAGATATAGATAGCCTATAGATATAGATATAGATATAGATATAGATATAGATATAGGTGTGTGTGTGGTATTTTTATGATCCATTTCACTGTATATATTTGCAAAGGGTATTTAAACTGCTGTGTAGTAGGACAGCACTACGTAGTTTAATAGGCTTTACGTAGACTTCGTCCAGGAGGTCTTTACGTGCATGCTGTCTCCCGAATGTAGTTTTAGCACAGACGTAACGCCGTGCGCTTGAGAACCTACGACGATGGTGTCTCCCGAACCAATTTAGATGGCACGTAGGGCACACACAGCTGCTACTAACGAAGATAGTGCGCAGCGGGGTTGCTACTGCGCAGCTGCGTGGAGGCTCTCTACGCAGCTTCTAGGCTACGCATGAGCTGAAATTCGTTTGGGAAACGCGGCCAATGACTAGTGTGTGAAATGTATAATCTGCCATAAAATGTAGATAAAAACGTTGTACGTTGCCTAAACTTAATGCTGTGTGCGCAAAGATATTTACCATTGAGTAAGTTTCGCACATGCGTAGTTCACTCTTCAATGTAAGTGTACGGGGCCGACGTGTGCGCTGGTTTGCCACGCACAGCGCATAGGTATACATACACATAGAGCTGCACTGACTGCTGCTGCTCATTCCACCTGGTGAGCTTCACTTTCTATGCATGTTATGTCTATGCTGAATGAGTTATGCTTCTATGCACGACGGTATCGTCAACCTACAAGCCCACAACGCGTCGCGGAGGCAACTTGATGTTGGTTTGTAGATTGGCGATACCGTCGAAGTATAAACCAAGCTTATTGAGCACCACAACTTGCTGAGTTCTCAATCGATTTACATGCGGTTTGGTTTGTATGATACAGGATTAAGAATGCTGGCTTTCATACCAAAATGCTTACGTACTATGTAGATTGTAAAAAAGAATATAGCCTAACTAAAACAAAACAACTTTTTGTTTGCTGTTATTGCAGTGAATGGATATGAATCATATACTAATACAGCAGTATTTTATTATTAGCCTATCCTCCTATAATTTGACTAACCTCTGTGGCTGTGGTGTCTTGGAGCGCGCGACTGTTGGTGCGCTCGCTCGCGACACACACAGCTCCGTTGCCAGGTTTCGCGGGAGAAAGAAGCAGCAAGGTCTATGAAAACAAGGCCAAACGAAACGCACCCTACAAGCAACAAGGTCTATGAAAAGAAGGCCAAACGAAGCGCCTTCACACATATACCTTGCCTCTTAGAAAACAGCCGATCTACAAGCTCACAACGCGTCCCCACACCCACCTGCACTTTCACAACCAACGCCAAAACACACTACCACCAATATTGGCCCTAAACCGCTTACAATAGGCCGACATGGCAACACCATAGACCCCGCCCACTCTTTCAGTGCATTCTTACGGCCGATCTACACCACACTTTTCAAAGCCAGCGTATGCGTTGTGCGTACAGCGCGTTTGTTTAGATCCAATTGATTATCAATGATACCTGCTACACCAGGCGCGCGGATACGCGAGTCCCCCATACGCAGACTTTTAAAATAGGACTGGATCTAAAAGTGCGCGTGTGTGCGTCGTGTGTGCGAAAAAAGTCTCGTGTGTTTCCACAGTCACGGATCTCTCTCTCTGTGTGTGTGTGTGTGTGTGTGTGTGTGTGTGTGTGTGTGTGTGTGTGTGTGTGTGTGTGTGTGTGTGTGTGTGTGTGTGTTTGCGACGGGACCCGGGGGGGGGGGGGGGGGGAGTAGCATCGTGCCTCCGTGGTGTGTGTGTGTGGGTGGGGGGAGATGATCGCCCCACAACTTGGGTCCGCGGCCGTGTATGCGTCGACACACACGTGTGCATGCACGTTGGGGAGGGTAACCGCCTTCCATTCCGACATCTCGCCACTCCGACTTGTGGCTTCCGCGTGCGGTTAGGGTTAGGGTTAGGGTTAGGTATAGGGTTCGTTAACATCGGAAAGGCGACATGTCGGAAAGGCGACATGTAACCTTGGGGAGGCAATGTCACAATGTACATTCTTTGTGTTTGCGCGACGCCCGTGTGTGTTCGCGACGGGCCACGGGCCGCATGGATGTACCGTGGTGTGTGTGTGTGTGTGTGTGTGTGTGTTTGTGAGCGCTCGCGACGGGGGACGGCTCCGCCTGTTATATGCGCGGGTGTTTGTTCTGTGCCTCCACGACGGGATGTGCGTGTGTGTGTACACACGACTACACCATTGGTTCTCAAAGTGGGGTCCGGGGACCCCCAGGGGTCCTTGAGGGAGTTCCAGGGGGTACCCAGCTAAATGATAGATTAGGCACCAAATGGACCCTTATGGGTCTGTAACTCTGAGAGTGTACAAATGGAACCAAATGGACTCTAAGGGGTCCATTTGGTTCCATTTGTACACTCTCAGAGTTAAATAAACATAGACTTTACGATATAAATTGGGGTCCAAGATATAGCAATACCATTAAATGGGGGTCCATAGCCCTAATGCATGTCAAACTGGGGGTCCTTCAAATTAAAATGGTTGAGATTCACTGCTAGAGCCGTAAAAAAAACGTCTCTTATGGGGGTCCCTGGCATATCTTTTCAAATGGGGGTCCGCGGGCTAACAAGTGTCAAATTGGGGGTCCTTGACATAAAAACGTTTGAGAACCACTGTACTACACAGTACAAACTCACTTTCCATCCCTGATAAACTGTCTGTTCTCAGCGCATAAGCCAAACTGCACACTTTGGGTGCTCATATCCCCCTACGGGTATGGTCTAGTAAGTACAAAAAGATGTAGTACTTAATCATAACTTTTGCTTATGCCATTAGTTATGTGATGTCTGTCTTTCACAAATGAATGACTACTACTATGGCGGGGCCTATCAAAATAAACTACATATTATTGTTGGCTTAATTGTTGGTGTAGCACTACCTGGGGAAAACCAGCCGCCACTGCTATAAGCAACCAACATTTTTATCAAATGACATGCAGTCGAACAGGCCGTTCAGAGCATAGACAACAACAGCAACAGCAGCGTATCATGATAGCTTTCATTATTGTGATCTTGTATTCCAATCAAATAAGAACAGTGGAAACAGTAGGAGCACATCTCAATTACATGTGTTAATCACGGCCACCTACATGACATGCATAATATAGTAATAAAAGAAGCCAAACGCACGCATTTCAGCATCACAGGGAATGAACAGCAACGGACAAACACACACACACACACACACACACACACACACACACACACACACACACACACACACACACACACACACACACACACACACACACACACACACACACACACACACACACACACACACACACACACACACACACACACACACACACACACACACACACACACACACACACACGGGACAGGGATTTGAGATCAAAGGTTTAACTAATGATAGTTACACGCCATGAAACACACATAAAGTCATAATACCACCTACATTATTTTGTAAAAAAGGCTAACATGAACATAACCATAGGTCAAGAGCACAATTCAACACAATGACGGTCACTGTGGCTGTTTACTCAGATGTAAGCTAGCTACAAAGACAAAGCAAGCCTTTAGTGAATGTTCTCTGTGACATATAAAAGATGAGTGAGATGTATCTAGGCTATAATACGATCAGCCATTGCATTGGAACCAACAACCCCTGAATTAATTATTGTCCCACCTGAATGAATCTGCTGGTGACATTGCCTATTCACATTAATATTCATGCAACAACATAGGAACGTTACTCTGCAACTCCCTATAGTAGACCTATAGCCTACTGTAGGCACAGACTTAGCACATCGATACTTGTGCACACAGATCCTTGGTGAGAGAGAAAAGGCAGAGAAGCCAGTGGCATCTGATTTATTCAAACCATTCTTATTTTTTTGTTTCTCAGAGGCCAAGCAGACACTAGAGAAACTAGACACACACACACACACACACACACACACACACACACACACACACACACACACACACACACACACACACACACACACACACCTAAAACATACATACAAACACACACACACACACACACACACACACACACACACACACACACACACACACACACACACACACACACACACACACACACACACACACACACACACTTATAAATAAATAAATACACATTAACATATGCTTGAAATATGTATGCTCAAGACATGTGCTACATTACAATATGATAGCCTTGAGAAGATAATAAGAAGCACCTGTAATCAAGTACATTTGCATATTGACTTTAGAGAACGCAGGGTGTTCCAAGTAACTGGAGGCCAGGTAATAGGACAGTTGAATAGGAGCCACAGGTAAAAGCAATAAGGAGAAGCAAAGAAAAGCCAAAACAAAAAAACTAAATCAAAAGTGATTATTTATTGTCTTTGATCTCGCTGTCAGTTGGGTAGTTGGGGATTTAGGCTGCACTCTGCGCTGCACTCACAGCAGCGAGGCCTCTGGCTAAACTTTAGCCCAGATGAGAAATGGAGAAGAGAAGATTTCAGGCGATTTCACGGAGATAAGCATTCTGGGGAGGAATAGCTCTGAGGAGCTAACGCCTGAGTTATACTTAGTTGCATGCGGGTGTCGCACATCAAAAATAGACGATCTACAACCTCAGAACAACTTACGCTGTGACGCGTTGTGAGCTTGTAGTTCTACTATTTCCGGTGCGTGACACCCGTGCACAACCAAGTATAAATATGGCTTTATACAGACGAGCCTACCCCTCTCAAGTGCCACACGCACACATGCACACGCACGCACACACGCGCAGGCAAGCTATTAAACCAGCATACATACACAGGCCACACACATGCACAGTAAAATCCTGAGCGTTCATTTAACTCTTACTCTATACATACATACATACATACATACATACATACATACATACATACATACATACATACATACATACATACATACATACATACATACATACATACATACATACATACATACATACATACATACATACATACATACATACATACATACATACACACACATATACTGTACACACATGTATGAGATACACTACCCACACCGGTTGTCCTATTGTCCTGAACCTTTATGGTGGAGCCATGCAGGTATTTTTCTTTCCATATTTCCTGTGCTTTTGAATGTCTCATTGTGTCTGTCTTACAGTGAGTCTAAGCACCTTGATGTCTCTTTCTGGCTTTGCCACAGGTATTTACATTCACAGCATACAAGCTGTTTCGTTCTGAAGGTAGATACAAAAGGGGTTGGGGGCGGGGTGGGGCGGAGTGGACAACAAACATTAAATCCCATAGGCTTCATGAAAGGATGAGAAATTGTGTTATTTTGCGAAAGAAGCCAAGTTGTCCCACACTCTTTCACAATTTTCTCCACTGGCACCTAACTGGATGGCAGCCTCTGGGTGAGGAAATATTAGAGGGTCAGGTGCAATATGGAGGGCAGAGGAGAGAACCGTTTCCTGTGTAACTTCATGCCCTTCCTCTGTCAATTGGCCAGCAGGACGAATGGGTTGCTTGGAGAATGGGTCTTAGTTAAAGTACGGTGGGAACGGTGAATTGAATGTTGGAGTTTGAACTCCTCCATACCAAAATAAATAATACTAGACCATACCCGTAGGGGAATATGAGCACCCAACGTGTGCAGTTTGGCTTATGCGCCGAGAACAGACAGTATCAGGGATCGAAAGTGAGTTTGTACTGTGTAGTGGAGTGGTTCGCAAACGTTTTTATGTCAAGGACCCCCAAATTGACACTTGTTAGCCCGCGGTCCCCCATTTGAAAAGATATGCCAGGGACCCCCATAAGAGCGTTTTTTTTTAATGGCTCTAGCAGTGACCATTTTAATTTCAAGGACCCCCAGTTTGACATGCATTAGGGCTATGGACCCCCATTTAATGGCATTTCTATGTCTTGGACCCCAAGTTATATAGTAAAGTCCACGGTACATGCTCCTGTCGCGAACACGAACACACACACACACACACACCACGGTACATGCTCCCGTCGTCCCGTTGCAAACACACACACACACACACACACACACACACACACACACACACACACACACACACACACACACACACACACACACACACACACACACACACACACACACACACACACACACACACACACACACACACACACACACACACAGAGATCGTCCAGCGCGTTTGTTTAGATCCAAGTGATTATCAATGATAGCGGCTACACCAGGCGCGCGGATCTCTCTCTATCTCCCCCTCTCTATCTCCCCCTCTCTCTCTCTCTTTCCCCTCTCCTCTCTCTCTCTCTCTCTCTCTCTCTCTCTGTGTCTCTCTCCCCCTCCCTCCCTCCCACGCTCTCGCTCTCTCTCTCTCTCTCTCTCTCCCTCCCTCGAGCCGTGTATGCGTTGACACGCATATAGGCCGCGGACCCGTCCACCCCCCCCCCCCACCACACACACACACACACACACACACACACACACACACACACACACACACACACACACACACACACACACACACACACACACACACACACACACACACACACACACACAGAGAGAGAGACATCTGTAAGAATGTTTTCTGTGTAAACGTGCGTAAATGATGTCACCGTGTTTCTGTTGTGCAGTTGATGTGCTGCGGTGAACGGAACGTACTCACGGTCTCGCAGTGAATGGAATCATGTGTCTCGGTGTTGCGGTGTTGCCATGTTCGCTTATTGTAAGCGCTTTATTGGCAATATTGGTGGTGTTGTGTTTTGGCGTTGGTTGTGAAAGTGCAGGTGGGTGTGGGGACGCGTTGTGAGCTTGTAGATCGGCTGTTTTCCAATAGGCAAGGTATATGTGTGAAGGCGCTTCGTTTGGCCTTCCTTTGATAGACCTCGTTGCTTGTAGGGTTCGTTTGGTTTGGCCTTGTTTACTGCTTGTTTCTCTCGCGAAACCTGGCAACGACGCATGCGCAGTTTGATCAAGAGTCCCCCCAACCAAAACCAACCAAGACTCCACCACCGTGAGGTTACTAGAATTATAGTAGGATGTTCAACACATGAACAACAGCCTGGCTGTCTTATGCCCCGGACAGGGATTCAGTGCACAGACACTTTTCCTGCGGACAGACATTTTTCTCTCGGACAGACATTTCTTTCGCGGACAAAGACTTATTGGCTTATAGTATGATGATGATGATGATATTTTGGGTTGAAATTGAACTCTCCAGTCTCATGCCTTCTCATTGTGATACATCCAGCCGCATCTGACTTCACCCACTTCAGCACCTAATATGCACAGCAACGAGACACGCCCCTTTTTCCCGACATAATGGAAGTGAGCGGGAATCTGACACTTCTCGCTCGTGTGACGACAGAACACAGATGTGTGACAGTTACACTTTTAAATGTATAATACACCTTTTTGCATCTTTTGTTCAAACAAATGTTATTTGTTATATTTTTACCCTTTCTGCTAGAAAGATGGATACTAGTAATTTAACAACTGCTGATGACATAGTTAAATGGATTGCAATTAACTGGTACCAAGATGACAACTCCTCTTCTTGGTGTTGTATGTCACAGTGTTTAGAACGTTCAAGTGCACTGTGGAAAAATAAAACGGTATGGCAACAGTCCTTCTAACCTGTCTCTTGCTTTAAGGGTACTTTTGAGTTCTGAGCCACAGAACAGATTAAAGTTACAAGGAGACATCACAGAGTCATGGCCTGTAAATGTTAGCTTTAGCTTCTTTTACATCAACAGTTTACCCATCGCTAATTGGAACATGCCTCCCTTTTTGTGTCAAATGCAAGTGCCCGTGCACACACACATACACCCTTGTGTATGTGCAAAAACACACACACACACACACACGCACGCACGCACACGCACACGCACACACACGCACACGCACACACACACACACACACACACACACCCACACACACACACACACACACACACACACACACACACACACACACACACACACACTTTCTCTACACTTTAGAGAATGGCATTAACACTTCCAGGTTTAGTTGTTTGACTCTCATACAGTAGAACCTCCACCTGCATTTATGAAAGTACTGTACAATGTCAGCCAGTGCAGTCACTGTCACTGCGCTACACCTACAGTTTTAATGCTTTTACATGGTTTAGTACTTTTCAACTCTTCAGTGTAAACTGTAAACCAATAATTTTTCTCTCTAAATATTTACCGGTGGTGAAAATATAATTAAAACTAGAAAAAGTGCTCCTCGGAGCACAAGTCTCCGCCAGCAGACTTGTGTTGGGAATGTTGGGAATGTTCTACTTCTTATGTTCTAATTATTATGTCCTATCCGTCCTGTCTATGTAAGTGTCCTATCCGCCCTGTCTATGTAAGTGTCCTATCCGTCCTGTCTATGTAAGTGTCCTATCCGTCCTGTCTGTGTAAGTGTCCTATCCATCCTGTCTAAGTGCCCTATCCGTCCTGTCTATGTAAGTGTCCTATCCGTCCTGTCTATGTAAGTGTCCTTTCCGTCCTGTCTGTGTAAGTGTCCTATCCGTCCTGTCTGTGTAAGTGTCCTATCCGTCCTGTCTATGTAAGTGTCCTATCCGTCCTGTCTATGTAAGTGTCCTATCCGTCCTGTCTGTGCAAGTGTCCTATCCCTCCTGTCTGTATAAGTGTCCTATCCGTCCTGTCTATGTAAGTGTCCTATCCGTCCTGTCTGTGTAAGTGTCCTATCCGTCCTGTCTGTGTAAGTGTCCTATCCGTCCTGTCTGTGTAAGTGTCCTATCCCTCCTGTCTGTATAAGTGTCCTATCCGTCCTGTCTGTATAAGTGTCCTATCCGTCCTGTCTGTGTAAGTGTTCTATCCGTCCTGTCTGTGTAAGTGTCCTATCTGTCCTATCTGTCCAATTATGTATCCTATCTAATTGTTACAGTATCCACCATTTCTCAGCCATTTCGTGATGGTTCCTGTCTTACCTCACTTTGAAGGAGGCACAGACTCTTTCAAAGTGACGCCATGTATTTATAGGCCGCTATACGTCACTAGCCAATCAGATCACACTATTTCACCGTATTGTCACGTGTCACGTGAGGCTTGACCAATCGGTGTGTCATATTTAGAAAGTGAAAACAAAGTATCCTGGCGGAGACAATAAGTGTACACGTGATGCGGAAGTCTGCCGCGGAGGAGCTGTTGAGAGTGGTCGAGGATACACTTGATGTACACTCGCTCAATGCGGAAGTGGAGAGCCTCCTCGCCTCCTCCACTCGACTCCACTCGCCTCCTCCAAGACGCACATGAACAATTGGACCGCGACTACTTCCGGTTCGAAGTCGGAGTGACCGAGTGGGAGTGAGCGAGTGGCCGAGATTTTCGGTATTGGAATCTGGCTTATTACTCTTTCAAAGTGACACATGTATTTATAGG
Organism: Gymnoscopelus microlampas; assembly: GCF_963454915.1. Lineage (NCBI taxonomy): Eukaryota > Metazoa > Chordata > Actinopteri > Myctophiformes > Myctophidae > Gymnoscopelus > Gymnoscopelus microlampas. The sequence continues at coordinate 23,799,023 of NC_139957.1, read as the reverse complement.
CCGCTATCCGTCCTGTCTATGTAAGTGTCCTATCCGTCCTGTCTGTGTAAGTGTCCTATCCGTCCTGTCTGTGTAAGTGTCCTATCCCTCCTGTCTGTATAAGTGTCCTATCCGTCCTGTCTATGTAAGTGTCCTATCCGTCCTGTCTGTGTAAGTGTTCTATCCGTCCTGTCTGTATAAGTGTCCTATCCGTCCTGTCTGTATAAGTGTCCTATCCGTCCTGTCTGTATAAGTGTCCTATCCGTCCTGTCTGTATACTGTAAGTGTCCTATCCGTCCTGTCTGTGTAAGTGTCATATCCCTCCTGTCTATATAAGTGTCCTATCTGTCCTATCTGCCAATTATGTATCCTATCTAATTGTTACAGTATCCACCATTTCTCAGCCATTTCGTGATGGTTCCTGTCTTACCTCACTTTGACAGTGGCACAGACACTGTCAAAGTGACACCACGTATTTATAGGCCGCTATGCGTCACTAGCCAATCAGATCACAGTATTTCACCGTATTGTCACGTGTCACGTGAGGCTTGACCAATCGGTGTCATATTTAGAAAGTGAAAACAATACTCTCCTGGCGGAGACTAATAATAATAATAACTAGAAAAAGTGCTCCTCGGAGCACAACTCTCCGCTGTTGGGAATGTTGGGAATGTTCTATCTGTATAAGTGTCCTATCCGTCCTGTCTGTATAAGTGTCCTATCCCTCCTGTCTGTATAAGTGTCCTATCCGTCCTGTCTATGTAAGTGTCCTATCCGTCCTGTCTGTGTAAGTGTCCTATCCGTCCTGTCTGTGTAAGTGTCCTATCCAATTGTTACAGTATCCGCCATTTCTCAACCATTTCGTGATTGTTCCTGTCTTACCTCACTCTTACCAGACTTGTGTTGGGAATGTTGGGAATGTTCTAATTCTTATGTTCTAACTGTCCTATCCATCCTGTCTGTATAAGTGTCCGATCCGTCCTGTCTGTATAAGTGTCCTATCCGTCTTGTCTGTTTAAGTGTCCTATCCGTCCTGTCTATGTAAGTGTCCTATCCCTCCTGTCTGTGTAAGTGTCCTATCCCTCCTGTCTGTATAAGTGTCCTATCCGTCCTGTCTGTATACTGTAAGTGTCCTATCCGTCCTGTCTGTATACTGTAAGTGTCCTATCCGTCCTGTCTGTGTAAGTGTCATATCCCTCCTGTCTATGTAAGTGTCCTATCCGTCCTGTCTGTGTAAGTGTTCTATCCGTCCTGTCTGTATAAGTGTCCTATCCGTCCTGTCTGTATAAGTGTCCTATCCGTCCTGTCTGTATAAGTGTCCTATCCGTCCTGTCTGTGTACTGTAAGTGTCCTATCCGTCTGTGTAAGTGTCATATCCCTCCTGTCTATATAAGTGTCCTATCTGTCCTATCTGCCAATTATGTATCAGCCATGCAGCCATTTCGTGATGGTTCCTGTCTTACCTCACTTTGACAGTGGCAAAGACACTGTCAAAGTGACGCCATGTATTTATACAGTATTTCACCGTATTGTCACGTGTCACGTGAGGCTTGACCAATCGGTGTGTCATATTTAGAAAGTGAAAACAATACTCTCCTGCGGAGAGTAATAAAACTGTTTCAGACTGATCTTGGAATAATGTCATCAGAAAAATCACTGGTGTGTGTAATGTATTATTTACTTATTTTGATGACGTCATCAGGACTTGAAGGATCTGTGGAATTTCCCAAACCCAAACCTGGAAGTAGCACTGGTGTGCAATTAAGTATAATCAGGCATCAAATATTTTTTGAGTCCTTGTGAGGACAATTGTCCAAACAATGTCTACTTCTCAAATTCTACTATAGCCTACTTGTGGGGACATTTGGCCCTCACTAGTAGAGTACAAGTACACACACACATATGTTAATGTGTTTGTTTAGTTGCCTGGGTTCCCTGTCATCATTACATACTGTCCTCCGTTCTCTACACTGGCTCCCCGTTGCGGCTCGCATCCAGTTTAAGACCCTGGTGCTATTCTATAGGGCAGTGAAAGGAACAGCTCCTTCTTACCTCCAGGCTTACACCCCTGCCCGACCACTTCGGTCTGCCGCCTCGGGGCGACTGTTTGCCTCGTCACTCAGTGGTCCCTCTGGCCGATCTACACGGTCACAGCTTTTCTCTGTTCTGGCCCCACAGTGGTGGAATGAACTCCCCACTGATGTCAGGACAGCAGAATCACTGACCATCTTTCGCCGCAGGCTGAAAACCCACCTCTTCAGGAAACACTACCCTGACCCTTCCTCTTAGCCTTGCCTACTTGTTGTCAATTAGTATTACGAGCTCTTGTTTTATTGGATCTTGTTTATTTGATACACTTAATTATTTTAGCTCTGGCTCATTCGATTTTCCTATTTGTCTCATCTGTTTAAGACAAAAACAGAACCAAAATTGAAAAATAATGAAAAGAAACAAATAGGAGACACAGATGAAGCCGTAGGAACACCCAAAGATAAACAGCAGAAGAATAAAGTAACGAAAACATCGACGACGACAGAGGGATAGTGAGGAAGACAAGGGCTTAGCTGAAATACTGCATGCTGAACTCGACAATATAACTAAAGAACTACAATCTTTCAAGCAGGAAATACGGCAGGAACTGTCGTCGTTTATAAGAAGAAATGAAAAAATAAATGAAGGAGGAAATCACAAGTTTTGAGGTGGAGCGACGCTGAAGGCGGGTACAAACGAAATGCGCTTATCGGAGATAGAGGACTGGCGAGTGGGAGCGGACGAGGCGATGATGGTGGAACATGTGGAGCAATTACAGGCAAAGCAACTGGACTGAGATGAGGGGAAGACGCAACAACATACGCGTGTTTGGACTCGTGGAGGGGACCGAAGGGGCTTCAGTAGTGAAATATATGGAGCAACTGTTTCAAACAGAGCTTGATTTGCCTGAAGGGCACACAGAAACCGAACCACCCATCTGCTCCACCCCGGTCCATTGTGATGAACTTTCTTCAATTCGAGACGAAAGAGATGGTGCTTAAAAAGGAGAGGGGCTACATGCAGGGAGATCCGAGCGGGGAACGAGACGCCGACACGCACACACACACACACACACATCCCAACAGAATTATGAGAACATCTGGAGAAGCTCATCCAATGCACAGACAAACGTTTCCTGGAGAGCACCAGAGGAACCATCAGAGAGGCTTCAAACAGCCCGCCACCACACACACGCACGCGCACACACACACACACACACACACACACACACACACACACACACACACACACACACACACACACACACACACACACACACACACACACACACACACACACACACACACACACACACACACACACACACACACACACACACACACACACACACACACACACACCTCTTGGCTACCGAGGTAAAGGCCAGATCAGATGAGAGGAGGGAACAAAGACTGTCTCTTTGCACTCTGCGGTATTGCAGCACTTAAGGTTAACTCTCCTAACACAAAGACCTGACCCCCCCCCCCCCCCCCTTTCTACACATCCTTTAATATACAGCCCTGCCAGGGATCCTAGCCCACCAGGACACAGAGAGAGCCAAGGGGCACGGTGAGCTCCTTATGAATCAATTTCAGTATGTCAGGGTCAGGCTGTCTGGCCTTTGACAAACCTCTACAACACTTTTAGAGCTGTGCAAAGGGGAAAGGGGAGACAAAGTCTAGAGCCTAATTCATGCTTCATTGTATATGACCATGTTGCTCGCCGAAAATAGCATATTTTCATTTACTGACAAACTGCATGTTGAGCAATTAGCCTTAGCCAGAAGAAAGACAATTAGCCTTCAATCTACAGACTGAATGATTCCACGCAAGACAGGGAATCATTCATGACATGAGCGCACAGAAAAACAGAGAGAAAAGCCTGGAGACATATTGAGAGACAAGACAAGAGACATAAAGTCCAGTAGACAAGGCAACATTTGTACCGTGAAACTCAGAGACAAGCTGTACGAATGAGGCATCAGTTCAATAAATTACTGTGTGGGAAATTGAATTGAGTTGAACAGAATTTCATCAACGCTGATGCAGAGAGTGGCGACCTTTCCTATGTTTCACCCGTTTCAATTGAAACGGGCCCTCAACCTCAGGGTACCCTTATATAAAAATAAAAAAAAGCCGACGTCCAAGAATTTCATGCAAGAAGAGGATGTAGATCTGATTGAATCAGCTCAAGTGAATCATGTGAGTGAGTTGTTTTAGCTGTCTGTCCATGGTGGAAGTGCAGATAGCCTTAATTTAGTTCGAAAATGCATCATTATGGATTGTGGAAGCAAATCAACTTCAGTCCACAAATTATTTTTCAATAAAAAAACGTTTTTTCTTTTGCGGGGGGGGGGGGGGGGGGGCGCATATGGGGCCCCCATATGAGCTCTAGAAACAGGCCCCCAGATCATTAAGGCCGTCCCTGTGCAGAGTACAACTTTGTATAATACTGTAAATAATAAGAATACAAATATTCGGAATCATATACCCGAGGAAAGCATCCCTGCTTGACATGACAGCAAATGTTACTGTACATAATACCAACGGTACTATTGGAATAGGCAGGCAATATACAGCGTGGACATTATGGCTGGGAAGAAAGCAGTACCACAGAAGAAAGACAAAGCCAAGATTCAGATCACATCTACCCTCTCTTTTTCTCCCTTTCTCCATCCCTGTCTCTCTTCTTTCTCCTTCTGCTGTCAGACATTGCAGAAAAACACAGTTTATCATTATCACCCCCTCTCACCTGAGACCTCACCTCTTGCCTCCCCTCTTGCTCCACTTCCTGACCCCCACCACCACCTCCCTCATGCTGCCCCCCCCCCCCTGCCATTACCCATCCCTTCACACATTCACTCCTCCCTTACCTCCCCCACTGCACCCCGCTACCACCTAGCGAGCACATTTCCTTGCTCCCTCCCTGCCAACAAAGAAAGAAAAAGCTTTTACTCATTAGTGGACGACCCTTGCCCCTAGGCCACATTTTAAGAGGCTCTACTTGACTCCATGACATGGCCGTCAGCAATCAAAACATGTGCGTTCAGCGCAGACAGACCTGTAAAGGGCGTGTGTGTGTGTGTGTGTGTGTGGGGGGTGGGGGGTGGGGGGGGGGGGTAGTTTGATATCGATGCAGGGCTGGATGTGTGTCTGACAGCAGACTGACAGGAGAGAGACAGGTTCACTAACTGCTGCTCAACCTCCACGGTCATTCTGGTCCCCAGGCTGGGCCCTGGCGATGGTTACCCAGGTTAGAGGTGCCGGGGGGTGGACAGGGTCTCACTCCTTGTGTGGGGCATTGCAGGAGCTCAGGAGTTCTCCATTAGCTGCCCCACCGCTGTGTGTGTTTACCTACTGGGAGAGGGGAAGGGCTTTTGGGTGTAGTGTGTCAGAGTTGGCGTAATGGTGCTGATGCTTTTCTAATTGTTCACAGAAGTTGGATGTGGTAAGCTTGTTTTAGGTTAGATGTGTTTGTGTTGCTGATTTCACAGAGGCAAAACGCGACATACATGCACTGTTTTTATCCGTCCAACCACCACCGCGGGCGCACACACACACACACACACACACACACACACACACACACACACCCACACCACCCACACACACACGCACACACAAATAACATCCCCTTGCTATCAAAGTTGTGTGAATGTTAGGAAGCCGGTGGTGGAGTCAACCTGTATATTTGAACAAACCCCAGGCTCTCTCCTGCTCAGGTCAGTGTTTTTAATGAGGAAGCTGACAGAAGACTCCCTAAGGCAGGGCACTGCTACTGTAGTAATAGTCCTTCATTGCTGACAGATTCATACGCACTCTTCGTTTGATGTGGCTCTCTCCCTCCACTTCAACTTTGACTTCTCCGGCTTTGGAACGTCGTCTTCCAAGGAAAGGAAACTTTTCAAAGGAGAGCAACCAGGCAATTAAGGTGCTCTCTAACTGTTTTTTACGGCTTGGCAATATCACACAGCTCCGGGTGCTTCTGTTGACACCATAACAGATATGAATGCCCCTAATGTAATACGCCATTGCTACTGTAGAAGTAAGCAGCAAACTTTTATCGAGGCAAAACACAATGTGAACAACTGCCATGTTTCACAAAATCTCGCAAATTTTAGCCACAAGAGCAATTACATATGACATAGTAAAGCTGGAAGCGAGCTACTGTCACATAACCCAGATTGGCTGGAGCTGGAAGTTTGGAGCCAAGGGTCTAGGTTTGGCCCAAGAGCAACTGAGGCTGGAGGTTGTCATTGGGAGTCTGAGAGGGTCTGGTCTGAGGCCTGTCCTCACCACTGCACCACCCAGCCCCTGTGTTTGGACAGGGTTTATTTTCAGCCTCTCCGTGGATGTTTAGCATGAAACCCTACCCTGCAATAACCACGCACTGAGCAACAGAGGGGACATGTGGCCACCAGACTCCCTCAGCAGACCTATTTCTCCTGCCTCCTCCCTCTTGCTCTACTCTGCTGCTTAGCTCTCTTTCCCCCTGCAAGGCTGCATTGCCCCTGCTGTTCCTCTGAAAACACTGTGTCCCATGGCATGAGCAAACATGTTGGGCCGTCTTTCCTGTGAACCTGTAGAATGGCAGGACCCCCCTCTTTGCAAAGCCCATAAGACACTGCAACCACCTTTCGATGTAATTCAGAACTGGTGAGACAACACACTTTGCAGTTGGCTTTCTGTGACCTTTTAAAGGTATTTTAATGGCCCTATATCTCAGCTATTCAAATAGTTGGAGAAGCAGAATAATTCACTGTGGAGTAGCTAACACACCTGCTTGAATAGGCCGCCCTCTAGTGGGTGAATATAGACACATTAACTAGGTCTGATCACAGAGATGAATAGGTTAAAATCATTGAGGCCGTTTACAGTGGAAGCCATAACCTGACTCTGTCAAATGGAAGAAGCTTGCGACACACATTTTGTCTCACAGCCTGATTTCCGGAGGGAGGGGGGTTTACCAGGCTATGGAAGCCATGGTAGAGGTACACATTCTGTCAGATATCATATCATATCATATCATATCATATTATATCATATCATATCATATCATATCATATCATGTCATGTCATGTCATGTCATATCATCTTACCAAATCATATCCTATCCTATCCTATCATATTATATTATATCAAGTGGTTCATTCTAATGTGGCAAAAAATAAAATGTTGGCTTGTGTTAAATAAGTCATTGCTTGCACCTTCTGTTGGTTGGAAACGGACAATTTACAATTTGGCAAATAATGCATTCAAGGTTGCAAAAACATGCATGTTGCATGCCATGCAGGCAACACAAATCTATGATGTCTACATCTATCTGAGTTAACCATAAACCGATAGCTGCTATATAATCTACAGTAAGGCTGCAGATTAGTGATCTCCAGGTGAAGCATAAGACGAGAGGAGGAGGCCCTCATAAGACCACTTACTCACACCCATCTTACTTTTATCATAGCTAGGGGACCTAACTACACAGCACCCCACTCACAGGTGCTCTTCATCTCCCTTTCATCTTTTGACTGTATACAACATTGTATGGAAGGTGACTGCTTTCCAAACACAGCTACTCACACACATCCAAGATGTCTGGGTTTGGGGACTGAGCAGCCATTGTCAAAGCAGTGTGCTTCTATTGAGTGGGCCCCTTTTCCCTGTCCCCCGGAGCTAGTGTAGACCGAGGTATGTATGATGTACATGTAGTCATTAATTTGAAGGGGTAAAGGTCAAACAGAGCATCAACATCACATGCACCTTACATTCTGTAAGTTAAGAAACCTTTAGTCCTGTGGGCCTGACCTGAGCAACTGCGAAACAACCAGAGAGCAAGAGAAAATATATTAGTGAGCGTGTATGTTCAATATGAAAGGAATCAGCAAAGTATTAGACAGTGCACGGTTTCAGACGGGTCACTTATTCCCTGCAAAAGTTTATCAAAGTTAATCAGATATTTTCAAAACAGACTTGTGTGTTGACTTTCAAATCCTTATATTAAAATTGGCTAATGGGAGGAGTGCGTTGTCTAACCTCAAAGTGTCGTCATGGCATCAGGCGCAAACAATTCAGTCAGCTTCATATATGGGCACAAAAGGGGGCATGCCCATATATGGGCATACTAGTGAAATCAGGGATCTCCATATATGGGCATAAAAGGGACAAGGACTGACGGATACAGATATTTCCATGGTGTTAGGGCCACCTATGGTAAAATGTGTTCGTGTGTGAGTGTAATAGTGTGCAAAAGTTCATTCTTTAGGTTCAAATGGACTGGCTGAGAATTGCATTTCTATCCTATTCAACACAAATGTCCAGTGAGTGTTAACATGATATGACACTACTCGATATGAGGTCATCAAGGCGGAGAAAGCTTCAGAGAGAGCAGATCCGCGTGACTCTGGAGTAATGATGCTTCATGTTTGCTTTGGTCACTCTCCCATGAATGGTGGAAGGTTGTTTCACACCGTGCATAACAGGCCTCAACATTCAGACCAGGAGATGACAACATTACTGTAATTTATTCCCTAAAGGGTTGTAGCCTTGGTGCATTGCATAGTACACAGGCCCTACAACTAGGGTGTGATTATAAAATTGTCCGAGGTTTTTCACACTTGCATTTTTAAGCCCTTAGCTAAGATAAACCCTGGGCTACAGAAAACGTAGGGCTAGCTTAACCTCATTTCTCATATTATTTAACCGACCGCTTATAGTAAGCCCCGGGTTAGGGACTCAACACTTGAAAAAAGCCAAGGGTTCATGTTTTTAGAAGGCAGCACAACAGACATGACCTTGCTTTTGTTTTAACCTTGTTTCACACCAGTGATACAGGTACATTTTTACACCCTCGGAGTTAAAGACTGTTACTGTGTAAGAACTCTAAAGAACCCATCTTTCATCTGACTATCAAACCAAGGTCTCTGGAATGAGCAGACTCCCATAAATGTGTGAGGTCTTTGTAAAGCTCTTCATTTGTCTCACATGCCATTGATAGTGGAATACAGTAAATATTTGAGAGTTATTGCCTGGATTGGATTAATTACATGCAGTCTTGAATTTCTGCATTGCATCCTTTGTTCCAAAGAAGTCACACAACATTAACAAGCTGTCAAGCTGTGAACTGACATGGTTTGTCTCTGTGACTTGTTGTTGGTTGCTCTAACACTTTGTGTATGTGTGCCGTGCCGTGCGTTGGTGTGTGTGTGTGTGTGTGTGTGTGTGTGTGTGTGTGTGTGTGTGTGTGTGTGTGTGTGTGTGTGTGTGTGTGTGTGTGTGTGTGTGTGTGTTGGAGCGCTGCAGTTGGAACACTGGAACTGCACACCATGAAGCCCTGTGAATTTTCATCTGTCGGAAGCTTAGTATGCATGTGTATGTGTGAGAGAGAGAGAGAGAGAGAGAGAGAGAGAGAGAGAGAGAAGGGGGCGGGGGCGTAATGGAGCTTGACTAAACCAAGCGCTTGTACATAAATTGACATGTGCAATTAGGGAGATGTACACAGTCCCCCTGGTCTGTTTAAGATCCGGAATAGTTTCCTAACAGCTTCAAGATGCCCTGTTCTGGCTTTGGTTCCAAATCTAAATCGGGTTTGACCTTGTTGAATAATGGTGCTGGTGAAGTTCCCTCTGCTCTCTTTGGCCAAATTCCAACAACACTCCATACGCAATGTGCAATGTCCTCTTACAACAAACACAGAACAAGAACTGTTTCTCACTGGGATGCTTTTTGAATGGTGAATGAAATACGGAAATGAACATGGATTCCAATTCAACAGATTTTGCAATGGGGTCATAAACATGTTTGGTTTAAGTTTCCTGTTTATGTGGTGTGTATAGAGTCAGGGCATTAAAATTGGAAGAGTTAAGGACGCAGCTAGCACGCTCAGCCTGGAACCTCTCACACAGAAATGCTTTAGGCAGCTCTCCCAGATTTGTCTTTCCCATCATTCTGTCCCTCCTCTGCCTGTTCTTCCTTTCTCCATCTCTTGTCCTCTCTTTTCACTACAATCAGATGTCCCAGGTGTGTGCTACACAAATCAACAACTCTCAAATGTTAATACAGGCATTCGCAACAAAAAAATGCTACAGCATGGGATCTAAATGGTTAAAGACAGCTGCCAACATCTGTAGCTGTGGCTGGCTCTTAATTATGAGGCCCTGCAAGTGAGCGAGCAGCATGGTGGAAAGGGGGCTGGCAGGCCGCATATTTCAGCCAAGTGTTCACAGAGCAGCTTTCCGGCCAGCCATGTGGACTCAATGATGGCGTCCAGGGGCGTGCTGCGTTCCTATGAAATATTAAATCTGCTTGGCCCCCAAGTGCGGACAGACCACCTGCAAGCAAGCGTGGCGTGCGGCGAGCAAAAGGATCAGATGTCCTTCAGCAGCACACATGCACAAACACACGTGTAGGCATGAAAAAAAAACACAAGGACATTCACCAATGTCCCCACACAGGACAGCCCTGCAGTCCTGTACAGGCGTAACTTAATGGACATACTGTAACACATACAATTTAAGTATTGAAGCAGATCAGTGAGCCACACATGAATTATTTTTCTTGATATTACTTTGCTGGGTTTCTGTTGCTAATCATGGTTGGCCCATGGTAAGGGCCAGAGCAGCTAAGCATTAATCCATTATTGGAAGGGTTTGTAGTGGTTTGTAGTCACCAATGTACCTCACAGTCACAACAAGAAATGAACCATCCCACTCTCCTCTAAACATTGAGACAGGGAAGCTGCACAAAACAGATGACAACAGAGAACTACGAAGAAAGAGAAGAACAAGAACAAGAACGAAAGAGAAGAAAGAAGAAGAACAGGGGAGTAAGAAAGACCCTGAAGGAAAAGGTGCCATTTGTAACTTTTAATGTGGCCAAGAGGACGACGGCCACTGCTTGACAATGGCCTTCCCATATGCTGGGCCTTGTTGTGTGGTCTGTCCTTGGCCTACCCTCTTTTTCCCTTGAGGTACCCCTGCCTGCACAGATGTGCAACTGTTAGGTGGAACAGCCGCTGAGGCAAGCAGCCTGCACATGTGCAAAATAAACTCAAGGGGGTGCCATGGTCATATAATATTGGGAAGAGACTGCCCACTGTAATAATCGTCTTCTTGTAACTACTGGTTCAAGATCAATTTAGGCTTTCATTGTTTTCAAAAAATAATTAGTAGTATCTCATGGTATAATAAATAACTCCCCATGTAATGATAAAGATTGAGAAGTGTTGCCATGCTTATTTTAAAGCTTAGGTTTTTCCTTCCTTCCAAGAAAAAGCTGTGTGTTCTGCCCTGAAAATATTGTTACATGGTTCCACGTTTTTCATCCATATCACCCATGCATCATCATGCAGAAGTGGATGCAAAAACTCAACAGCGGGACGGAAAATATGTAGAACAGCTTGCAAAGCACAAGGTCGGATCAGCGATTTGAGTGCTAAAAGAACAATGGATGAGCTTACAAAGCAACTGGGATAACAATTGAGTAACATGCATCCATCTAAATAATGGGCAAGCATCTCTGCTTAATTGTCTGCTAAATGCCTACATTATAAAGTGTAAATCACTAAATATTCAACAAGCAGGAAGTGTAGACACACAGATAACAAGTTTCCGTTGCATGCCCTGCCTGTGCCAAAATCTCTTGTTCTACCTCTCTCGATTGTGACCTTAACCGTTCCCACCAAGTTTAATGAAAACTTGCCCATCCGTTTTTTATTTTGACCTTGACCTCTTAAACTCTCCTCGGGGCTTAAAGGAATACTTGACAGACACCCTAAATGACTTTTTTCAATCATTTACTCACCAGGTTGTGCCTTGAATTCATGGCGAATTTTCATACATCAAAGTTTTCATACATTCCTCCACGGTAAATGAAGAATCTAAAAATGGAGAGTATTTGATGAATTGAAGTAAATAGGGGTCGAAGATCAGTCAGCCAGCCAGCCAGACAATCGCAGAGCAGAACCTCTGCCCCATATGTTTTACATGGGCCTATTATAGCGCCAACAGGAGGCCGATTTTTGCAAAACACATTTTTTGATATACAGATTTTGTCAAAATCGGTACACAGTATCTCTATAGTCATTAAACCAAACGGATCTGTCTGATTTTTCATATTCCATCCTGATTGGCTAAGATTGGCTTCCAAAGTTTGCAGGATTGCTCCGTTTGGAACAAAATACCTCAAATCATGAACACAGCGTGGTATTTCCGTGAAATTGTGCACGTACATTTCACTAGGCCGAGGAAGAAATGGCCTCATGGTGGCGCTATAACAGGCCGATTCTCGTTACTGCACCGATCTGCGTATAACTTTGTATGCACACTCCCTAGAGGCAAATGCCCTGCATTTTATCTGCCTTTTATAGCGCCACCAGGAGGCCTTCAGATTTTATCCAAATATCACCCAAATCGGTACACATGATCTCTATAGTCATGTGATCAAGACGGATCTGTACGATTTTTCATATTCCATCCTGATTGGCTAAGATTGCCATCTAAAGTTTGCAGGAGTGCCCTGTTTTGAACAAAATGCCTTAAAGTAATACAAGGCAGGTCCACAAATAACGATTTTTAGCAACCTCTGCTGGTCACTACCGTCACTCCATGTATTAGCGTAGTCCTACATTACCCAGAATTCCATTTGTTTTCACCGGAAGGCGGAAGCGTTTCAAAAAGCGTTCTTTTAATTGTTTTATATTATATACCGATCGTTTCTCTTAGCCAGTGGAGCTTTAGTTACCGTGACCTGTGTTTTCTTTTGCTGCTGTTTTTCCATCTTCAAATCCTATAATGTCTTAAAAACAGTGTGAGATTCCTTTTTGTTATTAGCGCAGTAGCTCCTGGCCAAACAGGAAACCGGTGCATTTCTGTTTCCGTTTTCCGGCCGGATGACGTCATTTTCGCGGGAAACACGTCCCTGTCCACTTTCAATAGAAAATATGTTTATAAAAGTCTTTCGGGGGTGAAATTCATGGAGTGGGTGTTGTGAAACATTTGCCACTCACAAAAGATATACAATTTAACTTCAGTTTTTTGTTTTTAAAGTTACCTAGTATTACTTTAAATCATGAACGCAGCGTCCGATTGCTGTGAAACTTTGCACGCACATTCGCACTACGTTGAGGAGCAAATGCCGCCCTTTTCACATTGCCCTATTATAGCGCCACCAGGAGGTCGATTTTTGTTAAACAAATTACTCCCACAGATTTTGTCCAAACATCACGCAAATTGGTACAAATTATCTCTATAGTCATGTGATCAAGACGAATCTGTCAGATTTTTCAAATTCCATCAACAGTGCTGGCCCACAACTTTTTCTAGTTTTGTAATTATATTTACAGTCTACAAAATGTAATTATTACATAATAGAATACATAATAGAATCATGCAATGGAGGCCAGTTGGCTATTTTATACACTACAGTAATATATTATTTTAAAAATAGGCTTTATGATTCACTTTCCTACTTACCAACAATAGCTTCAATCATCATCATGCTCTTGGAGTGGTCAGTCAAAAATGTAAGTAGGAGTCCTGAGAAGGAAGTAAAAATCATGTCATCATGATCATTATAATAAACATCGGACGACATAATGTCTCTTGCCCACTTCTTTGATAGAATAAGGTACTTTATCAACAGTTTGCAAATAGTAGCCTACAATGGTACGATTATTAATGATGTAACACAATGATGTAAAGGATTACACAAAAAGCCCTGGCTAAGGGCTTATTTCTATTGTTCTATCCCATGTATTCAATTCATCATGACATTTAAAGGAGTAGTTCACCCAAAAAAAATACTTATTGTCTATCAATTACACACCCCTAAAGCGTTGAATTCATGGAGATTTTTTTTGTTTTTGTCGAATTCCTGACCCAATAATTTGATGACCTGCGGAGTGTGTGTGTAATTGATTTTTTGGGGTGAACTACTCCTTCAAAGACAAGACAACAACAACATACAAGAAATCATCAACACTAGCAATTTCTAGCCCCATTTAGTACCTCTCCCTCCGCTATATGTAGCATCTCGGAGCTATACACCGGAGGGTGAGGTTCCGATTGGAGCTAAGCAATTTCATGATATTCATATTGTTATGTTGAGACTGGATTAAAATCAGCATCCTTGCTAACTCCAATGTATTTACACTGCATCAAAATTCTACAATTGTAGTTTTGGTGGTTGCTGTATTCATGATATGTATTGTCCGGCCCAAATAAACAAACAAGTATAACTGTTATTAGCTAAAGTGCTTTTTTTAAGGTCATTATTAAGACATTTTTGATTGGCTAACTGAAACATGTCAAAAAAATTACATTTTCACCCAGTGTCTTACGTTAGGTAAGGTTGTTACACCAACACTTGAACATTGGTCTGAACCCATGGTCTGAGACTCTCAAACATAGAGTTAGCTCTGAACTCACACCAACCCCGCGCCATCGAGATGTGTTCCGTGAGCAGAAATAACGGAGCAGAAATAAGACTTCCGGTTGACGATCTCTTCAGAATAAGAGTGCCCTCTAGAGTAAAAAGAAACCATTGAAAATCATTGAAAAACGGTTCATTTGCACATTAAAACTATAAATTAAGCATTTAAACGAAGCTATATAACACATATTATGTTTATGTGTAACAAAAACGTTTTTTAAAACAATAAAACATTATCTAAATCGATAAATGCTGTTCAAAGGACTGCATAGCCTATACAAATTGGACACTGGACCGGAGACGGCTGCCGATGCCAGCACTTGTGACATACACACGTGTTCGGGGAGACCCCCTCTACAACGCCACACTCTCCGCTAAGCGGGAGAGGTGTAAAAAAAAGTGTGGCGGGCCGTCCAGTGAGGTCAGAGGTCAGAAAAGTGCCCTTTTCTGACATTTTCAGACAATAGTGGACACTGGACCGGAGACGGCTGCCGATGCCAGCACTTGTGACATACACACGCGTTCGAGGAGACCCCCTCTACAACGCCACACTCTCCGCTAAGCGGGAGAGGTGTAAAAAAAAGTGTGGCGGGCCGTCCAGTGAGGTCAGAGGTCAGAAAAGTGCGGGGGCACGTGTGACATACGCACACATCCAGGGAGACTCCCTCTACAACGCCACACTCTGCGCTAAGCCAGACAGGTGTATTTGGAAACGTGGTGGGCCGTCCAGTGAGGTCAGGGGTCAGAAAACAGCCATTTTCAGTGCATAGACTCCACAAATTGGACGCTGGACATGAGACAGCTATTTGCCGTGGCACTTACTATTACTTACTTACAATTATAACAATCTGTTCTTGCTTAAAATTGACCGCTGATCATTCAGGCTACAGTCACAATTTAACACAAAAATTGTAGATTAATATCACAGATTGAGGTTACCTGTTGTTGTCATGTCACTGTGACGCAGTGTTAATTTTTATTTAGTTTTAGTCATAGTCTTTTGAATAACATTTAATTTAGGTTTAGTCATATTTTATTCACCTGAAATGTTTGTTTTAGTGTAGTTTTAGTCGACTAAATATAATACGATTTTAGTCGACTAAATCTACAGTTGATTTTGTCGTCAAAAATGTATTTTGGCGGGCCTTGATGGCGTCGTAATGCTACATTTTAGACTTGGTTGCATGCTGAAATTAGCCAATCTACTGCTGTGACTTCACGTATCAAATTAAATAAAATACCTTTTAAAAAGTTCTATTGATGTCACCTCCTTATGACTCCATAATAAATCAAACCTACTCATTGGCTTTTTGGAAGAGGATGTCCCAGGAAGTGCCACAGAATATCATCAGGAAGTTTTAAAGCATCTTCTGTGTATACAGTACTGTTGCGTTGACCAGTTATTGATAGATATGTGTGGATACTCCCACAAAACAGACATGGCTATGGACAAGCCTTGCTTCTATTTCAGTTTCCCAGTTTGACATCAGTATAAAATTTCAATACCATTAATAAAGGCACACACCAACATCTCGTTCTGTGTCTCTCTCCGTTCCTGAGATATGACTGATGTAACATTGACTGTGACTATGATTGTGACCTTGAGCCCTTTTTATAGGGCAGCCTAGAGATCATTTCTACCAAGTTCCATGAAAATCTGCAACTCTCTTCTATCAGGTAATGGATGTGGAGCCAATGACTCCAATCGTAAACCAATGAGTTTTTCCACACTTATTCAATTCTTATGCGAAAATCGAAGATCTACAAGCTCGGAAAAAAATTGTCTTATGGCGGCCGGGGGTCCACGGGGGTCCCCATGGTGGCCGGGGGTCCACGGGGGTCCCGTGGCCACCATGGGGCCCCCCGTGTACCCCCGGACCCCCGTGTACCCCCGGCCCCCCGTCGGGGGTCAACAGGGGTCCGGGAGTACACGGGGGGGCGGGTACTCCCGAACCCCCGTTGACCCCCGGCCCCGTGTACCCCTGGACCCCCGTTGACCCCCGTTGACCGGGGACCCCCGGCCGCCAAAAGGGAAGCTTTTCACTTGTAGATCTTCGATTTTAGAAATTAAAAATTAGAAAATTATTCTAGTGTTTATAATTATAATTCCAATATTCACATAAACTCCTCATGTTTAAGCCTAACTGAATTATATATTTATTGACTTGTATATAAATTAGTTGCATATTTTTGGACAACTTTTGCATTTAATTTGCTAATTCGCTTTCTCTGGATCTATATTTATTGCGGCCGTGTTTCCTTTCTTGCTTATTTTACATTTTAATTCCTTGTATGATTCCATGAGCTGCTGCAGTGCTGCTGTTCAGCCACAGAGAAGAACGCCACTCTGGTTTTGGGCTCCATGATTGGTCAAGTTCAAGGACTCTGCTATCGACTTTCATGGTCTTTTATAGGAATAGGTGAACTCACATTCAGCCTGGTTTAACGATCCTGGCTTGACAAAGTCACTCCTTCTCAGCCAGGCTTGGCGTTCGTGGAACTGAATAAACCAGGCTGAACAGCGCAGGCTTGTCAAACCTGGATTTTCCTTTTAAACCAGGATAATTTAATTCCGCTTTCGTGGAATAGACCCCTGGCCTGAGTCAGCATTATTACAACAATGGACAAACAATACAAAAACAATACATGTATGTAACACACACACACACACACACATCAATATCCAGTTAAAGTGCAAAACAGTGCTAAGTGCACATTTAATGGGGGTCAATAGACAATTTCAAACTGGAACAACCTGGCACTTAGAAGTGATCTAGTATAAGCCATTTAAAAAGACATACTGTACATCATAAATTTATTTTTAAAATACAATTATGTCTTTTTTTTTTAACTTGCCACTTAGAAGTGTTTTAGTATGAGCCATTTAAAAGGCATACATCATAAATGTATTTTTAAAATATATTTGTGTCTTTTAAAAAACATTAAAAATGCATGATCTTATTTTGAAGGCATCCAGAAACCTTATTTCTGCTAGCTCGAAAACCGGAAGTCCAATTTCTGCTCACGGAACGGAGCTGCGCCATCGGCGTACGACGAAGTATATCCCGAGCAGTGTTGCCATATTTTGTGAGAGAAATACGGAACCAGGTCTAGGAAAACAAGCCCAAAAGAAGCAACGCAACCACATGAGTACTTTAAAATCAGGCCAATCTTCAAGCTCACAACGAGTCGCGATGTGACGCGTTGTGAGCTTGTAGATCTGCTATTTTCAAAAAATCTTGCAATAAAATGTAGAATATTTGGACATTCTATGATTCTAACAACAACACAAATGCTCCCTGGCACAAAACTGTTATGAAAATATTTGAGAACCACTGGTTTAAATAATAGTAATTAAATGGAAGCCTATATAAGCAAGTAGGTACACTTTAGAAACAAGGCCATATTTACAAGCAAATTAAAGAAAAAGAAGCCCAAAGTCGCTTATAATAAGCCGAAATGGCAACACTGATCCCGAGTCTCCTCCCCTTTCTCTCTCCTTAAACAGGAACCAGGAAGTTCCCCCAGAATATATTTTTATTATGACATTAGTGGGAATCACCCTGGGCATTGCCAAAGCAACAGGGTTCTTTACAGTTTTCACGGCTGTCCTTGCATCATTTTTATATTATCTGGAAAATTCCGACCCGGTCTCTTTCACCAGGTAGCGTAACGTTATAAAACAACATGGATAGCCATGCGAACGTTTCTCTGTGTTCCTAATGTGGTACATAAATCAGGAATCAAATGACAAGTGGATATGGCTATCTATCGTACTCGCCTAGCCTTGGATCAAGACTATCATAGATGTATTTGATCGAGTGTGACTTTTACTCTTGTATCTATGGTAGTCTTGGGCTTTACCTCCCAATTGTCACTGGACATCCGTGCGGAAAGCCCGTACTTCTCCGTACATGTACAAAAAAAAGTTGAACATATAAAGTGCTGACCCCGTATCCCCGGATGTTAACTCGACATTAGCAACCCGTGCGCACTGTATTAGCCCGTATGCGTTTTAATCCCGTCTGTCAGATTCTGTCGGAAATTCCCTGTATTCCTCAACGGGCGGTAGTGACGGGCGCATCAGGTAAAAACCGGTATTATGTTCAATGTAAACAACAGGAAGTAAACGAGGAGGGGGAAATGACGTTCGGCCACAGATGGGTTTAAAACACATAACTATTGAAAGATACGGACTAATACTGTGCACAAATATTCTGAATGCCGAGTTAACATACGGGGATACCGGTTAAGCACCTTATATTTTGCATTTGTACATGTTCGGAGAAATACGGACCTGACGGGCTGATGTCCAGTGACAATTGGGGGGTAAAGCCCAAGACGATATGCAAATGTCAATCGATACATCTATTCTATGATAGTCTTGATCCAAGGCTACTTGCCCAAACATCCACATGAAATAAGTAACATTAGTGGATTACGCCAGAAAGGCAAAGGGTTCAGAAATCTAAGATGTTTGTCTGATTTATATAATTTGGTTAACTTGAAATATGTGAGATAAATGTGAATAGCAATAAACAATCTGAAACATCAGACAATATTATATCACGTGCATCCTCTCACCTCTGGAATAATATAAGTTGACTGGTCACCAATTTCGGCGTGACATTGACTGAATACTTTATTAACAGTTCGCAAATAGTACAGATTAATGGAGCTAAAGGATAACACTAAAAGCCCTAAGAGCTTGTTTCCATCGTCGGGTATTCAATTCATCGATAACTCCCAATAGTAGTATTTATTTATCGCTTGTGTAAGTTAAATTATATTGTTTTGGTTCCTCATAGCAGCAGGGAATATTGTATATTATATTGTCACTAATGAACACACACACACACACACACACACACACACACACACACACACACACACACACACACACACACACACACACACACACACACCAGAACAGACTCAGATGTATCGTATGTATTGTTGAATGAATCGTAATGGTTGTGCCTTTTGTTTTTGTTTTTGTTTTGCTACAAGCAGCATCATGGCAGAGGACATGAAGTCTCTGGAGGAAAATTTCCGACAACAGAATAAAAGCTGTTTCATCCTTGGGGCTTCAGGGGAGACAGGGAAGATGTTGCTCCAGGAGCTTGTGGAACGAAACCTCTTCTCCAAAATAACTCTCATTGGGAGGAGGCAGCTCACCTTCGAGGACAAAGCTTATGCTGACCTGGTCAGTGGGCAAGTCTGTCAGTTTGGTTCAACTTGGGACAAGATGATTACAGAGCCTTTTGTAATAAGCTACTACCTGTAAGGCGCAGTATTACGAGTGACAAAGAATGTGTCATTCCATTTATATGACAGTATTATAGACAGTATGAACTTTCAACAACTGTACCTCCAGGAATTCATATTTTTCAATTGGGACATTACATGCCAATGAAAACTGTGGGATGTGTGTTTATACTAAGCATAGCATTCCGTTCTCTCATCTCCCAGGTCCAGGAGGTGGTTGATTTTGAAAAGCTAGATGACTATGCTGCTGCATTCCAGGGTCATGATGTTGGCTACTGTTGCCTGGGAACGACCAAGGCTAAAGCAGGGACGGTGAGTTGAAATCAATTACTGTATATTAGGGTTGAGTTGACAGTTGACACTACAAATAAACACTACTTTATTTCCCCCCTCTCAAATGTAGTCATGGGCGAATCCCCTATTAGTCAGGGGATGTTAAAAAAATCTTGGAATACATTCCTTACCAAAAACAATCTTCACCAATGTGTTTGTAAAGGTGTCTAGTAACACATCTCACAAAGACTGAAATGCAGTCCCCCTAGGATCATTTTTGACAGCTCTTTAAAGTTGGGGTACCCACCATAACCTTGGTTAAAACAAAATCCCCCCAAAAAAATCTAAATTTAATTCTGTGGTGCAAAACAAATGCTTGCAATGGATTCAGAATCATAAAAACACCCTAGTTTGACCCCTCACATTCAATTTAGATTTTTTTTTGGGGGGGGGGGGGTTTAACCAAGGTTGTGGTGGGTACCCCAACTTTAAGGAGCTGTCAAGAATTATCCTAGGGGGACTGCATTTCAGTCTTTGTGAGATGTGTTACTAGACACCTTTACAAACACATTGGTGAAGATTGTTTTTGGTAAGGAATTTATTCCAAGATTGGAAAATATTCTGCTAATATCCCCTGACTATATAGTCACCATCACTGCCAACCCCTACTTGTTGGACTTTGTGAGGTTGTAGACAACCAGCAACTTGCTGTCCCTCCTAGTCCTGCCCCTGACCAAGCTGTAGCCAGTTGTGTTCTTCGGAGTGCCCGGCCGAGCCGGAGGCATCACAGAGGTCTCCGTGGTAATAAGCAGGAACCTTACCCCTGCTGTACCCGAATGCCCACTACAAACCCCTTTGTAACTATTTCATCATTTTGAATAAGCTACATGAGCGATTTCTAACAGGTAATTTATGACTGATGGATAATCACTCTCTTTTAAAAAACTAATGTCAAAAAGTCAACATGATATTCCATGATAAAAGGTAAATGCTTTTTTTCTGTTTCCCCTGTTTCAGGAGGGATTCATCCGCGTTGATCACGACTATGTTCTTAAGTCAGCAGAGCTCGCCAAGGCAGGAAGTTGTTTGCAGTTTCACCTAGAGTCTTCAAAGGGCGCTGACAAAAACAGTGGCTTCCTCTACCTCAAAGTGAAGGTATTTCTGCTCATGTCTCTTTACACAGCAGCGGCCCCCGACATTTTTGCACCAAGGATCACTTAGTTTCCTGTAATCAATATTTTTGTGTCACCGGTTGTTGGTGGGGTGGGGTCAAAATAACTGATAAAATATGTGGGCTTATTAAGTATTAACACACAATTAATAAAGAATTTTGCTAATTTTATAGCCACTTACATAATAGGAATATTTGATATTGTTGTCCTGTTATCTGACTTTTTCCTTGTTCCTCTATTCGTATGACTATTATTACAATTACTATTTTGTAATTGCAAATCGTTATAGCTTGTATGGAAATTCATTTCCCTGGTTTATTGCTTATTCAAAGTTTTCAGTTCATGGTTCTTTCACTTCATGCTCAAACTCCATTGACAAAGATGGTATGTGATCACGCACCAGCTAGGAAAAAGAAAGTCTCAGTCTCTCACTCTCTCCCGAAACCCCTACAAATGTTTTGAACATGTCAAATATGCCCCTGTTTACTCACAGACGGGAAATATGCTGGGTTGGGAGAATTGCATAACATTTTGGGGGGGGGGATTTTTTTAAACCAAGGTTGTGGTGGGTACCCCAACTTTAAGGAGCTGTCAAGAATTATCCTAGGGGGACTGCATTTCAGTCTTTGTGAGATGTGTTACTAGACACCTTTACAAACACATTGGTGAAGATTGTTTTTGTTGTCCTGTTATCTGACTTTTTCCTTGTTCCTCTATTCGTATGACTATTATTACAATTACTATTTTGTAATTGCAAATCGTTATAGCTTGTATGGAAATGTATTTCCCTGGTTTATTGCTTATTCAAAGTTTTCAGTTCATGGTTCTTTCACTTCATGCTCAAACTCCATTGACAAAGATGGTATGTGATCACGCACCAGCTAGGAAAAAGAAAGTCTCAGTCTCTCACTCTCTCCCGAAACCCCTACAAATGTTTTGAACATAATAATAATAATAATAATAATGGATTTTATTTATAACGCACTTTACATTGACAGGAAATCTCAAAGTGCTTACAGAAGGCAGTAGCATAAGAACAGAAAACATCACACCAATTAAAAGAAAACAACTAAAAACAATTAAAACATGGGGCATAAAGCCTAGAGGTAAAACCAGCTAAAAAAATGCTTTGCTAAAAAGGTAAGTCTTTAATCCTCTCTTAAAGCAGTCGACCGACTGTGGTGCTCTTAGGTGGACAGGGAGGGCGTTCCACAGTTCGGGTGCGACTGAGCAGAAAGCCCGGTCGCCCATGGTGCGTAGTTTGGCCTTGCAGGTGTTGAGGAGGTTGGTGTTTGAGGAGCGGAGGTTACGGGTCGAGGGCTGTAGGGAGACTAGGTCCTTGAGGTATGAGGGAGCGTTGCCGTGGATGCACTGATGTGTCAACAGGGATATTTTGTATTGGGTCCGGAAAGCAACGGGAAGCCAATGGAGTGAACGGAGGATGGGTGTGATGTGTTCATGTTTGCGCACTCTCATCAGGACCCTAGCAGCGCTGTTCTGAATATACTGAAGCCTTTGAAGGCTTTTGCTAGGGATCCCGATGAGAAGTGCATTGCAATAGTCCAACCTGGAGGAGACAAAGGCGTGGACGAGCCTTTCTGAATCTGCTAGCGTAAGTGTGGGGCGGAGTTTTGAAATGTTTCTGAGGTGAAAGAAGGATGTTTTGCATAGGTATTTGACATGGGCCTCGAAGTTAAGGTGAGGGTCCATTTTTATTCCCAGGTTTGTGACAACTGGTGAGAGGGGGAGGTCCTGTCCGGAGAAGGTGATGCTGGTTATGGGGGATGTTTTTATCTGGTGTCATGTCAAATATGCCCCTGTTTACTCACAGACGGGAAATATGCTGGGTTGGGAGAATTGCATAACATTTAGCACCCCGGCTCCAGATGGTGGGGGGAGGTTGCAATGTTTTTAATCCTTTTTTATTTTATTTAGAGAAGCCAATAATTCCCCCCACCCTTTTTCTCCCCAATTTAGTTGTTATGCCAATTGATTCCTCCCCACTCACATTTCACTGCTGTTGTATCCCACTGACTCACCTGCCAGTGGGTAACCCCCACTGGGAAGACAAAGGGCTTTTGTCCCACTATCAGACATGCAAACTTGTTAGCCTGGTAAACCCTCCCTCCGGAAATCTCATTTCCATTTGATTTCAGGAGTGAGTCTGGCCTGAACCGCCTTTCTGCAATATTCGCTGTGGGCTGGAGTTGGGCGGGAGTAATACCGTTGACTGACAACCCCTTCAACCAATGATCGTTTTTCCCCTTCAGCCAATCAGCAGTTCATTTTGACGACCTCCAGACTATGTGACGCAACGGGACTTTTGGGACGGCCATGCCCAAAATAGGTTGCCTTATTGGGATACATCCGTGTCACTCCCCGCCCCTGCCGGTTCTCTAAATTTATATTTTTAAATAGGCTCTGTCATGATTAATTGACCACATATATGAAGTTAAACAACTAAATTCTATCCAAACGATATCTTAATAGTAAATTCCGTGCCTCAAAAAAGAAGTTTGAGACCGTTTTAAAACCGAAAATAAGAAGTGACGGCACTCGTAGAAACAACAATGGCTGCCGTTCGTCTTTTGTCGGCCCCAGTCAGGCTGCACTCGGCTTCATTCGGGCTCACTCGAACTCGCCACCTGATTGGCCAACTGTCGCTGTCAATCACAGAACGATGTGCGACGACGCTGATAGGCTCGTCAGTTCGGCGTACAGAGCGAATATTGCAGAAAGGCGGTTCAGGCCAGACTCACTCCTGAAATCAAATGGAAATGAGATTTCCGGAGGGAGGGTTTACCAGGCTACAAACTTGTAGCTTTTCAGCTACAATAGCCGTTTTGAATCCAAATAGGGCAATTGTGTGACACCTGACCTGAAAAAAAACATGTTCACCTCGGGGCTGTTTGCATGCCTGCATTATTTCTGCCCAGCACTCCCTGCTGACAGCCCGCAGCCCGGATTCCCCTCCCGAACACAGGCCAATTGTGTTCGCATAGAAGCCCGACAAAGCCGGATGCACCACGGTGGATTCGAACCCATAACCTCCGTGGTGGTGGGCAGGGACTTTACGACTGCGCCACCCGAACACCCTCATGTGTTGCATGCAGAGATAGGAGTGAGGGAAGCTGTCCTACAGATACATAATGGTCAGGAATATTTAAATGAAATACAATAAAACTTTCCGCGGACCACCAACATTTCTGTGGACCCCAGGTTGGGGACCCCTGTTTTACAGGATTACCTTGAAGTCATTATTCAGATTATTTGTGTGACAAAAAGCTGCCGTCTTGTTTTTTTTTTTCAGCACCATCTGGTGGCCACACTTCAAGACAGTGATACATAGTACATATGGACAAAGAAACAACCTCATTACAATAGTTTTGCATCACTTCAAGGCTAAACTAATGAACACTATTGGATTCTTTTCCAGGGACAAGTGGAGGCAGATATTGAGGCGCTGGGTTTTGACAGATATTCCATCTACAGGCCTGCGTGAGTGATCTGTTTTCTTAATCTTATTGATTAATTATTAATGACTGTTTTGTCACTTTTTTTACTATGTTTTCTCACTTTCCTTAAACATGTTTAAAAATGCTGCAAAATGAGACATTGAGCTAAAAAATAGAAATAAAAATAACTAAAGGGAAGACAAGCATTGCTGCTGGCTTCATTTTAAGGAGCAGATGATATTAAAATCATGTTTTTCACCCTTTTTTTACACAGTATATAGATGCCAAAACATTAAACAAATAAAATATTTGTGTGTATAGTATAAATAATAATAAAAGTCCCCCAAAAATATATATAATGCTTACTAACTAATGTTAACCAAAACATAACATGCACATGTCAATGATATCACACAGACCTCATTTTGTTTGTTGCCTACCTATAGAGTGCTGTTGGTAGACAGACAGGAGAGTCGGCCTGGTGAGTGGATGGCAAGGAAGTTCTTGGGTGTCTTTTCTGCCCTAAGTCCAACAGCTATGTCTATCCCCATCCAAGCTGTGGCAAAAGCCATAGTGTCCAACACTCTACTCCAGCCTCAGAACAAGACAGAGATCCTGGAGAACAAAGCCATCTACAATTTGGGCCAGGGTGGAGGACAATGAGATGGAAAGGACAGTGGGGAATCTAGAGAAGACAGATGTGTCATTCAGCGCTTATGTCCATCATTTCTCACTATGCCTACAGCTTTAATTTTCACCTTCCACTTTGTAACCTATGACCACTAAAAGGACATTGGCGTTTTCAGTGCATTTGGACTGAACCTGGGAACGGTAAGCCTTAAAGCCACTTTTTATTCAGTGGGAAAACACTTTGACATGCTGGTGTGTTTAGATGCCTGAGTGTCTAAAAATAATGTGGTGGACTACGTTGGTAAGTTGGTATGTTTTTTCACTGGAAATTGGTGAGCCCTGTGTCATGGTGAACAGTGAACACAGTCCCTCCATGCTTTTTTTCTGTGTTGATAGAAATTCAATTACTTCTTTAGTAATATAGTGGGGGTTTTTTGGCCACTGTATTTTTCTCAGAATCATTACAGCAGTGGTTCTCAAAGTGTGGTCTGGGGTCCCCCAGGGGTTCCCCAGCTAAATGTGTTTAATAAAAATCAGTTTAACCACTTTAACCCCATCAACATACTTGAAAATATCCCATCTACAAGCTCACACGGGTCACATTGCGATGCATTGTTAGCTTGTAGATCTGATATTTTCAAAACATCTTGAAAATATGTTGGAATATATTTTGAACATTTTAACAACACAAATCTTGTATGGGGTTCCCTGCCACAAAATGTTTCCAGATGGGGTCTGTGTTTGGACCAATATTAATTTGGGGGTCCTTGACATGAAAAGGTTTGAGAACCACTGAATTACAGTATTACTCTCCTCAATAACTTATGATTCACCTTTTTCAGGTTCACCTTGAATACTTTTAATGTATCAATTAAAAATATTTTTATTTCATGATTAGCAAGTTGTCTCTCCAGCAGTAGCCTCGATATCCAGGCTTTTATTTTCCTTCGCGTTTTGCTCAAAAAGAAAGCCTGGACCAAGCTGTTGACATTCCTGGCATAGGAAGTGGGAGTCAACCTTTCATTTCGCCAACCAACCAGAGTGCAGTGGGCGTCGCTCCAAATATTGTGATGTCAGGGCTCTCAATGCTGCACATAGGGCATCGCAGTTCCCGCCCACTTCCTGGTGCCACTGCAAAATACTCAATGCATTTTTCCCATTGACTTTTCCAAAAATATTTATATCAATTAATTTAAGCCTAGAATCAAGCTATCCAGGATCCTGGTGAATCATGACCATAAAACGTTTGATTCTGTGAAAAAACTTTTTTGAAAACGGCAAAACAAAGGGTATTTATTAAATATAGTATATCATATCATTAAATATAAAATGAAAAGAAATCACAGAAAAAAAGGTTTTATGGTCATGATTCACCAGGATCCTGGATGGCTTGATTCAAGGCTTAAATTAATTGATATAAATATTTTTGGAAAAGTCAATGGGAAAAATGCATTGAGTATTTTGCAGTGGCACCAGGAAGTGGCCGCAACTGCGATGCCCTATTGGGGAGGAGGAGGGGCGCACAGATCGGTGAACCAATGGGAGCCCCCAGCTGTTTTCTCCTGAGATTTTGAATCCGCCCCTCTATGCCAGATATCAGACACGCTGGGGCAGGCTACTCCAGCAGTAATCTCTCAACAGCAGAATCTGTCAGCACCACTGGCCTAAACATGTAGTAGAGTTGTTTTTTCTTTTTCTTTACTGAATGGGTTCCCAGATTGCTCCAGCAGTACTGCATTGTGATGGCACTGTCGGATGGATGGACAGGCTTCACCTGATTCTTCTCACTCCGTTTAGTATGAGATGAGGGAAAGGGTTATCCTCGAGCCTTTCAAAATTATGTACGATCTGAGAAAGAACTGTGTAGTACTGTGTGAAAGGTGCACTTTCCTGCCTTGTAATCAATGCCAAAATACATATCATATACTGTTTAATCCAGGGAGTAGAACATATAAATGGCTGATAATTACATTATTGACTTTCTATGCAAGATTTATACTAAGGGATTGTTCTATGTTATGTTAACTTTTTCGCTGATACAAAGGGATTGTTTTCTGTGCTTGCTGTGTCATTGTCATTAAATGTTCTTGACATGTGCTTAATGTTTGTCCTCGGTTTTTCCATTTTTGACAATCAATGCTTGCCAGAAGATCTGTCTGTTCCTGTATTTTCTCCATTCATGTGTTAACTGCTTGTGGCCACCATTAAGATATTTTAATGTTCGCATCCAGAATGTATAAGTGAGTGAAATACTCCCTATTTAACTTATCTGTGAATTAAATTGTACAGTATAATAGTGTATCTTGACAATAATATGCAGCAGTACAGTGATATTGCAGTCGGCAGAACAGCCATCAACGATGTATTGTTGCCATATACATTTAACTGGATAACAATGCTCAAACTGAAATACTGGAAACCGTTAGCAGCTTTCCATAGACGATAGCGACATCGTGTGGCCATTTAGTGTCAATGAATCTCAGTCATCTTTTGTATCCGATTTATCGTTCCGTTCCATCCATCATCGAGTTAGTGCGCAGTGTTGCCATGTCCGCTTATTATAAGCGATATTGGGCTTATGTTTCTGTGAAGTCGCTTGTAAATATTGCTAGTTGCGGGTTACGTTTTTTTGGGCTTGCTTCTAAAGTGTAGTTGCTTATTTGGGCCTGCTTAACATTTTTTAAAGATTAATGTAACCCGTAGTTCTCAAATATGCAATGCGTGGCGATGCGAGCTATTTTCAATGTATACAGAGTCAGAGGTGCTCATAATGGCCTAGTGCCCTAGTGACTTCTTTTGGGCTTGTTTTCCTAGACCTGGCTGCTTATATCTCTCGCAAAATCTGGCAACAGTGGTTAGTACGGAATACGGATTCATACGGATACGACACGGCAACATGGCGGACTCAAGGGAGAAAGGACTGCAAGATTACAGAAAGAAACTGCTTGAACACAAAGAAGTCGACGGACGTCTTAAAGAATGTATGTCATTTAGACCCTAAAGTTTCCCATTGCTATCAGCCGATACCATTTGTTTTACAACATGTTCGCAATTTTGAGCAGGCAGCTGTGTAATAAGTAGGCTAGGCTACATGCTGCGTCAGTTAGCCATGGATGGTCGTCTGCCATGACCGTCATGGATGAACTTCAATATAGTGTTTGCACTTTCTCCCTTTTTGGCCCGTACATCTACATAAACGTTCAGATTTCTAATATAAAGTGCTGACCCCCATGGCCACGGATGTTACAATTATGTACGGGTCTTCAGAAGTACCCGTATGATCCGTATTATTCATTAAAAAGCATTTTTATTGGAACATTTTTTTCGGTGGCCTTTTTCTCATAGTCATCATAATGTATCAGAGTGCAATATAGCTCCCAACCGATAGGTTCGCGTAGTTGAAAGCATATGGAGAAATACGGAGAAAATGGCCAGCGATCAGATTAAAATGCTTTTCATTGAAGAATACGGAATATACGGGTACTTCAGAGGGCCGTACATAATTGTAACATCCGTGGTCATGGGTTAAGCACTTTATATTTGAAATCTGAACGTTTATGTAGATGTAGGGCCAAAAAGGGAGAAAGTGCAAACACGATGTTGACGATCATCCATGACTGTCACATACTATATCAAGTCATGTATCAGGGCTACGTCAGTTACCAAAACAAAACATTAAATGGATTTAAGAATAAAAGATAAAGCAATTGAAACTTTGTGCTTGAGCATTAAATGTTTAGATATGTATTAAGTGTGAATTGTACCGTCTGTAATCCATAGTACGAGAGCAGCTGAGAGAACAGAACAAACTGTATGAGAAGTCAGAAAATGATCTGAAAGCGCTTCAGAGTGTTGGGCAGGTAAATGGATGCTTAATTCAGACATCATTTTTTCCAATACTGTTTTATTAACGCGTGATACTTGCTCCCAGCCTCCCTAACAATGTATTTATATTTTTTTCAGATAGTTGGCGAGGTCCTCAAACAGCTAACGGATGAGAAATGTAAGTCTAGTACGAATTAATTAATTTTGATTGTAATTTATTCTTGATCTGTCTTTTAGATCTATCTCAGTTCTGGTCAGGACAAAAATGCACTGCCTTCAACCTATGATTCCTTTCACAGTCATTGTCAAGGCAACCAATGGCCCAAGATATGTGGTTGGTTGCAGAAGGCAGGTAGGCAGTGGTCATAATGACAGTTACGATTAATCTGATTATTTAGTGTCATTATTGTGTGTATATGTGCTGAATTATTGTTTAAAGCACATTTATCTGTCTTATCATACCATGGAATATTTGTCCATATGCAAACCACAGGCTAACATGAACTGTGTGACCTAATTTTGTGTTGCAGCTGGACAAAGCCATGCTTAAACCAGCTACTAGAGTGGCCTTGGATATGACAACATTGACTATCATGAGGTGAGCAGAACTGCTGAATGCGTCAGCCATCTTGTTAACTGTATGACCAAAAATGCGGCGAGTGTTGTTGATAGTATCATATCAAATACCATTACCTTGAGTGATGGTCTGGTCATTCCTAGAAATGGTCATGATATTTACAAATTACGCTGATGTATTTAGCTGACTTCAGTAAAACATAATATGGGTGCAGATAACTAGAGCCCGACTGATAGTTTGTCAAAAATTACAAAAAAAGAATGAACTTATAAGCAAACGAATAAATAAAAATAAACACAGATAACTACAAGTTATATTCCAAAAAAATGTAAAATGGAAGATCTATAAAAGATCTGATATTTTTTAAAGTGTTCACCTATAATGATTGGGACACATAGGCTTTATAATTGCCGATACCAATGTTGTAAAAAAAAAAAAGCTGATAAGCGTTTACTCAAGATTATTGAAAAAGGGTTGAGCCTAAACGATGCTTTGTTGCACGGCTGTTGTGAATGTTGTGCGGCAAAGTACAAATTAGGCTTTACGCGCATCACATTCAATAGACAATTTAATATATATAATTGTTCTTTTCTTCTGCAGATACCTGCCTAGAGAAGTAGATCCACTGGTTTACAACATGTCACATGAAGACCCAGGCAGTGTGTCTTACTCTGAGATTGGAGGCTTGTCTGAACAGATCAGGGAGCTCCGAGAGGTACAGTATACAACATTTCAGTTTGGCACTTGATGCAGTTTGCCTCAATTTTGTACGCCTCCTTTGCAGTTCTAATAACTGATATATGATTAGCTACTGTTACAGTGTTAGAGGGCAGATCAATTTATTTGATAGCAAATTGCAAGATACTTGGAAACTTCACGTTATTAGGTGGTTATCACATCAGTTTGCGTCTCTGTTGTTTCAGGTTATTGAGCTGCCGCTCACCAACCCTGAACTGTTCCTGAGAGTAGGCATCATCCCACCCAAAGGATGTCTGCTGTACGGACCTCCAGGTGAGAGGCCTATATACGTCATAACAGCTGCTAAACCGTAAGTTACTTGGAAGTTATGCAAAAAGGAGTAGGCATGCGCTCATCTCACAGGAAGCTTAATGCAAGTGCTGGAGTTTAGCTCTCTCTACGTCGTTCTCAGACGAGCCCTCCATCGGAGTCTCCAGTCATCTCGGTTCTCCATGCATCTGGCCAGCTCCTTTGTGCTTTCTGCACCAGCATCTTTCTTTAGTACATCCACGTAGGTAGGTGTGGGACGTCCTCTTGATCGATGCCCGTGTGTTGGTTCCCACGGTGCAAGCTTTTTGAGCGGGAATTCTCGGTGCCGGTGGCAGTGGCCGGCTAGTCTCATCCTCCTGACTGCTATCTTTTCTGATACACTTGGTAGTGCCCCGTACAGACGCGTGTTGGTAATGTGCTCGTCCTGGTTGATGTTCAGTACCACACGTAACATTCTGGTGTAGCACCCGTCCAGGGACTTCTGTAGGGCTTGCTTTAGTGTCCAGCATTCACAGCCGTAGAGGAGAACGGACTCCACAGTCGCAGAGAAGAAACTGATGCGTCGGGGAGGTTGGATTTCCACACACTGGTCATGCCAATAAGAGCTCTCCAGGCTAGTGCTTTCCTCACCTTAAGGTCCTTTTCTGTGGAGCCGACCCATGCGCCCAGGTATTTAAAGTCACTGACCTCCTTTAGCACAGTGCCT
This sequence comes from Gymnoscopelus microlampas, assembly GCF_963454915.1. Taxonomy (NCBI): domain Eukaryota; kingdom Metazoa; phylum Chordata; class Actinopteri; order Myctophiformes; family Myctophidae; genus Gymnoscopelus; species Gymnoscopelus microlampas. The sequence continues at coordinate 23,767,677 of NC_139957.1, read as the reverse complement.
TCTGTTGTTGTTAGGGGCCGATGTTCTTGGGGGATGTTATAGGTCATGACCTCGGTTTTCTTTGCATTTAGCATAAGGCCAACCCTAGCACACTCTAACTCCACTCTGGACAAGAGCTCCTGTGCCTGCTTTACGTGGTCAGATAGCAGGCAGATGTCGTCAGCGTAGTCCAGGTCTGTCAGGGTTTCTGCAGGAAGGTCACGTTGACCTTCTGGGCGTGATAGTGAAGCCGAGCTCATGCTCCCTTCCTTTCATAGCTTGTCTCAGAGCATAGTCCAGTACTGCTATAAAAAGGAAGGGGGCTACGGTGTCACCCTGCAGCACTCCGGTTTGGATGTTGAACTCCTCGCTGTTACCGTCGGGCGTTGTCATTTGGGCTCTCGTTTCCGTGTACATGGTCCCAATGGCTCGGAGTAGGTTGGGAGGAACATCGTAGGCCTTAAGTATTCTAAACAGCGATCAAAATGAGAACCTGCACGTAATTTGTGATAAGCTGTGGCCAGCTCTCTGTTTGCGACTGACGGGGGGTAAACTGGGTGTAAACTGGGTAACTTCCAAGTTTAAAGTATACTAAGTAGTGTATATGTAATATGTTTTGTATTGACTGATGTTTTTTGTTTTTTTAGGAACTGGAAAGACTCTTTTGGCTAGAGCAGTAGCCAGCCAGCTTGACTGTAATTTCCTAAAAGTGAGCTGATATTAATTCACATAACATTGTTAGTCATCACAACAGATATTTCTCACTACCTCTGCGTTTCTTTCATGCATTCTCTCACTCTGTGACATGCTCAGGTGGTATCCAGCTCCATTGTGGACAAATACATTGGAGAGAGTGCCAGGTTGATCAGGGAGATGTTTAACTATGCCAGGGACCACCAGCCTTGTATCATCTTCATGGATGAAATTGATGCCATTGGTAAGTTGCCAATAAATATCTAGGCCTTAAAATCTGACAGCGTTAAGTGTTTAAGGATTCAAAAAGAAAAATCAATCTCCACCACAATGTTACTTTGTTACTTTTCTTGCTGATTTGTTTTATTCATAGTTTATACCAATCAATTACAACATGGACATGCAGGTCATCCACAATTTTTTATAAAACTAATGTCATGCTCTGGTTGCTGTCCTAATCTAAAGACCAAAGGGCAGGCAGAGACATAGATATCAAATATCGAGGTGCTTCAATTGGCTCTGTTCATAACTTTTGTCCCAGTTTTCAGAAGGTGGCATAGCTGTTTCCTGTTCCAGTTCTTTATCCCACAGCTTCACTTGATTGGCTCGGCAGCAGGTTCGAACCGGAAACACATATGACACTTCCACATGCGTTTCTAAGCAAATCTGCTGCTTAGCCAATCAAACACAGCTATGGGAGAATTAACTGTAACAGGAAACGGGTATGCCACCTTCTGAAAATTGGGACTACAATATGCACAGAGTATGTTATACTCCCGAAGCTTTGAATTTTGGGACACCATAAACGATGCAAAAGACAGCAGTGGCTCCTGCAATTATACCATTCGGTGGAGTTTGTGCCCATCTTAGCCAAATATGCTGGTGTAAAGTGTAAACTCTACATAATATTTCATAAAATTATACTTCATGCAGTGTAAATACAAGTTCTGTTGTAGACTATCCCATTGTGATGCTGTAAGAGCAGTCTTCAAATCTTACAACCTATTTTAATTTGTAGGTGGCCGTCGTTTCTCTGAGGGGACATCAGCAGACAGAGAGATTCAGAGAACTCTGATGGAAGTGAGTGTCACAGGCTTATTAAATTACCTAATTACAGCATGCTCTCTGAAAGCCCTTACACAGATTTAAAAATGTCATGAATTAAAATAGAGAAATCCACTGCTCACCCAGTATCAGAACAGGTGCTGGGGGGAAAAACATCAAACAGAATGAAAAGGGCTTCCACACGCTCAAATCTGTGGAAGAATATTTTTTTAAATTTGTGCGCTTTTGGTCAGAGATCTTCGAGCCTTGAAGAGGGTCTCTGAATAAAAGCTCACCAATAGAAAAGATCCTTGCACAGATCTGAGTCTGTAGATGCCCTTTTCATTTGATTGTTTAACAAATGGTTGTTTTCTACATCAATGCATTGTATCACCCACTGTTTACGGTTCCAGTTGGATAATATATGTATTATTCATCAGTGCTATCCCTATGTACTGTGTGTTATGCACTATGTCTGCAGCTGCTGAATCAAATGGATGGTTTTGACACCCTGCACAGAGTAAAGATGATAATGGCTACCAATCGGCCTGATACACTGGACCCTGCCTTACTGCGACCTGGGAGACTGGATCGTAAAATCCGTACGTTTCCCCTTTCACACTAAGGAATATTTAGTTAACCTTGTGCTTTTGAGTCTTTGAGTTTTAGTACCGTTTCCATAATGTTCTTTATCGGACACATTGCAAGTAACATCTGTTCATGTTAATGCTGTGTTAAAGCCACAACCCGGGGCTTATTTGAAGCATATTAATAAAATACAACTAGCACATCTGCAGTGGTTGGAAGTGGTCTCCCTACTCATCAATTGAGAAATTTTGACCAAGGGATCCTTTGGACACCTACTGGTTGACAATGTCATTAAAATTATTTGGAACACTACAAGACACTAGATGTTTAGCCATCTTTATTGTTTCAAATACCTCTGTAGGGAAAGACATGGAACTTTATAGCATTGTAGCCATATTAGAGAGTTTGTTCTTCAAATACGTTTCAATTTCAGAATGTTTTTGTTTGCAGATATTGAGCTGCCCAACGAGCAGGCTCGTCTAGACATTCTGAAGATTCACGCTGGACCAATCACCAAGCATGGAGAAATAGGTCAGTCTTTGAATGTGGTGGTTATCCTATAACCTGCAGCACAGGTATACAATATGGGGCATTGGGCCTTTAGGTTTAGCTGTCTCCTCCCCAATATCAATATACAGTAGCTGACACCAGTCATGTTATTTAATCTACTTCATATTTGTATGCAGGAACAGTGTCCTCTCTTATGGTTCTTTTAATGATCTCTTGAATTTTGTCATCGTTAGATTATGAGGCAATTGTGAAGCTCTCCGATGGATTCAATGGTGCTGACCTCAGGAATGTTTGCACTGAAGCAGGTTTGTATCTAAATGTATTTCAATAAAAAAATAGATTTGCCGGTTGTAATCATATTAAACATATTGTAATTTCTCATTGACTGTTACTCTGCTTCTTCCCCAGGCATGTTTGCCATCCGTACAGATCATGAGTATGTTACCCAGGAAGATTTCATGAAGGCTGTCCGAAAGGTTGCAGATTCCAAAAAGCTGGAGTCTAAGTTGGATTATAAACCTCTGTGATTCCCTGTTGCCACGAGGACCACTGAGGAACATCTGAGGATTTATATTACACCCTGTACTTTGTATCACAACAATATCTATAAAGTTTTAGACACAGATATTCAGCAACCTAAATGACATTCCATAATGAATATTATTGGGTGTAAGGGTTACATTCTTCTTCCAATGATTGATGGGGGAGCTTTTTGGAATTTTGTGGTTGTCTTTGGGTCTTGCAGTAATATGTGAATCATGTTTGGTTCACAATGTAAGGGGTTGGTAACAGGTAACAACTGATATTAAATGTACAGCTTTTCTTTTTTTGTTCTGAAAATAAATAATTTACATCACCAAAGTATATTTTCCTAGAATTGACTTGAGGTTGTTGAGGTTCAGAATTGGGAAAACTGGTTGACAGAAGAATTGTCATATAAAGTCTGTCTTGACTTCAAAAACATTTTGAGATGAACCTGTACTTTTTGTTTTATAATTCAGCTGTGACATTTAACTTTTTTTGTACAATATTAGTTATAAAAGCATAATTGAAAATTATTAAATGTTTGGGGTCTTAATTTACAACATTAACTGTTAATGTTGCATCAACATTTAAGGGGCAACAAATGCTCCAGATGTTAAAGAATAACCCTTCCACATATTGTGAAAGTATGTAAACTAGGTAAGATAGTTTATTTCTTATTAATCATTGTATTGTCTGTGATTCATTAAACGAAATGCCACGAGTTGTTGGCATTCTCTTTTGTATATCTCATATGCCAACTTGGCATATGAGATCGAAAGAGAATATGATGCAGAATGTTCCATGTAAGTACTATTGTTTTCTGTAATTATGTGCCAATAATTAAAAGGCTTAGAAACACCAAATGGGCCTTGGGGTACATTCAAGCACCAGTTTGTGACTTTAACAAATGTTAATCAATGGTTAGAGAGGGGCGGACTGCAACGAGGAAGCTTGCTTTGAATTAAATTACCACACAAAACATGTTCCAACTCCGCCACAAGATGGTGGTAAAGTCCCAAATTGCACACGTACAATGTCAAGCTGTCCTCAGCACCTGCTTTCTCAATGCCAAATATTCGCTGCGTGCAAGGCAAAAAAACAGCTGGGCATTTATAAGGTGCGAAGATGTAGACAACTGTTGCAAAAATATTGACCGCCAGATTTATTTGCAAAGCTTGGCTAGAGATTGTGTCAAATAAAAATGAACCGAGTTTGCAAACTGCAGTCAGAGTCATTTTAGATGAAGTAAAACGGCATTGGAATGGTAATGTTATTATGGCTACTGAAACAAAGACACTGCATTGACCTTGGATACGTTCATGAATGACACTCTCTCTCGTTCTCTGCCAAATACTCACAGATAAACGTCACGAGAAGCCTAATGGCGTATTTAGCTACGTGTGTGTGTGTGTGTGAGAGAGAGAGAGAGGGGGGGGGTCTTGATTCTTCATTCAATGGGAGCCAAGAAGACTATAATTGTGTTGCCTTAGCGACTATAAATCAACAGCATCACCCATACCATTCCCAATGAAATGTTTGGGTCCCTGCTGCCGTCATTGGGATACGAGACACCTGTCCTCTGATTGGCTCGCGGTGATAACAGCGCTGCCATTGAAGAATTCTGGCCCGTGAGGAGGGGGCGTGTCTCTGACCACCAGAGGTACACGCCTCTTGTATAAATTCTTGGTACAACCGTCCTGCTGAGGCAAACGGAAGAAATTATTAAACTCTTTCATAGAGCGTTAACAACAAACACGCTGCAGTTGTTTCACTGCCTGCCAGTGTTGTTGGAACACACACAGTCACTTTCGATTTACAAGTAGGCTAGCAGGCTACACGCCGGGAAATAAGGCAGGCTGTGAAGATTCCCTAATCACCAGAATATTTAGCAGGTGTGAATTCATGTCTGTATATTCCCCAAGGATCTACTGGTGAGTATGACTGTACCTTTGCGACTTTTTGCCCTAAAACTAACTGATTGGTGCAAATTTACTTTTGTGTTTTAACTTTTGTTATTCTTGTCTTTTGGTGTCGTGTTGGAATGAGAATGATTTGTTTCTTCTCATTGGGATTGATTTGATTTGTCTATATATATATATATATATATATATATATATATATATATATATATATATATATATATATATATATATATATATACACATGATGCACCTGTCAACTATGGGAGTTATCCCCTAAATCAAAAATGTCTCTGCTGCTGATAACCTCCATTAAATGAGTCATTTTCTTACTCTACTACACCCACAAATGTTTTCCCTTAAACTATGTTTTCTTCAACTTCTGTAGGGTGCAGCCTCTGAAATTTGTAAAGGTCACACCACAAACAAAAGCCGTGCTATCTATGACAAAGTAACACTTGATTATCAGTAGTCTCCTTGGTTATCTATCTTGTAGTGTATGATAGGCTATAGTGTTACTTTAATTCTATGATTTGATATGTTTAAAGTCGCGATGCACATCAAGTTCTTCTATAACAGCCAAATGGATTAACCTACTCTACATCATTGGCATGGGTGTTGCTTTCGCTTTATTTGCCACAAATAGACATGCAGGTCTATTTGCATGTCCAAGCAGTTTTATGCAGGGTAGAACAATGCTGTCTATTGGTTGCTGTACTTTTCTTTTTCTTCCATTACCGTCCATACATTACTTGATGTATTTGAGATAGTAGACTTGTTTTCCTGTCTGCAGACTGAGGATGTTGGAATCAACTTAGCAAGACCCCTGTGTTAAATTCTGCAGGCCTCTCTATCTATACCAGGAAGCTTTCACTCGACCTCTTTACTGTAACCACACAGAGGCTCTGTTGCCTCTGCTTGTTGTAAGCTTTTGCTTCCCTGTCACGTAGGTACCTCTATTGAGTGCTATGTGGAAAGCACAACTACTCTATATAGCTGAACTAGTTTACCTTCACTCTACTGGGGGGGGCTTCAAACAATATAATGGATGTCTGAACCCAAGGCAGTTATCCCTAGCTTCTCAATGTATAATATACTACAAATATGTAAACAGGAAGTATTCTTAATGCATGATGATGATGGAAGATAGAACTGGTTGTCATCAAGAGAGGAAGAGAGGACATTCCATTATCGTCTTTGATACAAACATTGTGTAAACTGTGAACCTAAAATGAGCTGTTTAAGACTATTCATTGTCGACTGGAACTCGACTCCCTTCCCTTGTAGCCTATGTCAGATTTGTGAACAAGGTAGTAAGTAATCTGATCTCCATCTGTATTCAGGCACAGATTTTACTCCTAGCAACCAGCTGACCCCATTCATTCAGCACACTCCTCAGGGTTCTGAGACTGCCCCCCCCCCCCCCCCCCCCTGGAAAAAAAATCTTCACCGCCATACGCACCACCTTTAGTGTTGTGTAACGCAGGCAGCTCAGCATTGGCACGGAATGTCGGCAGCCTTGCCTCGTCATCACTCCAGCTGAGATTTATGATGTAGTAAGATTTGGAGGTGGTACAAGGGGAAACAATGTTAATAATGCAAGATGTAATATCCCATCATGTGCAATGGGTCAGATTGCTGCAGAGATCACTTTGGTCCCCTGTCAGCACCACTGGGACAAACCGCAGACAGGCCTGTGATGCTTGCATACATTTTCCGGGCCACTCAGCCCGTAGCCTGATGGACTAGGGTTTTGAATTATGCTTTAAAATTTAAAATGATCAATAAGTAGCAGTTATCCTTAAGAAGTCTGTGATGAGTACAGGATTTGTTCATTTAAAATGATCATCCCCACCCTGTTCCAATTTGTGGCCTCTTGATACTGAATATATATAAATGCTGTGTTATAAAGGAGAAACATGCTGAATGTTACTGTGTTTGGCTATTTATTCCTTCTTTTTTTTTAAATCAAAAGCACAATTACATGGGATTGGAACACTGCATATCTACTTCCAAATGTTCACTGGGTCAGTTGTGCGCAAGAGCCAAGTGGCTTTTTCCACAGGGACACAGTTCCAATGGAACGATAAATCCGGTCAATTGGCTGCCATGTCGGTGGCATTAATCCACTGGATTATTGAAGTTATCTCATAGTGTCCTCACGTATAAAAACTAGCATCAAACACATGTGCCTTAACAAATGTTGTTCAACACTGAACTACAAAAGATATTACTAGATGAATTGGACTTTGATGTCACAGTGGCTTTTGAAGATACTGCATGTCTGTCAAATCCAGAGATGTTATTGATTTGCTAGTTGTTCTGAAAATGTGGTTCATGGCTTGTCTTGTGCCATTACCAGATGTCCATCATGGCCACTAGGAAGCTGGCATGATATGGTGTGCATGATCTTCCACTAGAGCAAAGGTTAAGAGGTTTAATGAAAAACTGGCATGTAGACAGGTACACCCAACCTGTCAACACAATGATTTGAGCCTGGAAGAGTTGGATGCATGGCAGAGCTTAAGTCCACAATCCATGTTTCTGGCTATGATGCAATGAGTATTGCTGAATGGATGTAGTTCATACTGCAGACTATTAATGTTGTAGACCATAATGTCCCCATACTGATACCCTATGTCATCCATTTTAATGTTCACTTGATTACAGAACACTTAACATGTCCTTTCAATATAGAAAGTGTTCCACTTGGACAAAGGAATACAATTGTTCAACCTTTCCTGACACTTTAAACAGTAATGCATCTGACTGATATGTATGTACAATCACTCCCTCCTGAGTTGAGCTGTTACGTGTGCACCCCTACTTCCTTCTCATTGTGCCCCTTTATGTTTTATTAGGCCGCTGTTCTGTTATTCTTAGCCGAGCAGGATGTTTATACGATCCCTGAGCAGAAATATGACTGGCAAGGCCTGAGTGTTTATCTTTATTCCCTCCCTCCCCTCTTTCTTCTGCTCAGGTCCTCACTGTCACCGTTCTGTGTTCATCCCTCTAACCGCTTCTCCCCTGCTCTGTGTCTGCCTCCTCCGCACCCCGTCCCCTCTCAAGGATGAAATTAGCTCAAAAGCAACTTTGGCTGACATTGTTTCCATGCTAAACCACGCATATCCTTCAAGCTTACTTTTTTATTTTTAGATGTCCGACCATTGTTTATGCCAAGCATATTGGCTGGTGCAGCAATGGGTTCAGGTGGTTCAGCCAGCAACATTTAATTTGTCACATTTAAAGATTTGCACCCTGACCACCTACTCTGCTGTGATGACAATGTTAACGTGACAAGTGACAAAAGGGGCTTTGTGTAAATTTAGGGATGGAAAACGGATCGATGAAGTGCAGTCGGTGTCGCTCCAGGGTGTAACGATGACCCATTGTGTTATTGATCGATGTCACGCCATGCTCTCCACCTCAGTATAAACTCTTGCTTTTCTCATTCAGATGGATAAGACTGTAATATAAAGAGGATTATTATCCAATCCCAAAAGATATACACCACAGCATGTCGGATAATATTGTTTCAAATGATTCCAGAACGATTTGGGGGGCAGTTGGACAAGACGGCCAGAGGGCTTTATTTGCAATTATTAGATTGAGAGGCATATAAAGATGTAATCAACAGAATGACAGAAACATTGCCAAGTATTAGTTGTTTGTATTTTAGAACAAATTCGAATTGCATTGAAGAATTTATTAAGGTGCTTCTTTTTTTACATCTCTGGAATTCTGCATCCAAATGATATAAACTTTTTTTTTATTAAACTGTACTGTGTAGATACTACGGTACTTTTTGTATAAATTTTAAAAAAAAGTTTATATCACCCCCAAGAAATGCATTATTCTTAGTTTTATTTTATACATTTCTGTGAATGTGTGACCTAGCAGCTCATGTTTTCTGTTGGTGACCACCATCGCCACAGGCCAGTGGCCACTGACCACCATGGCACCAGGCTTTAAATAGAGAGCGTGAGAAGGCCACTCTCCATTTTGTCTCAAGACAACACCCCTGTCTAGTCTGAGGGCAGCTCCATTTTTTTTCTTAACATACCATATCATGCTCTACTGTAGCCCTACAGTGAGTACAGTAAACATGGATAAACAACCTGCCGTTGCTTTCATCTAAAATGGAATGTTTAGCCAAGCTTTGATGGAACTGAGAACACTGGTTTCCACCTAGTCAAATAACCACTGCACGCCTACAGCATGCTCACACAATGACTGTCTCCTCATTGTTAGTGCAAGACAAGTGCACATGATCTTGTATGATAGAGATGGCTCATGCAAGTAAACCACATCATTTAGGTGTTGCAGTTCTGCAGTGTGCAATAGATGCTGCTTGGTGTGTTGTGGTCATGACTCATGACTGGCTGCAGTGAATGCAGTGAATTAAAAAAAAAAACTAAGACTTGAAAAGAAGTGATGTTGATATTTGATGCTTTATTATTATTTCCTTGATGGGAGATAAAGCCACTGAAGAGCATATTCTTTCCACCATTGATATCTGAATGTTTAATTTAGTCATGACTACAACAACAGAATTCTATTCCATAAGAAAATGGAGTAGAGACATTCATATTAACCAAGGAGGATGCATGTTTAAGCTGTACTTTAAATGTCAAACTCTTCTGTGGACCTGCTCTTAATGTCATGTTCACACAAGAGAAATATTCTGTTTACTCTAACTGAATTAATTCAGGATGTATTGAGTTTCAGGTCTTTGCATTTCCCTCCAAGGAGTACCCAAACATCCAACAATTGTCACTATAACCGGGGCATTAATTTTTTACCACCACCTTACGGGTGTTAAAAATGGACCCATACACATATTTTTGTGGATCATGAATAGGTCCTTGAGGGGGTTCCCCAGCTACATGATTGAGGAACAAAATTGACCCTTACGGGTCTGTAAGTTGCGTGTACTTAGACCCTTATGAGTCCATTTGTACACTGCTCTGTTAAATTTAACACTTACCGTGTTGATTGGGGTCCCACAGATAAACCGTATCAAATTGGGGTCAGTGGCGTAATGCATATCAAACTGGGGGTCCTTGAAATTAAAAAGGTTGAGAATCACTGTCCTGGTTGATGTGTGACCTCCAGTTCCTCTCCTTCTCTGACCCTCTGCAGTCCAGTGTTTATGCCCAGCCGAGACATGACTGAGGTGATGATCAACAGCACCCCCATGGAGGACATGAGGCTCACCCCCAGCAAGGACAGGCTCTCCTTCCAGGTAGGGCGCATGCGCATCCTTGTGTTTGTCAATGACTCACCACTTCATTCTAATCCCCCACCCCATGTGGTCTTATGTACCAGTATCTTTTTAAAACTATTATTAGTATTATTAGTATTAGTTAAGCTATTATTGTTTTGTATTCGTATCAGTGTGGAACTCGGCAGAAGCGAAAACTTTTTTTTTTTTTTTTTAAGATTTATTTTTGCGCTTTTATGCCTTTTATTGATGGGACAGTAGGCTGACAGGAAATGGGGAGAGGGATGGGGAGTGACCTGCAGCAAAGGCTGTCGGACTCGAACCCACGACGCGCTGTCAGGCTACATTGAGCCTAGGTGCCTGGACCGCCAGCCGTCCTCGCCGAAAACTGCATTTCTGTGATAGATAGTAAATGGTGTAGACTGGTGGCGAGTCAGGAAGACCTAATATTCCACTACTCTGCATTCAGAATGCTGTTGAGAAACTTGTCTAATTAGAGTGGCAGAGGCTGGGATTAGAATGACACTGTTTGTTCCAGCACTGCACTTAACCTGGTAACGTTAACCCTACAAGGTCCTGGGTCAGGCTGCTTTGTGTTAATAGAACAAGACCTAATCATCTGGTATTTTTAGATTCTTATGTAAGCAAAGACTTATTTTTGTGACACTTATGAGAGTAATTATTGCAGTGATATATTTTTGCATTTTACAAGTGTAATTACTAGATTATCAACTGCTGACAATATGAATAGCTATTACACAATTCATCAGCTGGAACACCCAGGTGCTTTTAAATATAGCAACATACGCAATTTTTGTTTAATTGCTGTACTACAGCAATGTTATGACTAAAAATAAAGCATGTCAGATTTATTTAAACTACACAAACAGCCAAGGGGCTTGGGAAGTCACAGTTCCTGGGTTTAAACATGCTAAAAGAATCTAGACTCACAGAATTTCGGCCAAATAGTCATCATGTTGACTAAGTTGCAATGTATATTGAACTGTCTTGTTAAAAAAAAGAAGAATTATGACCGAAATAAAAAAACTAACTAGACTCACAGAATTTACTTGGCTTGTAACAGAAATATTGGTAACCTAACCATTGCAGGCAAAGCAAGATGGTAGTTAAAAATCAAGTTACTTTGATTAGCTTTTTTCCCACAAGATGCAATGGGCCTGTATTATTCAGTCTATTTGTTTGGTAACAAAGCTCAGACCATTTACAAATGTTATCATGGACAAACGCATTAAACGAAATGCATTTAGATGTTATTAATCAAATCTAAGTTATCAATGCTCATTTGTTTGTATTTAAGGTAACTTTTACAGTACAGTTGGAAATGTAACTGCCCTGTCCTGTTCATACCATGATATATTAGGAAACTCTCCGTAAGAGGATGTAGACTGACCGGTAGGAAGAGATGGGCTTCCTTTCCTCACAATCCCCAGTTGTAAGTCTGTCTGAGAGGATGGAAAATTAGGATGCTGGGGGTGAAGAGACAGAGTGCCAATGTGCCACTTGACTTCCCACCTAGCTTCCTATCTTGGCTGTCTGCCCAAGGTCCCCGCCAGTCCTTGGAGAGCTTGCATACTGTATGAAGTGATGATGCTAGCATCAGTCACTTCCTCAGCTCTGGACATTGATGTCTGATTCAGATATTGTATTGTACACACACACACACACACACACACACACACACACACACACACACACACACACACACACACACACACACACACACACACTCACACCATCCTCACCGCCCACCCTCCCTGTGAGAACCCAAAATAGCAAGAACTGTCTTGCTGACAATGTATTGCTGTTTCCTGCCGTTGGGAGTGAATACAAGCTATGACATGTTGGCGAGGGGTCCACTGGCAAGGTCATTCACTGCCTGACTCCTCTTAGTGCTGATGCATAGTGAGTACGCAGGCAAGGGAATGCAGAGGTTCAATCTGGCCAATACACATGGATACAAGCAGCTGCACACAAAATGGTGTCTCATTCATTGCATTTCTTTGTTTGGTATACTCGCAGATCATTGACTTATACTGTACAGTACAATTATGTTCATACACACAGTTGTATTTGGCACATGTAAAAGCTACAAAAGTCTGCTACAAATGCATGCTTTCACACCCTGACAAATTGTCACATTCACACAGCCGTTTACAGAACATTTTGTCTTTCTCCTCATTCCCTCTCCTATGGTGTTCATAAAGGCTTGAACACAGCTGGACCCCCTCTTTCTTCCCCTCCTCTCTCTCCAGCCGCATCTAATGCTTTCTTTCCACTGGGCTCTTTGCCCAGACAGCGACATCGCTTTCCCCATCCAATGTCTCCAAGTGAAATATGCAGGTCTAAAAATATTCTTCCACTTTATCCAAACAACAGCAAAAAATGCTGTTCTTGGATCAGGAGTGGCAGGCTTTTCCCCCTGGGCCATTTCTCCGGTCCCTGAGAACTGAGAGTCTCGAGTTTGATGTCCAATCTCTCTAGGACAGGGAACACATGTAATCTCAGTTTAGATCCACATAGTTATGTCAGCTCTCATAAACAAGTGTCTGTCTGGCTGGGCTTGCAGGCCTCATATTACCTGAGTCTTTATTTTATTATTTAAATCCACACTGATGTCGGGTGCTGATTTCACATTGAGAGAGAAGCTGATAAACGGCCAAAAGACACGCACAGCCCAGATCTACTGGCTGGGTGCTGGATCAAAAACCGTACACCAGTATTGCTGCTCCCAAATGCAAGTTTGCTTGTGTTTCAGGGTGAAGGCTCATCCTCAGACCTTCACACAATGTGTAGACAGACATTTGTATATACAGTGTGACATCCTGATCACCACACCTCTGCTGATTTTACAACATATCTACCACACATTTCTTGTGCTGTAACTTACAAATTATATCTGTGTGCTTAATTTTCTTCGTACATTCTTTTTTTTTTTACATGGATGTTTAATTGCCTTTCTGCAGTGAAATCTTAGTCATCTTTTGTCAGCAAATAAACAAATCAAAACAAACGACAAAAGAGACTAAAACAAAAAGGACAATTTGGCAGACGTATTAAACAAAAAAATTAAGATTTAAAAAAATGGTACATGTACTTGAAATCAAAAGACACATAAGTATAGCACGACATCAGCATGGCACATACATTTACACAAAAACATACACTTTCATATAGGGACGTTAAGATAACCTATTACCGGGGCCCAATCTTTTTTTGAACGCATTATACTTCATCTGGAGCAGTAATCTCTTCCATTAGTATACACTCTCAACAACCTCATGCCATTGATTAATTGTAGGTGGTAGTGGTTGCAGCTTGGATAGGGTTATTTAATTTTCTTCATACATTTTCAATTTACTGTTGATTCAGAGTAGTGCAATATACTGTATGCTTTTATATAATCCGCTTGTTGGTGTTGCAGTGTTGAATAATTGCTTTGGTGCAATAACGCCCTTTCAAAGAATTTAGAGTGACTGATGGGGCACTTTATTTTTTATTTTTATGAATTAGACTAAATGATTTGCCCTAATCTTGTCCCCTTACAGATATTCCCTGACCCCACAGACTTTGATCGCTGCTGTAAACTGAAAGACCGGCTGCCATCCATTGTGGTTGAGCCCACAGAGGGGGAAGTGGAGAGCGGTGAGCTTCGCTGGCCTCCGGAGGAGTTCCTGGTCAGTGAAGAAGAGGAGGAAGATGAGGAGGAGAATAATGGCAATATCCAAAATGGACAGCCAGTACAGAATTCTCAGCATTAGAAGCTGAGGTATCCCTTCTCTGGCCATCCCTCTGTTCATCCCCCACCCTATGCACACTGGCTGTACTGCACCTCAGATTTCCTGGCAAGGCACACATTGCCCAGTGATGCCCTTCATTATCCTTAACACAAATCACTCCCAGAAGATGAGACACACACACACACACACACACACACACACACACTCACACTCACACTCACACTCACACTCTCTCACACACACACACACACACACACACACACACACTCCTGCAACACATCTTTCTGGGTCTCACACACCCAGTCAAACTTGAAGAGCAAATATGCACACTTGATAATTAACTTTCTACCATGCCTACCACCCTGTGTGTCTCACCCCAGAATGGTTCTCAATGGTTCTCACACGACAGTGGCAGGTCAGTGCTCCATGGACAGCTCTTGCACTGCAGGAGGCTACTACTGCACCTGTTCTTTACTCTAAAATGGCTGGCGTTATGACCCCAGAGACTTGATACTCAATATACATAACTGCTGTGGTACCCGTGAGGATCTTTCATCTTTGTCTAGGTTTCTGGACATTGTTAATGATTGTGTCTACGGAGCTGAGCCCATAATGAAAGTGTGTGTGTTGTGTGTAAAGATTCAGTGGATTGTTCATTTGTGGTGCATTTTGTGACTAAATGATGCACATTTATTGTAGGAATGCATCAAACGTTCATATAACTAGGAGAGCCTGGAAGCTCTTTCACTGAAATTGAGAAGGTGAAGGAAAATGATAAGTAATATGTGCCCCACATGAAGAATATGTTGCATAAATGCTGATTATGCACTGAGGCACATGCATGCTTTAAGTTGAGTCCTCACCGTTGCCCCCTAGAATCCTTAGGACGAACAGAATTTAGATGGTGATAAAGTCAAAGTGACTGCTCTATGACTAAATATGATGCAAGTTTGTTATAGCATTCAAATGAGGAGCTGGGAGGTTTTTAAAAGATGGCAGATGAAGACTGATGGTGAGTCATAAATTGATATACAAACCCAATGAAGGATATGTAAATATTTGTACCATAGTCAACCCCTGAGGCCTTGTAGTGCTTTGCTTCTGTGTGTATCATAGCTTTGGTCTATTAATTGTGTTCACACCAGAAGTGAAAGTTGACTCCTGCCTAGTCTTCCTGTTCTTCTGAACTCAGCCATAGTGTTTGACACCATATGACATAAGGTAATGCACAATACAGGAGCAAGTTCACCAATGTTATAGGCAATATCTTGATTGTATTCAATCTGGACATTGCTTTGTAAACTGGTCTCAGACCTTCCCAGAAGGACTGTACACAACACAACAATGATGAGGGGAACTGGATGAATCTGTTAATTCTCAAAACATTGCCAGGTGATTAGTTATTTTGGTACAGGTCATTGATCTACGTAGCATCCTACCATCATATTAGTCATTCGCTTGAATTCAAATGCTGTGGATATTTCTCTTTCTTTACATCCACCACGTATTCCCCATGAACAATTTGGAGTGATGTCCTAACTTGTGTACACAATAATTTGTACTCTGAGATACTGTTGTATGAGCATGTTCAAACTTAGTCTGGTCGTATTGTAATGTCCATTTGAATGGCATTAGGGCTGTGTACAGAACATCTCTTTCAGCTATCTACCACCTACAGGTCCCACATCATTTATGTAAAGCTCAGGGAGATTAGCCGCCATTTTGTTTTTTTTCTAGACCACTCTCTGTGAAAAATAACAGAGGCTGTAAATAAACATTTGAATTTGCTATTCAACTTCTGTGTGGAAGGCTGAAATATTTGCTGATGAGTCTATTGACACACAAGAAAGTAATGAAGGTTTTAGGGGCAACCCTCTTTGTAAAAGCAATATCAAGATGTGCATTTTCTGTTTTTCCATTTTGAAAACCCCCTTTGGCCCCCTCACGTCACCTGCAGCGGTTAGAGATGAGTGTTACTTCCTGCAAAGAACATGCTGAATCTCTATGCGAATCAAGTAGCATGTGTGTACATGCTTACAAAATATATATATAGAAGTGAGACACCACATACTACTTCCTTTCTTCCTGTCTAACCTCCCCCAAACAAACCTTATTACCCGACTCCTAGACACAAAATCTCATAAATATAGCATGCTGTTTAGCTGTGCTTTAGTTTCCAAATCGTTACCTTGCAAGGGCGGTGACGTAGATAGTTTTCACCCGAGTATGTGTGTGTTGCCAGTCTCTGCCTAGTGTAAAAGTCAAGAAAAGCAGAATATTTCTCTCTGCAAAGACAGGCTACAAACTAGAACTAGAATGATAGATCGGTCTGGCTGATATATCAGACTTTTGATGCTATCGGCAATTATGCAGCCTAAACAATTGCTTATAAGTTAAACATTTTCAAATAGAAACTTTTTTTTCTTCAAATCTATGTTTTTCACATTTATTAGAACATTTTGCAGGTATTGACCAAATGTTGGTCAAAACGATGATCTAGGACTCCCAAGATCTGGATCGGCGTCGGACCGAAAAATGTAGCATCGGTCAGGCTCTACTACAAACACACACTGTTGACATAGCTGTCCTGCCTCACTCACGGTGCTGCACTGTGAACTCTCCTCACTCATCTTGTCTCGTTTGCTCCACTTGAAAATTGCTGCCACTGTAGTTTGTGAGTGCTAGTTTGCTAAAGATGACAAGTGTGCAGAGCCTCTAGGAACAGTTTTGAGTGACAAAATAAGTAGAAGTACTGTATATGCTTCGGACAAAACCCAAATGATTGTGCTTCCTCTTTCCATCTCTCACTAGCCTGATTTGTCTGACTTTTTATTCAGAGCAGTCAAAAAACAGCACAAGTGCTGTCTGGAAATACGTCACATTTGAGGCAAATTACCAAGGAAAGATTGCTAAGATAAATGTGGCACTTTGGACCAGGAACATAATGATGATGATGGTTTCCCTTTTGGGAATTAATAACGTTAGCTATACCATTATACATCAACACGACTCACGACTCTACAATATTTTTTCAGTCATGCTATAGACTATATCAGACATGACTATGTTGCCCCCCCCCCACCCGGTTGCAATTTTGTATTAAGTTTCCAATGCTTCAAAGTAGTTTTTTATACGTACATTGCACTAGGCAGAGAACCTGCAAATGTTAAATTACAAACAGCCAATAAAGTAATGATGTTCACGTGAACAGTGGCTGAACTGTCTCTGAAGGAATGATTCATGTATCATTCAGATCAATAAATTTGTCCCTTCAGTGTGGGATTTATGAAGCAAGCATTAACTGCAGCAGAAGTCAAGTGACTTTTCAACAGATTTGCAATCACTACTGGCCATAGTACTTTCCTTTTTTACAGGGTGCTGTTCCTTTATGGCACGAGCCACCTAAGAAGTTCACCCACTTTTCCAGACACCACTGATGATCTCTGCCAGGCCGAAGGCCAGGGAGAGAGGTTATGTTTTCACCCGTGTGTCTTCTGTGTGTGCATGATTCCAGAGCTAATCTCACAAACCACTTAACCGATCAGCGCCAAACCTTTTGTGCATCCTGACAGTAGGCCATGGAAGAGCACAGAACCCACTTGTTCATATTGGCCATTTATGCAGCCCTGGGTATAGCCCACCTAACCTGGTGGAGATATGAGCTCTACGGAGCACCCCTTTCTAGTTTAGAATTTGACACCTGTAATATTTTCAACAATAATACGATTTTCAACTAGAGGTATGGCGCTACGTGGGCCTCACACCTATGTTGCACCGCAGATCCGACCAATTGCATTTGACTCCATATATGTGCATCAAATATGTGGATTTGACGGGCCCCTGGGGCCCCTTCTGTTGTGTCTGACATCAATGTATGTTGAAAATATGGTGCATTTGACACCATATACAGATATGTGCAGTGGTCCACCGACATACTGACCGCACCATCCCATTAGGCAATTTTAATTTAGGATAATATGGCCCCTAGCGTACCCAGTACAGGATAGACTGTTGCGCCTTGCTTTGTCCTTAGTATAAGGTTGATTGTGGGACGGTCTCAAAAATTAAGAGTAACTGGCCCAGACTGCTGGTGTAGTGGTCCGGGCACCTAGGCTCCAGAGTAGCTTGACAGCACATTGCGGGTTCGAGTCCTGTACCCGACGATCTTTGCTGCATGTCTCTCCCCATCCCTCTCTCCTTGTTCCTGTTCCTTCCTGTCTCTCTCTACTGTAAAACTATAAATAAAGGCCAAAAAGCCCCAAAACATATCTTTAAAAAAAAAATGAAGAGGAACTGAAGAGGTGAAAGTTTCGCATACCACAAAAATATATGGATGACTCCTTAGACAGAGACTTTTTCTCAAGTGCCAAGTGATAAGAGGATTAACATTTCGGTCACAAGACCATTGTCAGTGCCTGAGTTTACCCAAGAACATTTGTGGAAGCTTTGTCCATACCGTAACCTGAAAACAAAGTAAGTAGGATACATAGGAAATGCAGGTAGATAGCCTAAGCTTCATTTATATTTTGTCATACGATGGTGTTACTTATTAATGAAATTGAAATTCGTTGTATGACATTGTTGTACAACAAATCGTAAAACCTTCACCACAATGATACACTACATGGGCATGCCCATAAAGAAACAGTACATTTGTATAAAGCACTAATGAGGGACACAGGAATTTCCAGGAATCACTGTGGACATTTCTCCAGTGATTTGCTGAAATGTTTTAGTGACCCATTCAGGTCACGTTTGATTGCTGTGTACCTGGAACTGTCCATCAAAGTTGAGGTAGGAGGGCTTTTAGAGGGCCAAGGGCCTCATAGATTGGCCAGGGGGTACTCTCAAGGTCTTAAGGTCACTTCCTGGAAAAAGAACAATGAGCTGACATTCTATCTCGCTTCCTTCTTCCTGGAAAAAAGTGAGCATAAAGAGTTATTAATACACGCTGGCCGATAATGGTGGAGGGCTGTGGGGCTGCAGAGATCTCTGGGTGCAGCGAGTCGGTAACCTAACCACCACTTGCATTGCCTTGTCACCCCTGTCTCTTTGTCAGAGCTCTAAATCTAAAGAATTAGCTAGGCCTCAGAAGACGATCAGTCAAAATGTTGCTGATTTTGAGCAGTTAAGCAAGTTGTCTGCAAGAATTAAGATTTATATTCTACCATCTATCAAGACAGTTCAAAGGTTAATCACCTTGGTTTTCAGCTGTTTATAGCACAATAGTCCAACATCTTGCTCCCCTCTTTGCCTGTCATGTATAAGTACCGTAAGTAAGTAAGTAGGTCGGAGAGGCTTATTGTCGGTATCAGACGAGAATGTATGAGTGTCCTTATACTGTAAATCTGCTTATTAACCTCCATGCCAGGGAGCAGAGGTGACAGCCTTCATTTGGCAAGTGACACGGCGAGAGAACCTCTGTGACATCGAGGGACGGATTATGTCTCACACACCATCGTTGGCGTGCAACGCTGCATGCCTGTGAACACGTACAGTGTGTGTGTGTGTGTGTGTGCGTGCCTGGTTCTGTATTAAAACTGTTGTCAAGTCCTCTGAGTGAAGCCACTGATAGCTCTTCTAGATCATTCTCGGAATTCTTTCCAATGGAAACAATCCCGTCACTGATCCCAGTGTGTCAGCAGAGTCAGACCTCTCCAGCCCTCTGACTCCTCTTTGACTCCCAACTAGTCCAACACCTTACAAAAACACACTCAAACCCAGACCAGCACCTTCACCCACATCACTATCTGTCTGTCTCACTCAAATCTGGGATCTCGATGGGGGAACAAAAGGCTTATCCTATGAAGTCCTGTTTCCAACCTCTTTCCATATTTTGTTTCCATTCTCCATTTTCAGTCTATGTTTTCTTGCTCTTTTATTCTCTATTTCTCCCTCTCCCAGGCTTTCATCCTACTCTGTTGTTTCAGCAAGGTTCCCATACTTAGATGGCAACAGAAACATACCCTGCATTCCCACAGCAGAGGTTATGTAATGGAAGTTAACATGTCATTATAAACAGTGCCTGTTCTGTAACGGCACTATACTGTATGTTACGGAATAGGACTATTCTCTTAGAGTGTGTGTGTGTGTGTGTGTGTGTGTGTGTGTGTGTGTGTGTGTGTGTGTGTGTGTGTGTGTGGGTGTGGGTGTGTGTGTGTGTGTGTGTGTGTGTGTGTGTGTGTGTGTGTGTGTGTGTTTGTGTGTTTGTGTGGCTTGCCAGTGGGTGCATATGCCTGGAGATTTTGTATATAACCGTGTGTTATTATGAGTACCATGTGCGTAAGGGAAAGATTATTTTCCCATGGTTCCTCAAGTGTGAGAAGAAAGTAGAGCTCTCAGGACATGAGGCAAAACCCCTGCTAGATATTTATAACCTGTCTGGAGACTGGACACCAAGCATAGACACATATCTGGCACTGCCAACAAGGGATGATATGCAGGGGGGCATACAGTACAACAAGAGTGGAAGGATGAAAAGGTGAAGGAAAAAAAGCATCAGGGCCATATTGAAGACTTGGTTGGCCAAGTAATATAAGACTTGTGAGAAAAGACAAGATGAAAACACAGCAAGAGTAATCTTGGAATTCATCATCGTATGTCCATAGAATTGAACCAGTGTGATTTAAGGAAAGAAAAAGAGCTTATTCTTTTCTGCCATCATGTGTCTTTCCCCTGAAAACATTTCACATCTAAAAATCACACAGCCTCAAACGATACATCCATCGAGGATAAGGGAGAATGACGCAGTGATTGCTATTGAAAACAAAGCCTCAGCGACTTCATAATTAATCAAAGTCAAGCACGGTCAATACTCTGCCAAACAGCTCTGCGCTCATGTTCTTCAAGAGGCAAATCTTGGGAAGACATAATGCAAGTGCTGGACAGTGGACCCACAATCACAACACACACTATTTGGCCCGATGACTCTCAGCGCCATGGGATTCATACACTGTTTAATAGGGTGATGTAAGAGTATATTGCCTTCTTGTCCCCAAGCTTTCAAAGCTTTGATCAATGCAAGTCTATTGGGGTCCACTTACGTATGTACTTTTGTGTGTTAATGTGCTAAGCCACAGACTGCTGCCCTTCCATAGGCCAGCACTGATATAAATAGAACACGTTTGCCCCACCACTCTAACCCTTACTGCCTAGAGACCAGGGTGGAAAAAGGACAAAAAAGGGAGTGTGCAAGACAAGAGACAGACAGAAGCAGAGACAGAAAGAAGGAGATGAAAACTGAAACAGAGAGAGATGGGGAGTACATGGGGGATACAGAATTAAGTGCTGTAGATTTAGTTGGAATTCCAAAACAGAATAATATGTAGAGATGCATTGCAAGGAGGAAGGGAAGGGTGAAAGGGAAGAAGATTTAAGACTTAAATCATCCATGTCCCTTTTTTGAACCCCTACAAACTCCTTTCTCCTCCTCCCTCCCTGCTTTACGGAAAAGCACAAGAGGTCATAAGAGGCAAGAATGTTTAAAAACAACAAACCAGATGAGGTTTTATTTTTTAACCAAAACGTGTTTAAATGCTATCAATACACTGTTTTAAAAATAAACTCCAAACATGGTATTCAGTGCCTGAAAAAAGTCATTCTTCTTCCCCCCATAGACAAGCATAAATGGAATGGCATGTCTAATGTAAGAATTTTGTTTGACCTCTACCTTTATTAATTCCCTTCTAACCTTCTCTTGTGAAAATAAGATTTAGCCTCCATTCTCCTATGCACCACAACTGTAAATTGTGAGAGCACTACTCACATGGTTTAAGAATGACCATAACACATGACAGCGGACTTGGTCAAAAGCTTGGATTTATTAAAGTGAGTGGATGATCACACTGTTCCTGGTAAATTGTCTTAGAACAGGGCCATTAACTGTTGATGCAATGATGAAGGAGAATTGTATAGATGAGCTCCTCTGTTGGAGGTGAGGTGGCACTAAAGGGGAACCCAGAGAGCTTGTTTCAAAGCGAAGCTTTCATACTCCCTCTGAAGTGATGCGTTGACCCTCTGGAAGTTTATACAGATAAAGCTATACAGTACACTCAGCCTCTCAGATAGAGTGCATGCCATAGGGAGCAAGTCATGGAAAAGTCTTGAGTTTGACTAAGTGCACTCTCTTTTACTCTCTATCTGTACCTCATTCACCACACATGCACACAGAACACACATGCAAGCACACACACACATACACACACACACACACACACACACACACACACACACACACACACACACACACACACACACACACACACACACACACACACACACACACACACACACACACACATCTCTGACTACTGATGTAATTCGTAACACTAGAATAGCTCAACTGTGGGTAAAAGAAACAAATGACACATACAAGGATTTACACTGCTTTAAAAGGTTGTATGCTAAAGGACTCTGACTAGCAATAGAATGAATTCTGACATATCAACACACTGACTGTGGTAACCTACGGTGTGGAACACTTTGTTAAAAATAAGTCAATGAACGTCACTCGACTTAGAAGATAAAAAAATGTTTGTCACTGTTGTTAAGGGAAGGGCCTTGTCTTACATACAGTACAGTCCAGTGGTTCTCAAAGTGGGTTCCAGGGACTCTCTGGGCTCCAATAGGGGTCTAAATTGACCCTTACAAGTCTGTAACTCTGACAATGTATAAATGGAACCAAATGGTTCCATTTCAGACTCAGAGTTGAGGGGAGACCTTGACATTTCTTAAGTTTGAGAACCATTGCAGTACACTACACTACTGACAAATGAGTGTCCTCAATATGACCGCATAAACATTAAACAGCACCCCCTGTTGACACAAGGGCGTAAGGACGGGTGAGAGTTAGAAGTTGAGAGGTCGAGTCGGAGTGCCATGGCGACTGTCCTGTTGCAGACAGGCAAAACAAAAGTAATATATTATGTGCCATTGCAATTGTGTTAGGTTTAGCTTACACACGTTCCTTGCTTTAAACTACGACGCTTGTGAATAGTTCCCATATAGTCTTATGGGATTGATGTGTTTGTCTATATCTGCCAATATAGCTTAGCTACATGCTAACATGCTATGTACTTAATTATGTCGCAACCGAGTTGTTGACACGGAATCACGGATGTCGTCTGGCTCTGGCCGCGCCTCTCGGATCATCAGCTAACTGTCACTGACTGTGAAGAAACCCCAGACAACACGATATAAAGGTGGGTTCTGTACTGCTGTTGTTGTTGTTTGCCATTATGTCCTGGGGGCATATACAGATCTATACAAGATAGTTCACCCAAAATGAGCAAGACAGTGTAAAGCAGTGTTGCCATGTCGGCTTATTATGAGCGACTTTGGGCTGTTTTTTCCTGTGTACTGTAGTTGCTTGTAAAAATTGACTTGCGTTTTTTTCCGGCTTGTTTCTAAAGTGTACTTGCTTCCAAATGTTTTAGTTATTATTTAAACCAGTGGTTCTCAAATATGTTCATTTTTTGCCAAGGTAGCATTTGTGTTGCTAGAATGTTTAAACAAATATTCCAAATATTCCATATTTTATTGCAAGAGTTTTTGAAAATAGCAGAGCTCACAACGCTGCTTCTTTTGGGCTTGTTATTTTCCTAGACCTGGTTGCTTATTTCTCTCACAACATCTGGCAACACTGGTTTAAAGTGACATTAGCTTCCCAAGCTAACGTTGATTGGGTTTTTATCTTGTGTATGAGTTGATTTCTAATGATTCGCTCCATAAAACATTTGAATTTACAGTTAAGAGTCGCTTCTACACCTGAAAACCGTTATTTTGTTCAGTGACATAGTGTTGTTGTGGCGGTGGTCCAGAAATGTGGCGCATTGCACCTTCAAACTGCACCGATGTTATCGTGTCTGTCTGGGCAGATTGTCAAACTCAGAAAGGCGCGCAGTGTGTGTGTTGTATGTCATTGGTTCTCAAAGTGGGGTCCGGGAACCCCCAGGGGTCCTTGAGGGAGTTCCAGGGGGTCCCCAGCTAAATGATATATTAGGCACCAAATGGACCCTTATGGGTCTGTAACTCTGAGAGTGTACAAATGGAACAAAATTTACCCCATTTGTACACTCTCAGAGTTAAATTGACATAGATTTTACTATATAAATTGCGGTCCAAGTGATAGAAATGCCATTAAATGGGGGTCTGTAGCCTAATGCATGTCAAACTGGGGGTCCTTGAAATTAAAATGGTTGAGAATCACTGCTAGAGCCGTAAAAAATCTTCTCTAATGGGGGTCCCTGGCATATCTTTTGAAATGGGGGTCCGCGGGCTAATAAGTGTCAATTTGGGGGTCCTTGACATGAAAAAAGTTTGAGAACCACTGTTGTATGTGATGATGATATTGAGTTTTTCACATACCAGTGGTGTAAAGTAACTTAGTACATGTAATTTTGAGGTATTTTTTACTTTCTTCAGTATTTACAATTTTCAATACTTTTACTACTGCACTACATCTCAGAGACAAATATTGTCTTAAACGCCGGTCCAAAATGTACCATCTAGGTGAGTTCTAAACTAATGACTGCGAACTGACCTAGCATAATGACTAAATCAAACCTCCAGTGACACCCCTTGTCCTTGTAATAATTGCAGTGGTGGAAAGTACTCAACTACTGTACTTAAGTACAATGTTGAGGTACTTTTACTTTGCTGGAGTATTTCATACTTTAACTTCTACTCTACTATATCTCAGAGGCAAATATTGTACTTTTACTCCACTACGAGTATTTGTCAACTTTAGTTACTTTGTAGATTTTGATTATTATTACAAAACATACATTAACCACTTCGGCCCTATATACATTTTGGCCATTTGAAAATAACTCGTAAAATTGGATACATTTAATCAATTACATTTTGAATTTTGGACTTCTACATTGCCGTATTGATACTTTTACTTAAAGGCTTTAGTTCCGGCCTCTTAAAGTCTCTCTAGACTCCTAACCACCACCCTCTTCTACTGTCTTGCCATCAGTGACACGCTTGGCAAACCCAGCAACATGACGCAGTAGGTCTTGCTGTAGTACTCAGCAATGAGTACTATCAGAATATAAAGCTATTTAACACTTATTTTAACCAAAGCAAATCACTTACCTTACCTTTAAGTAAAAAAATGTAGTACTTTTTCCACCACTGAGTTCATGGCATGCACAGCATCCCTGCTAGAGGTCCTCTGCCTTCTAGTAGTTGTTGACGGACTTGCTGGCTCAGTCTTGCCACATCACATCGCTCACCCGAGGAAGAGTTGCTCTTCTGTTTTTTCCTTTATTTTACACTAGTGCACAAGCATCACGGTCATTGAATGTGCACTTTCCACCACAATTTCCAACATCATTTACTGAATTACTTACTTACTAAGTACTTACATAGTAATTAATTACTTGCATAGTACTTACTTGCTTACTTATTTACTGATGTCTTTCCCAGACATAGATCGAAATGCAGATGTCACTTTAGTCTCTGTTCCTATAGACCCCTTAACAGACCACGTCACACTGGTTGCAAATGACACCCATTCTGTCAGGTCTTGCTAGGGCGCGCAGCACTAGCCAACACACAAGAGGGGGTTGGGGTGCCCCGAAACAACAGGTTGAGAATTGATTGCATGAAACAATCACCTGTGCATCCAGTCTCAATGTTGGTAAACTAATAATTGGTCTATTAAAACACTAGTCTGTTGAGCAGTCTTTGTGTGAATGTGACTGAAGCTCCTGCTCTCCGTGCCCCAATAATGAGCCCTCCTCTTTCATTAGACACTTTATTTGATCTTTTCGCTTGTCATCTTGATCCAAAATCAAGGTAATATGGGCCTATTTTTATACATGCCACAGTAGTATGTTAATTGCTCATCTGTATCATTGCAGACAACCTGTCTGGATGCAGATACATTAAATATGTTTCTCCATCCAGTTACTACTTTCCTTTAATTTGACACCCGTCTGTATCTAGACTGTTCTGTCAATTTCTTTAGGAGTGCAATCAATGAAAGTAAGGTAACTTACGTACATTAAGTGATATTTTTGTTGTTAAAATAAGTGTTATATGGCTCTATACTCTGACAGCAATCATTGCTGTATAGAGTGTATGTTCAGTGACAGAGGTCTCCCTGAGTCCCTGTCTCTCCAGCTTTTTAGTAAACAAAATACCTTTTCAGGTCGGGATACCAATTCAATCTGATACAGTATAAACAAGTAAAAATTGGAAGTGAAACTATAACATTTAAACTGATAAATGGATTGGCAAAGGGGAAAGAGAGACTGTATACTGGTAGAGCTTTAACTTTTTAACAAAAGCTTTTTGTTTTAACCAACAAATATCACTTACACTACCTGTAACGTATATGACAATATGTTGGTTCAAAACTTGCATTGGGATATGTTGTGTTTCAGACTGCTTTTGTGAATTTGTATTTAATCAAAAAAGGGTATTATTGTAACAGTTTTACTTTTGTGTTTTCTTTAACCCATTTTTAAGTTTCCACTTAAGTCCTGCCCGACCTTTTACATGATCAAATATTAATACTGTATGTCCTGCTTGTCATCCGGTGATTTGAGTGCTACAACAAGCCTTTTTATACTGATACTTCTTAATGTCACTTATTCATGGGGATTACCCAGAGCTGATTAATAAACCTAGGCAGATGCCCTCTGTGTTCTGCCACAAACACAAATCTCTCCAGTGGAAATATCCATTAGCAAATTGAACAGGTCCAACAAATTCCACTCTCATTCGCATTCAGTTGAGGTCAATTCAAACAGGCTGATGTATGACAGTTATTTATGTGGGTTTAAAAATTATTGTCTAACGCGATGAAGTGCCAAGCTAAAATGTGGACTGATGGATTTGGAAACATCTAAAGTAATTATCCTGTTCATGTAGGACTCATGGCAGTACATTTGAACCTTTTGTAAAGGAAATGAAAGCCAGTGTGCTGACTTAATGGTTTTCCAGTTGAAATAAAAATCTTTTATCATTGAGACATAATTTATACTTTGACTGTATTGGTGCTTGAAATATTATTAGTTTAGATTACTTAATTACTATGTGTGCCGTGGAACAGGGCCTCTTATTTCCTGATGTTTGGACAGCTTGTAATGTTGTCAAATCGTAAAGGTCATCTGATGGCAAAAACTCATTAGAGAGATTTAGTTTTCCACTCCAGCCTAAGGAACCATTGAGACTAATTAGCTTCTCAGTCCAACCCAGTCCTCTGTGTGTCCACTGATCTACACAGTCATGTCCAGTTCCTTCCTTTTATACGACCAGTAACTGCTTGAAAACACTGTCAGTTGTGGCTCTATTTTTCTGTAATTTGCAGCATGTCTATTTTTTCCTGGTAACATTGATTGGAGTGAGAGACAGCTTGAGTGCTGAGGGTGTATTGGCATTTATCAAACTCCAGTGTTTTTCTTGGTGGGTTAGAGGCAGTATTTAGACCTGTATGACACAACTCCATTGTAACCATCCCAATACAAAACAAATATCATTCTTTAGATCAGAATCAACTTTATTGTCACATCACTCATCTCCTTTATTGTAGATGAGGTGCAGCTCTTCCTGGTAGCATTGCCCAGTAGCATAGTGATGCAGGCGATGTAAAATAATCCCTGTCGTTGCCAATCCCCAATGTTAGCCTGAGTGTGTAGACCAGCCATGTATGGTACTTGTTTTGAAAAACTGAAAAATCTGTTTTCACCGTGAGATACCATTACATAGGAACTTAAAGTTAGTTCCATTTATCCAAGCCGAAACACAATCAATTGATTGATTGATCATTAAAATAAACATGTTTTATAAATATATTTTGCATCTTGCACGCACGCACGCACGCACGCACGCACGCACGCACGCACGCACGCACGCACGCACGCACGCACGCACGCACACACACACACACACACACACACACACACACACAGCGCTGAATGTTTAGCCTAGACCAGGGTCACCTCTTTATTCAGGGGTGTCTGCTCTTGGCACTTAAAGGAAGGAATGCAGGATGATTGCCAGAGAATTCAGGCTTGGATTTAGGAGCAGCGTGCTGTGCATTGCATGTGGACATTGTTTAGGGAAGTGCTTTTGTGATGAGTACTATGGTTATTGAATAAATGTTTAATCAACTCAGATGGTGAGACTAAATCAAATTCACAAATGTTACTGGCCCAGGGTATGGAAAAACAAAAGTAGGCAACAACAGCAGTCTTAAGTACAGTACAGTAGACAGACCTCCCTGCTCTCCTGGATGGAAGGAAGAAAAACATGTTGTGTTAACTTCGTATTATGTTAACTTCATAATTGCATTTACGTTTCAGCTTTCAGTCTCTAGGTGTGCTCACGCCCGTTTGCCACATGTGTGAGAGAGGGCTCATTCGCTTGTTCAGTGGACACCCAGGGGTGTGTGTGCGCACTGGGGCATAATTGTGACAATTGTGCTGAGCCATCTTGTTCTTCACCTCTCATGCCTCACATTTTCCGTTGTTAAAACCAGCAACAACCCTTAAACCCATATTGCTTGCATACACGTGCACACACACACACACACACACACACACACACACACACACACACACACACACACACACACACACACACACCCACACCCACACCCACACCCACACACACCAACACAGATTTAAATGCACCCTCAGTCATGTTGCATGCATGATACAGCAAGACCTGCTGCGTCATGTTGCTGGGTTTGCCAAGCGTGTCACTGATGGCAAGACAGTGGAAGAGGGTGGTGGTTAGGAGTCTAGAGACTTTAAGAGGCCGGAACTAAAGGCTTGTGCAATGACTGCAGTATATGGAGGTGGAAAGGTTCACACAAGGGAAGAAAACACCTGCTGGATGAGACTGCTGCCTGTGGATTCTAATCAGATTCCCTTCGTCAGCACAACTCTTGGCTTAATCAAATTTGCAATTTCCCCAATTGTATACAATTCATGGGACATACTAGTACTGTACTTTAAATGACGATGTGCCTAGACCCAGACTGGTGTGTCCTAGTCATTTACTGTACAATGTCACATTGAAAAAACATAGTAGTCTTTTTATTTGTCCATGAATTGATTTAGCATGTTTCTTAGTTTTTTCAGCTTGTTGAAACATGTCAGATGTTTGTCTTGGGCAGGAAGGAGTTAAAGTGCTCTGCTGATTCGTGCTGAATGACATCTTATTGTTGGTTGCTGAGCCGGTGGAGAATTTTACTCATTCATTTATTCCCACCCAGATTTCAATGTGGATATTTGGTTACCCATGTATGAGAGTAGGTCTGTGACTCTGTGGTGGGTCATTTCAGTTGTTGCTACAGTGGTTTGATGTTTTCTTTGTAAGATATATGTTTCTGCAGTTGCAACATTGAGGCTGCAATCACAAGTGTTCTCAGTGACTTGTGACTTGTCATTGAAGAGATGAGGGATGGGATATAGCTCCCTACATGTCTACACAAGTCCCTTCATCTCTGACTTGTGTTTACTGTGTGCTCGCCACATATATGTATGTATGTATGTGCATCAAACTCCTTTTACATATTGTTACATATTATTATTTTCACTGTATTTCGTTTTTTTTATGTGCAGCCCTTTGGGCCATGATTTGTGATATACTGGGCTATAATAAAATGTGACTTCACATGGTTAGCAGCTGAAGAGCTCACAAGTTGAACTGCTCATAAATTGGTTTGAGTGTCAGTATGTTTACAAACTATGATTGCATACCCCAGGGATGTAAGGCCTTGTGTGGCATTTCTGACTATGTGTGTATGTATATGTATCTGCTGGTACAAACATGATTAACAAACATAATATGATTGTGTACTTCCTCTTACACTAGAGAATATTCAAATGTGACTTTTGACATGCTTGGCCTGTGATTTAACCAAAATATCAGCGCTGCTTTTCTCAGAAACACACCTAAAGTTCGTCTCTGCTCAATCCCTGTCCACACACTTTGCAAGCGAGTTTCCTTGTTTTTTACTTTGTATTTTTCATATATGTGTATTGTGTATATATATGTTACAGTATGATTCGAAAAACCAGTCGGATTGAAAAAAAGAGTGCTTGTTTTCTTCGAGTTCACTTCCTGCGCTTTCCTCCGGGCCCCCACCCACTCTGTGTGTGTGTGTGTGTGTGTGTGTGTGTGTGTGTGTGTGTGTGTGTGTGTGTGTGTGTGTGTGTGTGTGTGTGTGTGTGTGTGTGTGTGTGTGTGTGTGTGTGTGTGTGTGTGTTTAAAAAAGACATATCTTTTCCGTAACTGTATAGAATATAGAGAAAAGGACCTTCAAATTGATTAATCAGATAGTGTATATGAGGTAGATAGTCAAACATACTGTTTATTTTGTCTTTTGTCTTTATTCTTGTGAGAATGTCACAGCATGAGTCACAGAACGCTACACAATACGGGCTAGGCCTTTTGGAAATCCAAATTAAGCCACTTTCTCCTTGAACTGTTGATTCAGTGACTGTGCACCCACAATGTATTGCCAGCAGTCAGAAATGTTCCCCTATTTACATTCCGCACTAGGAATGTCTGCCTCGGATTTTCCACTGTTTGTGGGAAAGTGTTTCGGAAGTACAACAGAACAGCAGGCTTTGCTATTGATGAGACCTTTGATAATTCCATTTGTCATGTGTTACATGGTCATTCCAATTCACAGCAAAGAGGGGATCATATCAATGATGAATTCCACATCAGCCCCTTCAGTATTGCCTTTTATATCATGCCTTTGTACAACCAATTAAATGTATAACTCGATTATACAGCACCATCTCCAACATTTAGCTTGTGTCCCATCATGGACTTCTCCCTGCTGTTCCTCCCACAGATATGGCTGTGTCAGTGAGGGGCCTGTACTTTGTGGTGACCCTGTTTTTGGGGAGTTTCTTTGGCAGCATCTTCATGCTGGGTCCATTTCTGCCCCTCATGCTGCTTGCTCCAGCCTGGTACCGATGGATCACTGACCGCATTGTTGCTACCTGGCTGACACTTCCTGTGGTAGGTACAGTGGCTGTGTGATCAAGCTACGTAGGTACTGGTAGCCTACTTAAGTTTGTACACGTTTATTTGAGTTACATTTCTGGCTTACGTAGTTTGATCCTATCATAATGTGATGCTTCACGTTATCTCCTACAAGTACTTTGTTTGTGCCTTGC
The DNA here is from genome assembly GCF_963454915.1 of Gymnoscopelus microlampas. Lineage (NCBI taxonomy): Eukaryota > Metazoa > Chordata > Actinopteri > Myctophiformes > Myctophidae > Gymnoscopelus > Gymnoscopelus microlampas. The sequence continues at coordinate 23,736,281 of NC_139957.1, read as the reverse complement.
TTGTTTAGTTAGCAGAGTCTTATTTTCATTGGAAGTACAATTTGGTTATTCAAATTCCCTTTGGGCACAGACATGCAAATCTTGTATACAATGACCAAATGAACTCATGACATTGATTCTTTTGTCTCCCCTTTATCTCACTATTTCTCTTCCCTGAATCTGAAACGTATCTGTTCTCCCACTCAATGTTCTCCCCTTCCACGTTCTTGCGACCCTCCCAAACACACACACACACACACACACACACACACACACACACACACACACACACACACACACACACACACACACACACACACACACACACACACACACACGCCTACGCCTACTCCACATGTCCATTCCATTCCTCCCCCTCTTTTCCTCCTACCTCTTTGCCCAGGCCTTGCTGGAGCTGGTGTTTGGCGTTAAAGTGGTTATCACAGGTGATGGCTTCATTCCAGGAGAGCGCAGTGTGATCATCATGAACCATCGTACTCGTCTAGACTGGATGTTCTTGTGGTGCTGTCTACTCAGGTACAGCTATCTGCGCCTGGAGAAGATCTGCCTCAAGGCTGCACTCAAGGCTGTGCCTGGCTTTGGTGGGTGCACAGTATATTCTGTAATACATGTACATTCATATAGACACAAATGTATTCATACCAGAAAGCAAAATAAAGCCCCTGAACATTTTATTGATAAAACACTTTTTGGACTGCAGTCACTGCATCTGAGACTGATCCTCCTTCAGTTTGGATATGTTAGAATACAGCTTTGAAATGTAGGCATTAATGTTCTATGATTGATTTAGATTTTGTTTTACATTTTATTGTTTTTGTTCATAATATACACAATATGCATATTTCACAAGAAAGGATGGCACCTGTTTCATCTACTTCAACATATTTAGAAAGTAGTGAATATAACTTTTCTCATTGTATTTGGAAAACCAGGGATGTTATTTTAACTTCAAGCATTTCTGTGTCATCACATCTTTACAGGCCTCTCCCTTCATCCTGTATTTAGGTTTGTTAAAAGGAAACGGCAGTAAAGGCAATGTTTTAAATGGCCAACATTACATCTACTGATTATCTAACTCAAAGGTAGATATTACCACTGGAATCATATTGTAGCTACTAGATAATTAACACTAGTTAAAATGATAACCTTAAACATATTGATTCATCACTGACATGGGGTTGAAAATATGACCTAATATGTAGTTTTCTCTTTTTTGGCATTATTGTACTGTAGAGTCAGCTTTGCAGCTCAAAATAGAGCACCAGGACTTTGTTAAAATATTCCCTGGCTTCCCTGCCAGGTGGAAATTTAACCAGAGTGAAATGCTATATGGTGACCACAGGGTTGGTAGACTGGCAATCTCGGAACCCAGAGATAACTGAAAAGGAAAAACAGCGACCTCTGCTGTTCGTTCCTCCTCAGTTATACTCTGGGACAATGCCGACGCAGCACACGTGCGCAAGGAAACCGGGGTTTAAGTCTGCCTTCACCGCTCCACTTCCAGGTGGTGCGACTACGTTTTCATTCCCACTAACAATATTTCTACACGGAACACTAAGACCACTTCTCCCAGAGAACATGGATCGTTTTGGTTATAAGCCCACTTGTTTCTATTATGAAAGAGTAAGTTCAAATGTGAATATCTTTCCGTGGTTTTGTCTGCTCCGCGGACGCTAATTGTTAAATTAGTTTCGGTTAGTTTCCAGTAGGGAAAGATCGACGGACACGTGAATCCCGCCCACTACATTTGATTGGGTAAAGCGCGGCCTGCTTCCTGATCTGAAGGCACGCCCACTCCCACACAGTGTGTACACGTTCTGACGAACCTTCAGGACAGATTCCAACGCAGTGCAGAATCTGTTCTTGAGAGATTAGTAGACTGGAGATAAAAACAAACACCAATCCAAGACGTCTCAACATAGAAATAAATAAATCAATAATAGTTTATTTTTTACAAATGAAGAAGTGGCAGAGAAGGACATCCGCATACATTGGAAAAAGTGGTTGGGTTAGGCCCCGATCACTTAACCACTTAAGCCCTATATACTTAGTCGTACGCGCAGTGAAAATATTTTTTCACGCTTTTGAACATTTTCATCTATGAAGTACCCAAAATAGGGAAGCCAGGTGGAAATTGGATAAATGGCAAACCACACCTATAACCTGAATAAAATTCAGAAGCCTGAAATTAAAACAAAAGTACAAGATAAAATGTGCTGAGCCATCTTGTTTTTTTTTCCAGAAGAAGTTGTTGATGTGGTTAACTTGATTTTCCTCATACAGGTTATCCCAAAGTGTAAATGCCCTGATGGGAAGAGACTGAGTGCAAGCCCAATTGCATTTTTGTTCAGGTTCAGATGAAATGAGGCCATGCTCCTTTAGTACAGCCAGATGTCAGACCCGGAGGAAAGCCAGATGTTAAATGAAGCAGTGAAGTATACATGTAAAGTCTTGTGTTGCATGTATGTTCCAGGTTGGGCGATGCAGGTGGCTTGCTTTGTATTCATTCACCGTCGCTGGGAGGAGGACAAGAGTCACATGGAGAACATGTTGGATTACTTCTGTGACATCAGGGAGCCGCTGCAGTTACTGCTCTTCCCAGAGGGCACTGACCTCACTGGTAAGAAGTAAAAAATCGAATCATGTGGATGGGGAACAGCATGGCTCCCATTTGGCCAGCCTGTGATGTCAGTCATCAATGACATACCTATGATGTATGACTCCAAATTTGTATTTGGAGTCGATGTATTTTTAATATATACTTTGGGTGTACCTGCATTGTTCATACGAAATTTTGCGCTGATTGGTCCACTCCAGCAATTTGCGAGATTAGCTCCGGACACACACAGACCTCAGGGACCGAATCATCATGAAGACCAAAAGTATTAATCATTAACCTTATTTCTGGAAAGCCAGCTCAGTGGCCTTGTGGTTAGATTGAGATTGGGAGGTTGGGGTTCAATCACCCGGCTTGGTCATACAAAAGACTATACAAATGGGACCCAATGCCTCCCTGCTTGGCACTCAGCATCAAGGATTGGATGGGGGTTAAGTCCCTGTGACATACTAGAGTCATGTCCAGGAGGTGTATTTGTACATCATGGCTTGGGAATGTACTTGTATATCAAGCCGCCTCATGCAACAGGACACATAATATTGTTATTGACTATTAGAAATAGATTATGTTAAATATCCACAGGTTGACAAACTAGACATAACTAATATTCTGGACACTTTATTTTATATTGTGAAAATGTTCATAGACTTTTTACCCGGAACCTGTTTGTTTACAAACATTCAAACATTCTGATCTGGTCTATAGACATCTAGCCTCCTGCAGAGGCACACCGTAAAAATACACTGAGCTGCTTTTTCAGAAGAGTGGAACACGTCTGACGCTGAATTCAACCGGTGGTATTTTGTTTTGTTAACACAGTTTGAAACAAGTAGTTGTAGATTTGAAATTAATCACGATTGAGCAACTACACAGCCTATTTCTTGCCTAAAATGTATAGTTCATTTACAAACGAGCTACCAGAGACGGGCATCAAGTATACTTCTCCTCCCCCTGCATGTAAGCTCTCTTGCCGGGCACAGCTGGGCTGCTTGGCATTGAGCCACCCGGAGCATCGCAGCTCTTTCTGGAGGCAAGGCCCGGGTGTCGCTCATATTCCTTAGACTTAGAGAGACACGTACATTATGCAATAAAAATACACTCCACTGAAAAATTGTTATTCTCTGAAAGTCAGGATATGTTTGTAACTCAAACCCTTTGGTCTAGGGCTAGGCCTAGGGAATGCTCATCTTCACCTAATTTTATGCCTTTGCACCCTGTTGGTGCAAACACAACTTCAAAGTGATGAGGCATAGACAGTCCTTCAAAGAATCTCACCCATCATTTTATACAAGAATGTATGGATGTTCCAATTTGAGCAAGACGGATACGACATTTAAAGCCCTCTGAGATCACAAATAAGCTAATCTCTATGTGTGGTCTTGCAACGATGTCTTAATTCCACTTAAATTGTATGACGCCAGACGTGGCCAGGCAGAGCTCCAGTGATGTTATGTCACATAGTAGGACATCACCGTGTGTGTGTGTGTGTGTGTGTGTGTGTGTGTGTGTGTGTGTGTGTGTGTGTGTGTGTGTGTGTGTGTGTGTGTGTGTGTGTGTGTGTGTGTGTGTGTGTGTGTGTGTGTGTGTGTGTGTGTGTGTGTGTGTGTGTGTGTGTGTGTGTGTGTGTGTGTGTGTGTGTGTGTGTGTGTGTGTGTGTGTGCGCGCGCGCGCGTGCATGCGAGATTTCAATCCTCTTAAACCTCAGGGTTTAGACTGGCCAGGCAAGGGAACATAATACCAGTTATCTTATAACTTCTTATATGGTAGTTGCGCTTTTCTCTCCTTCCTGGCACTAATGCCCCCTCCTGGCATCCACCCATTCGTTCTCATACACACGCATGCACATGCCTCCATTTGTAGGGTTTAGACCAGGGTGCAACTTGAGCCCCTCTAAGGATTTCCATGACACCTTTTTGATCTTACAAATTGGTATGAAGTAAATGGAGGATTGTGTAAGGGTTACGGGTCAGAGCTTTGTCCACCTTGATGCAGCAAATCTCCAAGGATAAATTGATGGAGGACTTATCTTAAGTCTGCCTGAACAAACAGCTTGTTGTATAATATGACTTGAATTATTATGTAGTGTTCTTACAACATCAGGCCCTGAAGAATGTTTTGGCGCATCTGTTTTGTGTTTATATTCTGCAGGAGGAAGAGCGCATCACATGCTAGGTGTATTTCATAAGTATAAAACCTTTCTACTGTAAGGTAGGGGTGTGAGAAAATATCGATACACTTGAGTATCGTGATATTATGTTTTGTGATACTGTATCGATTCTCATGGTTTTTGTATTCCATTTTATATAGGGAAATGTTAATTGCTTTACCCAGATTACTGGTTACAATGGATGTGTAGCTGCCATTTTCTTCCTGTATTTATATTTCTTGCAGAAAACACCAGAGCAAGGAGCGATGAGTTTGCTGCCAAGAATGGCCTGCCTCAATTTGAGTATGTGCTGCATCCCCGCACCACTGGATTCACGTTCATTGTGAACAAACTACGGAAAGGTCAGAAATTCCCTGAATGTCTGTTTTAAACAGGAAGATTATTCACTTGTTAGAATAATGATTCATATGGACCATTGTTAGGAGTTAGTCTGCAATCAAACCCTTGATTGCTCAAAGAGATGTGCTTGGCTAGCCGACTACTGAATTGTGCCGCTCCTCCGCTGAGGTTTGATCGAAATGTGCTCAGTTTTGGTGGTTTTCTGAGTGTTTCCTTAATTTTAGACTTTTTGTGTAGTCAGTAAGAAAACCTAGGACAGAAAACCTTACACGCTTACACCATGAAGGATTCTTTTTTTTGTATCAGCAATGCTTGTAGTTCACCGGGGTGGAAAATGACACTCTACCATGATGATCTTAGTTGTTCCAGTGATGTCTTTATTTGCGGGGGATCATACCTGTTATTCTTCACAGTCCCAGACCACCGCTTTATCCTGCTGCCAGCCATTACAACACCCGGTGGCTTCTCATGTTTCCCTGTGAGCTAATTCTGGCAGCCCTCCAGAGGTCTTAAATACCACCTCTGGCCCTGCTTCCCCTGATTCCCCCACCCATTTGAGTGCTGAGCATGGCACTAACTCTCCCAGCAGGTGCTGTGAATCAGAGTGATGTCATCGGACTTAGCTAGTTCTCTGTTTCCTGGCCCTTGCCGTTGCTGACTGACTGGCAGTGCAGGTGGTCTTTGTCTCCATATGCCCTGCCCTTCTCTGCTCTATTTATAGCAGAGCAGAGTTGAGCTCTATAGAAGTGGTAGCTGGCAGGTGTCATCCTACCAGCTTGATCTCACACTCGGCTTCTATTATGCACAGCAATGCCGGGATGTCAGGCGTTTAAGTAAGGCAGGCCTGCGATGATGATGATGATGATGATGTGAGGCTCAGGGTGGTTTAGAAGGAAGGGATGATTCATGCAACACTAAGTCCCTGGTTCAATCAGATGTACATGTGTAATGGAGCTACGAGGTGAGATTTTGAATAGTGTATTACACACTTCCAATGACCAGTTTGGTTATGGAAAAGGGATAGTTACTGTATGACTACCTGTAATATTATACTGTATCTGTCATCATATTGCAGATTATACTGTAAATCAGACCTTGATTTGTACTTATTTAGTAATGATGTTTTTTTTGGCAGCCATTAGTTGATCGATTTGTCTGTCACTGTTTGCTTGATTTTGTCAGCCTGCTTCACTATTTAATCAGCCTCTATTCATCCATTTATTTTTTGTTGCTAATGCAATCTCTGCTTCAATTCATTTCCCAGGAGACAACTTAGACGCCGTCCATGACATCACAGTGGCGTACCCCCAAAACATTCCCCAGACAGAGCGGCACCTCATCTTGGGTCATTTCCCCCGTGAGATCCACTTCCATGTTCGCCGCTATCCCGCCGCCTCCCTGCCTACCTCCCCATTTGACATGCAGGCATGGTGCCAGGAGCGCTGGGCCGAGAAGGAGGTCCGACTCCGGGACTTCTACTCTGGGCAGCCCAGGGCCTTCGATAGGGAGGGCGCAGCCCACGTGCCACCTTGCAAAACAGAGCTGCGTGTGGCTCTGATCAAAGCTGCCTCGCTGCTCTACTGGAGCAGCTTCATTGCGCTGTGCTTTGTTGGCCTGTGGCTGTGGTCCTCAGTCAGACTCTATTCCCTGGTGATGGTCATTGTGTACTTTGGCCAGCTGAAGCTTTTTGGAGGGCTGGAGATTATGGAGATGGCCTGCCACCAGTATTGGAAATCTGTGCATGCCAGTGTGGACAAGAACAATAAAGTGCTGGATGCAAAGGTGCAATGAGGAAAAGAAGAACAAAGTGACAGCCTGTAAGTGTCCATGTGCACTCAGCAGGGATGCTGAGGACAGACTTTTCTTGGCTGGGCTCAGCCCAGAGGACTGAAGGTTCCTCTTTTGGGGCCATATCATCCTCTGCCTTTAGGGAAGAAAGAGTGCATTATGCACCAGTGAGGTCAGCTTACCTTACTGTGGAAGGGGTCTAAGAAGCTATGCTCTATCAGCATAAAAGCTGTGCAGGGTTGAAGTGATTCATCAGTGATTACGTTGTGTTAGGTCCCCCACTGTTATGTGTCCCTCTATTGTGCACAGTCACTGTATATCCCTTGCTGTCAGTAGATAAGTAATGCTGTTTATCTGTTCATGCGGACTGCAGTAGTTTTATCTGTGGTTGTTTGCCCAGAACTTAAGTGTCAACGAATGTCTCACGAAATTACACTTTGTTTTTAGCTCAGTTACAGTACACATTAGCTTGCTTATGTTTTTTAAATTGGTTTTGTTTTATGTTATTTCCCTTTGTTTTTTATCCATGTGTTTGAAGGGAGGGAACACACAGCCATAGTGCAGAGCACATACCATATGATCACTTGAATATTTGTATCCAATATTCTAATAGTGTATTTAGCCAACCTTGACTAGTCTAGCCAAATTAATCACTGTTGCCATTAGCAATTTTAGGCCAAGTAAATGTCATCCTTGAAGAGTTCTTAGTCCAAAAGAATAATCAAGAAGATAACACAGACTGTGTAACTGTGTTTACATTCATTTTAAACACCCCTTGACAGTATAATTTATGTTTAGTCCTTTTTACATTATGGTGTTTTCATGTTATTTAGCTCTGCAACAGAAAAGCTGTTTTTATGCATGCTCGCTCAAGTAGCTTTTGCACATAAAAGCCAAAGGTGAGAAAACCAGATGTGAAAAAACAAAAGATGACAGAATGTAGTATGAGCAGGACAGGGCAGATATTCAAAGATAATCAGGCCAGATGAGGACAAGTCTGATAATCAAAGATGTGACTGAAATCTAATGTCTAGGTATCCATAGAAGCAGCTGAGCTTTTCTGCCCTTTCCAGGAACCGAGAGATGCCTTGTAGAGGCAGGAGGTGGGTGGTACTGGGGTGGAAGAATGTCCTGTTGGGACAACATAACCCTCGGTGTACAGGGTGGCACTGAGGACCAGACTTGGAGTGGAAAACTGTCCCTGAACTCAACCTAATCCAAAAAGCCCTGTAATGCCCACCTCTCTCTGTGTCCATCTCTGTCTAGGGAACTGGCATCGATGCGCCTGCTAAACTCAATTAGCAAATGACAGCTGAGAAAGCTACTCCAATTGTGCCAAAAAAGGATATAAATTGAAGCATTAGATTGGAGCAGGCTTGACACACTCTTTCAGACACCGTCCTTTCTTTGCCATTGCTATAGTACCACCTCAAACCTGGCTTAGGGCTGTCATGATTATACAATTTAAGTTGACGATTAATTAAATAATTGCGATTAACGATTTTAATTGTGCTTTTGGCATTGAACATTGGAACATATGAATCAAAATGTTATTTCTGTTTGCCTTTTAGGCTTCGTAATCAAAATGTATATGACAAATAATTGAAATATAAGAAATTACTTACATATTTGATAATTTTAGACTTTGAAAAATAACTATTAAATAGCGGAAATAGCTGATCTACAAGCTTACAACGCGTCACAAAGTGACGCGTTGTAAGCATGTAGATTGCTTCTTTTTTTTTTTATGTTTACAATTATGCAAAATAATTGTGATTATCTCAAATAATTGCGATTAGACGATTATGTAATAATTGTGACAGGCCTAATCTGGCTATATTCAGTGAGTTTTGAAAGATTTGTCTCCAGGACAATCTGCAAATGTTTTTATGACACGGTGCAATGTCGAATTTAACTGACCCACCTCAATTGCTGCAGGTCAGGTAATAGTGTTTTGTAGAAGGAAAGAGTCTTAAAAATGGTTATCTTCCCAGTCAGCCACATAATAAAAAGCTGACTGAGGCATCTTTCTTTAAGTGAACCTGAAGGCCCTATGGTTAAAGTGTAACGGGACTGGTTTAAGTCACTGTGATGAGCTGTTAACAAATCTCTCATCAGCATGTCAATAGTTTACCAAATATACCACTGCTCTCTCTTTAGAACCTTGAGCTCTTTATGGGCACATACGTACATATACATGCTCTTTTTGCCACTTTTGTTGCCAATCGTTTGCTGATGCTGGACTTGTTTGCCGTCACTGTCCTCAGGTAAATACACCGTCATTGTTATCAGTCTTTTAAAGGAGTAAATATATCGAAATAAATAAAATGCCATCACAACTCATTCAATTGCCCCTGACGCGTTGCTTTTTTGCATGAGTTTGAAATGTTTGTCGACTGCCATTCACTTGAATTGTACTCTGTCAAACAGTCCAGTGAGGGAGAAAATATTTGCTGGGCTCTTTACTATTGCCCGGATTGCCCCTTAAGGTAGAGTGGGCATATATAGTAACACCAGTGAATGAGTCAACACGACCCTGAATACTCATGTTACACAACATCAAGCCATTGTGTGCTCGCTCTCCATTTGGCTCAGACATACACACCCTTTCCAGTACACAGCAGACACACAGAGGTCGAGAGATTTGAAGGTGAAGTCGGGTTGCCGTAGCAACAAATGTTGACTCTCCCGTTGCCTAGCAACGGGATGTGGAGTGATGTCAATGGAAAGCATGCTATTTTCTATCTCTTGACAGAATGATGTCATTCCTTTGTGTGTATGTGAGTAGTGGAAAGAGAGACATCCATTTCTCTATGCTATAGTTTCTTCTGTTTTTTTTACATCACAAATTAATCCTGACTGGATAGAGAGGGGGTGTGATGCAGAAAAAAAGAAGGGCAAGCTTGGATAAACTTGAGGTTGATGGAAGCACTTTAAAAATAGCTTCCCAGGGACTATGAATCATTGGCCAATTATGTTGCCAGTTCTTTTCATGGCTTTTTAAGCATCCCCCATATCTGAATAGAACTTGAAATTCACCATGACAAATTTTGACAGTGGGTGGAATGCTTATGATGTACATACATTCCATAATGCTAGATTCCATAATTCTGTACAACACGCAGCGTGGATACATCACTAACCTGGCACTCTTTTTCAACATTGTGACATTCGTTTTGTCTTATAAGTGAATGGATGGGATGATCCTCACAGGGAGTCATTGGCACTAGAAGTTAGTTCCCTCTTCCAGCCTCGGCACTGATGGGAGCAATGCAGAACCTTCGTAAGGCGAATGAAAAGATGGCTATAATGGCGTGTGCATGCCCACAGTTCCCTACATCTAGATCTGTCCCATGTATGACTACTTTTATCCTGTTAGGTGCAGGGCAGGTTAATAGGATGAGCACGGCAGTGTAATTAGCCTTATTTGGTCGGAAGCCTTTTCAATAAAAACCTCGGAAGCCTTTTCAATAAAAAGTTAACAGGGAAAAAGTTAAAAACTATTACTACTAATTATCACAAAGATTAGTGTGATTCTGGGGGGGGGGGGTGCTTTGTTAGAACTGGCAATGTCTTGTCGTCATACAGTATGCTAATAAAAGATGAACATTCATGCTCAGCACCAGTTTTAGCTTGTGAGACCATGAAAGACAAATGGAGAAATCAACACTGTTTTTTTCCCCCTTTTTTTTCAACTATGCTTAACTAGGTTGTCAGCTACACTGTGGTGTGGTGCATCTTCAAGAGTGAGTATCACACTAAACCTCTTGTTGATTCCACATTGGTGACGCATAGATTGCCAGACATACAGTAACAACAAAGAATTCCTTCCAACTTCAGAGCTATTAATATCTATATGACTGGCACAGAAATATTAGTTGGTGGATTAGGAATTCTCAGTCAGTCTAATAAGCCACTTTCCTGCAGTTATCAAACATCATGATGGGTAATTTTACAGCAAAAACTGAATGAGCCAAAGTAAGATGGCAGTTGTTAGAAAAGCCATCTCTTCTGTCACAGCTGCAATACTTGCTTTTCCTCTCAATGATGGAGAAAAGACTGTCATTCATGCTGACCTATATTATTGAAATCCTATTGATATTCATTGCGGTCATTCTGTCTAGTGCTGAAAATAGCATCCTCCCTGACATGGATTTCCAGACTGCAGTGAAGCAGAAAAGAAATACCATCTCAAGAGAGTAACCATCAGACAGGCAAAGGACTAGGCATAATGCCTCCCATCACCGCCCATCCTTCACATTCTTGGGAAATCCTAAAGGTGACGTTCTACTGCCACCTAGTGGCACTAGTTACACATTACACCATCAGAACCTTTTCTAAAGAGGCGCTTTATCTTTTGCATACTATAAAAACTACAGCTTTTTTTGATTGACTAGTTGACTGTGCCCTTGTTCTGGTCAACACAAGTCAAATCAAACGAAGAATGATACATTGTTCATGTTCAGTCATGGCAGATGCTAACGTAGACAGACAAATGACTAAATCGGGCTAGAATCCAAGACCTGCATTAATTACAAGACCATAACTCCCAAACTACAACCGATGTTTCGTTTACAGCAGTGCATAATTTGGTAAGATTGTTTTAATTTAGGTTTGTAGCGTTATAATCAAGAGAATGGCAAATACCTAAATCTTTGTGTGTATTTTCTATCCCCACTCTTAACAAGGTTGGAGATCCCTGCTACATTATCGTGTAAAACCTCAGCCCAAACAAAGCAGTGCAACACAAACCTTACAGATCCTGTTGTGCCTCATATGGGAATGTAGACTGAATACAATGAATAGCACACTTAGTCCAAGCGTTTCGGGCCATATTTTGATGGAATCGTGCACTTTACGATACAAGCATGAAATTTGGCACACAGTTAGAGCATGCCATAAGGAACATTTTTGGCTATAGGGCCATCGCAGATTTGTCCTGTGGTAACCATGGCAGCCATTTTCCAAAATGGCCTCCATCTGCTGTTATTTTACCAATAACTCAGGTGCTAGATCACCTAGGATCTTGATTCTGGTGACTAATCCTACATTTTCAAGGATGAGGAATACAGTGGTACTATTTAGAATTGTCTTGTGGTAACCATGGCAGCCATCTTTCAAAATGGCCACCACCTGCTGTCATTTTACCAATGACTCAGGTGCTAGACCACCTAGGATCTTGATTCTGGTGACTAATCCTACATTTTCAAGGATGAGGAATACAGTGGTACTATTCACAACATGCTAGTAACTACCTAACTAACTACAGTACATGAGGAGGCTGATACTCGTGTCATATTACACCTAGAAGATGCTGTGAAGAAAGGGTATAGCAAGGTGACAATACGCACAGTAGACACGGATGTGCTAGTCCTGGCAGTAACGTCAGCCCAACGCCTCCACTTGACTGAGCTGTGGGTTGCTTTTGGAACTGGGAAAAGTTTCCGTAACTTAGCAGCTCATGAGATGGCAAGGGCATTAGGCCCAGATCGATGCTTAGCCTTACCCATGTTCGATGCCTTTACTGGATGTGACACAGTGTCATCTTTTGGAGGCAGAGGCAAGAAGACGGCATGGGAGACCTGGAAAACCTATGGTGACGTCACACGTGCCTTCAGTTCCTTAGCTGCCATCCCAGACAAAATAGATGACTGGATGGAGCCTCTGGAGCGTTTTGTGGTATTGCTCTATGACCGCACTAGCGGCCAGGCATCAGTGATTCAGGCACGGAAGCAGCTATTCACCCAGAAGGGCAGAACAATTGATGGACTCCCCCCAACACGAGCTGCACTGATTCAACATACAAAGAGGGCAGCCTACCAAGCTGGCCATTGTTGGGGACAGGCGATGGTCGCTGAACTCCCATCCCCAGGTGAATGGGGGTGGAAGAGGAAGGAGACAGGTGAATACAAATAATTTAATCCACTTCTTTACACTTGTAAACCTGTGATCTGACAATAAAGCTGATTCTAATTTTGACAGGAGGATGGGAAGTGCACTGGACCACACAGAAGCGAGCCTGGCCTTTCGGGAACTCCTCCGCTGTGGTTGCAAAAAGGGATGCAGTGGACAATGCAGATGTGTTAAGGCAGCACTTCAGTGTACTGCCCTTTGCTACTGTGGTGGACTGTGCAACTAACATTGTGTAGATGATCTGGCTTTATTGAATAGACCCCTTAACAGACGACGTCACACTGATAAGAACCAGTCTGCGCGGAACCAGTATGCGCGCAATGAAACCCATTCTATCAGGTCTCGCTAGGACGCGCCTCACTAGCCAACACACAAGAGGGGGTTGGGGTGTGCTGAAATCAGCGCACCCCAAAACAACAGGTTGAGAATTGATTGCGTGAAACAATCACCTGTGCGTCCAGTCTCAATGTTGGTAAACAAATAATTGGTCTATATGCCATTAGGCTATGACTCATGAGTACTCTGCCTTTGTTGTGTCTTATAGTCCATTGAAAATAATTATGCAATACTACTACTAATAAAAGAAACAGTGAAGTACTGCATTCTTGACTCTCACGTGTCAGTTTGAAAACATCTACTGTACTACATCATTACATATTTTGATGGGTTTATTATTATTTAATTAACTGAATGCCAGATATATGCTGTTAGGTAGTAGAATGTTGTAAATAGTACCGCTGTATTCCTCATCCTTGAAAATGTAGGATTAGTCACCAGAATCAAGATCCTACCTAGGTGGTCTAGCACCTGAGTTATTGGTAAAATAACAGCAGATGGAGGCCATTTGGGAAAATGGCTGCCATGGTTACCACAGGACAAATCTGCGATGGCCCTATAGCCAAAAATGTTCCTTATGGCATGCTCTAACTGTGTGCTAAATTTCATGCTTGTATCGTAAAGTGCACGATTCTGGCCCGAAACGCCTGGACTAACTGTGACACTGACATAATCTAATACAGGACAATATCAGTCACTCACAACAAAACACAAACTACACCAAGATTATATTCAGCAAGACTACACCTTTATTCTGAAATAGTCACAAAGTAAATTCTGCTAAAGCCAATAAAGGAAACAAAATAAACCACCCTTTCACTTTAATACTCAGCAATACACGTCATATATAATAAGATAACCAAATAAGTCAATAAAATATTCCTATATAGAGTAGAGTAATACAATGATAACAATCAGCCTATTAATAAAATAAAACTAAATGAAAATATATTGTCACATCCATCTATTGCACGCTGACTTGGGCATCGGGATGTTATCTACTTCAGAAACCATCCATCTCTAGTGTTTTACTTTGTTTCTGTGTAACACACATTCTCCTGCACATGTAAAATATGTGTCATTAACCACATAAAAGCGAAAGAAAACTGTTAAAATACATACATCATTGTAGAATGTCAAAATGACAGTCTGTTGTTTCCATTCCTGAAATGTTGACATTTTGAATTTGGTTTATTACTTATTTGCAGGAAACTAATAAATGGGGATTACGATTTATTCATAATAGAGACAGACCGTCTTCATTCATCCATTGAATGGAATTCATTGAGGAACAGTCAGGACAGGGCCAAAAGCTAATGTGCCACAAGCCAGCAGGCAGCTAGAGAATGGGCACATCTCCACATCAGGCTGAGACATACACACACACACACGCACCCCCCCCCCCTTACACAGAAAGACACATGATCCTGACAAGTAAAGATGTCACTCTGCACACTACTACACACAGTCAGGCATAGCGTCCATGCAGAAGGATGGGGAAACCATAGAACAGAACCCAAATGTGGCATGTGGGAGCATAATACTTCCAAAGCCTGTATTTAAACAGAAATGTTATAATAAAGCTATTCTGTGAACATAAAAAAAGAAGTCATGTCAATCAAAAGCAGATGAGAACTGAAAAAGAAAAACCCAAAGGTTACCAAATACAACTTGAATTTGACAATCTGTGCATTCTGAGTGGCATCATGTGAAATAATCTTAAATAAAATTACGCTCCTTATCACTACCACACAAGAAAAAACTGCCTAACAGAAGTGGCAGCATTATAATAGCATTCAATGTTCGCCAATGGAAAATACTCACTAGGACAAAACAACACATAAGCACAAGCCCACCAAAAAGCCATATGTATGTCATCTGGGTGTATTTTGTGAGCTGTGTTGTGTAGTGTGGACTAGTTGCTTTTCTCATGTCTGCAATCTTGATGAAAACACTTTTCCCCATACTAATGCCTCCTCCATTTATCTAACAATGGTGATACAATTTCAAATGTAAGTGACAATGTCTGCTAACATGCAAGCATTGAAGTGCATATGAAGAACGTGGTGCATGTCTTGTGCAGCCGTGTTGAAGATTCTGTGTGAGCGTGTAGGGACATTTGAACAAGTGAAATTTGACTCCTTATCTATGTTCTCAGCTTTTCAGGGGGGTTCCCTGTGAGGGATAAATCAGGATGTATACAGGGGGCAAAGCCTACACAGTAAGAATAGATCCAACCAATCGATCCTCCAATTGGCAGAGCAGAGACGTCAATGACCACCAGCTCTGCAGATGGTGGTGTGCAGCGAAGACGCAAGGGGAAAAGGAAGAGGGAAAGAGGGCATGGGAGTGAGTATACTAAGGGCGGTCTCACGAGTTGTCTGAGGGCACGTGTTCTTCGAAGCCCTCACTCTCCCTGACCAATGCCCTCTCCAGGATGACACGTCCCTCCTTGTACCGCTGGCTGTCCTCGGTAGCAAATTCATAGATCCAGCCCAGTTTGCTGTTACAGTTCTTACAGCTCACATCTCTCACCATGTGTCTGCCAGTGAGCATTACTCTATCCTGCACCTCACTGTACTGAAGATTCACCACCTAGTAAAAGTAGTGACAAAAAATAAGTTTTAAGAAACTGGACATTGAATGATACTGATCATAACTTAATTCCCAGTTTTATCTTAGTCTCAGAATATAAAGCCTGGAAGAGTCAGCTTATTTACAGTGACTTTTGCCTTTTTTTCTCAGCAAGAAAAAATGTTAGGCTTACATACATATGGCCTTATTATTGGGCTTGTTTTTCAAGGTAAGATTTGGCTTATTTCTCTCGCAAGATGTGGCTGTTTTTTTTAGGTGGGTTGGCTTATTTCTCTCACGAGAGTTGGCAACACTATTGAACACATATTATAAGTTCAAGAACACATATGAAAGAGCAAAGATTGCTTGCTACACTTACAAGGTAACAGTAAATAATGATGTTATTATGAGAATAAAAATGCTATTGACAATGGCTTGCTGGCAGTGGTGGAAAGTACTAATTTACTCAAGTACTGTACTTAAGTACAATTTTGAGATATTTTTTACTTTACTGGAGTATTTCCAATTTTCAGCACTTTTACTTCCACTCCACTACATCTCAGAGGCAAATATTGTACTTTTATTCCACTACAATTATTTGAAAACTTTAGTTACTACTTTAGTTTTATTATTATTAATAATAATGAATTGCATTTTAATTTCTACCCAAGTACCCCAAGCGCTTCACAATGGTTCATTCATTCATATATTGGTAGGAGAAGCGCCGAACAGTCGACACCAGCGTCCTCACTTCCCACATTCACACACCAATGGTGGCAAGCTAACGCCGACCAACTCATTGGCGGCAATGTAGGGTTCAGTGTCTTGCCCAAGGACACTTCGACATGTGTACAGGAGGAGCCGGTATTCAAACCGCCGACCCACGGATCATTGGACGACCCCCTCTACATCCTGAGCCACAGACGCCAAAATATTACAAGTCATACATTAACCACTTCAGCCCATTACATTTCGGCCATTTGAAAATAGCCGATCTACAAGCTCACAATGTGTCGCATTGTGAGCTTGTAGATTGTCTATTTTCAAAAGATGTTTATATATTTATTGGAAACTTGTGAAACGGGACATTCTGCATAATCGTACTTTCTACTTCTGGTACTTTAAGTACATTTTGATACTTATACTTTGGTAGTTTTACTGGAGACAATTTTTTATTCGGGACTTTTACTTGTAACAAGAGTATTTGTACATTGCAGTATTGATACTTTTACTCAAGTAAAATATTTGAGTACTTTTTCCACCACTGATGGTTTGTTGGTGAATGCCATACATACCTTATTGAAAAGAAAGGCTCTTCCTGTGGCTCCAGTGAAGCGTGTGGAGATGAGCTCCGACCGGTTGGTAAGGATAGTGTCACAGTTGGCACATGAGAAAAGACGTGTTCCACCAATATGGTCCAGGAATATGCGCCCCATTGTTCAATGGCTCCTTTGGCACGTAATTATCTGAGGCAGGGAAAAGGAGGATAAAGCACAGACTAACTTAATAACATTTGGGGAAACTGGTCAAATACATTCCATGAATAGTATAGTAACAGGTAACAACCACTCCAATGTTCCACCGAATCTAACAATCAAGTTACCAGTGGTGTTAAGTAACTAAGTGCATGTACTCAAGTACTGTATTTAAGTAACATTTTGAGGTATTTTTTACTTTACTGGACTATTTCCAATTTTGAGTACATTTACTTCTACTCCACTACGTCTCAGAGGCAAATATTATACTTTTACTCCACTACGAATCATCTGAAAACTTAAGTTACTTTGTAGATTTTGATTATTATTACAAAACATACATAACTCACTTCAACCCTATATACATTTCGGCCATTTGAAAATAGCCTATCTACTAGCCCTAGAATGTCTGTGATCTTACATACATTTCATGTATTCCAAATACACAGTCATAGATCACCCTCGTCGAGTGCTCTAAACTCCGTCTGTACTCACCCAATAATTAATTCCTAAGACTTGGAGTCATATGTTGTCCTCTAGTTTCATATCCATTTGAAAGTTCTGCCAGAAAACGTGTGTTTAGTCAAATATCTCCACTTTTCCACGAGCTGCACACGGACGACTTTCTGTACGGGCGAGGGGCACGGACTTGAGTGAAGGACCAAATTTAAAACGTCATAACAAATTGACACAGGGAAGCACAAACGAACGGGGAACACAATTGACAGGTGCTTGTGATTGGTGCGGGGTAATGAATCACTCCATCTGCCAATAGGCTCTATGCACAGCAGCCATATTGGACAGAAATTGGGCCCCTTCCTTACTTCCTTCACAGGTGTTACCAATGATACTAATTAAGGCTCTGTTTCATTTAGTGTAGCACAGTGGTTCTCAAACTTTTGAATTTCATGGACCCCCTTAACTCTGAGAGTGTACAAATGGAACCACATGGACCCGGGAGGGTCCATGTGGTTCCATTTGTACACTCTCAGAGTTACACCCTCTCAAGGAACCATGAGGGTCCCTGGACCACACTTTGAGACCCACTAGTATTTCTAGTGAGCCAACATGCACAAGATCAGCACCCTGACTCTGTTTGACCAGAATGGAACAGAGCCTTCATTAGTATCAATTTTTCTCCAAAATGGCTGCTGTGCATAGAGCCTATTGTGTGTCCCAAACATTTGTGCGTCCTAAGGGAAGTTTACATATATTCAGTCCTGCACTCATTCCCGGGCCCCCCGCCCATACAGAAAGTCGTCCGTGTGCAGCTCGTGGGAACGTGTAGATATTTGACTAAACACACGTTTTCTGGCAGAACTTTCAAATGGATATGAAACTAGAGGACAACATATGACTTGTCTTAGGAATTAATTATTGGGTGAGTACAGACGGAGTTTAGAGCACTTTTATGGGCCGCGCAGATCGTCACTACACAGCCCGTCGACGAGGGTGATCTATGACTGTGTATTTGGAATACATGAAACGTATGTAAGATCACAGACATTCTAGGGCTACCTATCTACAAGCTCACAATGTGTAATTTTCTGAAGATTTTTTTTTAAAACATTTTATACATTTGAAAAACTTGTGAAATGGGACATTCTGCCTAATGAGTACTTACTAATAATTTAATTCTGGACTTTTACTTGGTAACTAACAGAGTATTTCTACATCGCAATATTGATACTTTTACTTAAGTAAAACATGCGAGTGCTTTTTTCCACCACTGCAAGTTACTCATACATGGTCTTGTCATGAGAATCTTTCGACAAAAGATGGCAGCTGAGGTTTCTGAGCTTTCTGAGCTTTCCTTGGAAGTTAGTTCTGGTGATGTTTATACAAAACGGCCAACGGGTCACAGGAGGAGGCGAGTGGCCAGGAGGAGCTACGGTCCAGTTAGCTTCTCAGCTAACAAGGCTAACGTAAACAGGCTAGTGGCGAGGAGAATAACAACACATCGAACTTATACCGCTTTACGTCCGTGAAACGGGTTCCTACCTTTTAGAAAGATTTTTTTGGCAAATAAATCTTCTCGACTGTAACGATGTCACCGATAATATCCGTGTGTTTTCACTTGAACATCTGTTGTTTGTACGGATCGTCGTCGCTCGTCGAGGCTTTGTTGTTCCTTTTCAGCTGTTCTGTTCCCCCTTCTCTCAGAGCCACTATCAACATCCGGTCATGGATGACGTAGCTGCATGAACTTGGAGGCTTGGTTCTTCTTCTTCTTCTTTCAGGTTTCCGGCAGGCTGTACACTAACGCGTGTAATGCTGCCCTCCACAGGCGAAGGGTTTTACTGTTTTACCCTACTAAACTTTAGCATATAGTTCAGTAGAGTGGAGAAACCTCAGGACTGCTTTTCCAATTTTCTTGGAATTCATCTCTGATGCAAAAATAGTCTTTAAGGAGAAGACTTTAAGCCCCTGGTCTGTCATTTCCTCAAGCATCTGCTGTCTCTCACTACTGTACTTATCTTCTCACATGAGAACAAAACATGTTGTACGGTTTCCAGCTGTCCACATTGGCAAAGCCCGTCTGGGTGTTTGCCTATGGTTTTTAAGCAACTGGCTAACCCACAGTGTCCCAGTCTCAGCCTGGTTATAACAATTTCATCCCTTCTCCCAGAACCCATTGCACACCTCTTTTTTTTTAATAGACGGCTGTACCGAAAAATACAGCCTCCCCCTTTCCCCTCCTCTGTCCACTCTTTTTGCCACTGGATCCCTCGCTGTTCTCTGCACAAGCTAAAGCTCTCAAATTTTCCTAGCTGGACCTTCATATCAACAGTTTCTTTTTTTAGAGCTTCCTTGGCCACGCCGTCAGACTTTTCATCCCTCGACCCCAGAGTGCCCCGGTACCCACAGAAAAACAACTTTGCAGCCCATTCGCTCTATCCTGTACATACAGCACATAACTTCCCAGATCAAATCAGATCGTGCCTTTGATTCCCCCCCTCTCAGAGCCACCAGAGCAGCCGCAGAATCTGAACATATCACAGTTTTTTGGAGGCTTGGTTCTGTGTCACTCAAGAAGACTACAAGCGAAACCCCGCCCCGTCCGGTCTAAGCACGGCCTTCTGTCTCATTCAGCCGGGCCCAACTGACCTCACCACCACTGTAGGACAGTGTTCATGTCAAGGACCCCCAAATAAATTGAAATGTGTTGCCCGTGGATCCACGTTTGAAAATATGTTGTGCGAGGCACACCCACAGGAGAAGAATACATTTTTACATTATTCTAAAGTTTTCAATATACATAATTCAAGATATTTTCAAAATGTTTCAAAAAGTATTTCGAAACAAAACCATTAAAAATTTGAAATATGGGAGACACAAGGTTTCTTCTGCCCGACAGCAATGATATATGAATTGATGTTTGTTTTTTTGCTTTGTCATCCAAGGTGATCCAGCGGATATTCTACGCTGTGAACCGCTCCTGGACGGGACGAATCACCATGATGGAGCTGCGGAGAAGCAACTTCCTGCAGACGCTGGCCCTGCTGGAGGAGGAGGATGACATCAACCAGATCACTGACTACGTCTCCTATACGAGCACTTCTACGTCATCTACTGCAAGTTCTGGGAGCTGGACACTGACCACGACCTCTACATAGACCCCAAGGATCTGGCCAGATACAATGACCATGGTAAGATCTAGGGCTGCAACAGTTAATCGAACTAATCAATTTAATTGACCCTAGTGAGATGTATGTTGAGCTACACATAAAAGCCTGATTTATGTCTTAGCAACAAAGTGTTTTAAACTAGGAAAAAAACATGTCGAAGTGACACTTCGACATGCAGCTTTGGGATTGCGAGGGATTATGTAAATAAAATACAATTGGAGTATAAAAATACATGCGCATAGTGATTAGTGATTTGCCACTTGTAATGAAAGCAAAGAGCCAATAAAGACCCAGCAGTCAATTGCTTTATACGGTATATGCCATGTTTGTGCTAGCATTAAATCATTTGTCACTCTTGTAAACATTCAAATCACAGTGCAGATAACACCAACATCTGGTCACAATCACCGTGCCTTTGTGTATTCAGTTGCATAAAAAATCATGTGATTTTATTGTGTGTGGGTTTAAAGTCACATTCTTCTCATTCCCATCTGTGACAGCATCCTCAAACAGAATTATCTTCTGGGTTTCCCCATCCATGTGACTCTACACCATCGTCATCAAAGCGATGAGGCCGTCGCCGTCTTGAAGGGAGGGTTGGAGCTTCGATCAGTTCGTTTTTTGAGCAGTTTTCATACAAATCATGAAAGTACTCTTCTGTCCGCACTTTTGTATAGCCTCTGAGAATGTTTACACACGAAGTCACAACTTCTGCACTTGTGTCATCATGCTGCAGGACTCGTGCAATCTCCTCCGCTTGGGCGAAAAGGCAGAGTGCAACCCTCAGTCCCAGGTATTGGTCAAACCGTGTCATCGTAGTTATCAAGTAGGGATTGGATAGCTGACGTTCTGCAGGTCCAACAAGTCGGGCAGAGGGGTTTCAAACGGCCTGGTTGATTTTCAGGAGTGTGAAAGGTACGCATTTTCTCAAAGATATCCAGCCTTTTGGGTGAGCCAAAGATCAACTCCTGAATGTCATGAACAAAAAAAACTAATATTGTACTTTTACTCCATTACAATTATTTGATAACTTTAGTTCCTATAGTTACTTTGTAGATTTTGATTATTATTACAAAACCACTTATACACTTTGGCAATTTGAAAATAGCAGATTTGCAATGCGTTGTGAGCTTGTAGATCTGCTCTCTTCAAAGATTTTGTTTATACATTTTACACATTTGAAAACTTGTGAAATGGGACCTTCTGCATAATGAGTACTTTTGGTACTTTAAATACATTTTGATACCAATACTTTTCTACTTTTACTTCTACTTAATTTGAATACCTTGCTTTTCCTTGTATCAGAGTATTTTTACACTAAAGAATTGATACTTTTGTTTAAGTAAAAAAATGTAGTACTTTTTCCACCACTGGTATTTAGTGCATGCAGTGAGTGACTGTTGGTGCACACAGGAAGAGGGACACAGCATAGCGGCCCTTCATTTCAATAAGGGCAGAGCCAAAACCTGCAGAACATGTTTAGCACAGCCACAGAGATCACAACTTGTTTATTAGAGGCAAGCATGTCTGGCTGGGGCCGCTTGACAATGGGAACGGTGGGGTGGGCGGTGGCCGATTTGGGGACATTCGGGACCGTGTGACCGCCTTCTATGGTGTGTGTGTGTGTGTGTGTGTGTGGGTCAGATCAGGGTATCTATAAAACCAATCTCAGTCCAAGCTCATAAAACACTTAACAATCTAATCATCTAATCTCATCATCATTGCCAAAACTGATCCCTGGTCAGCACTTGTCATAACACAGCCAATGAGCTAGTTAAGCTTGTACGGTAATGTGCTGTGACATTAAAACAGCCTGACACATCACCTACAATTTAATGGGTTTTTGTTTTTTTTTGCAGAAAACTCGTAAAAAGTTCTTTATCGCTGGATGTTATCGCTATCGTAAAATTCACCATCACAGGTTAATTTTGTAGGTGTGTTTTATTATTGTGCCCTATGGGAGTATTCTACCATGCCATATGAAAATGTATAACATCATTATTACAACCTGTAAGAAATGGATATGAACTAAAATAAATGTTGAACAAATATGCCAAACTTTTCCCATGACTTTCATGTGCTCTCTTTCTCTCTCTCTCTCTCTCTCTCTCTCTCTCTCTTGGAGCTGCAAAACTACCACTGAGAGGCTACATTTATGGGCTCAATATTATGATTATTATTATATCTGTTTGAAATGTTACACCTAATTGAGCTTTATTTCGTAGCAGTAGTGCTGTAATCAGCTATGAACTGCAAAATGTATGCACATCTGTGGAGAATCACTCTGGTTACTATCGCTGTGTCCACAAAGTCAGTCTCCTGTGCCTTGTCAATGCAAGAACTCCAGAAAATGTTTCTTGATGACATCGCATATTTTCTTCTGCATTTTCAAGCTTTTAGTATTTTAACCAACAAATACACCTACAAGGGAATTCAATTGACTTATTAAGCTACATGAATCAACGTTCCAGACAACATTGGTATGACAGGTAAGACAGCAAATGTACTAGACTAGAGTTTGAAATATTTCTGTATGAAAACAAAGTGATATAAATGTTATGAGCATAATTGTGAATTAAAGAGTCTTCTCTCTTTAATCCATCAAATATTTCCCAATATTTTGTGGCAATGTATGATAACATTTATACAGAGTTGACATAAATTAACATTGACATTACTGTACGTCATTATGATGACATACAGTAGGGCCATAAATATGGCTCCACCTCTCTTACACTCTATTACACCTTCCATAGTGCATCTTTGACATCTGTTGCAAGACTGCAGGGATAGGTGACTGTGACAGTACAGACAAACCAATTAAGACAGAAGGACAGTTAGGGCGAGGTACAGCTCTTGTGATTTGGTTGATTGATAGGCTGATAACGTGATAAAAAAAAGGTAGGACAGTGAATGAAACTCGGTGCCAGGCAGTCATTCTGTCTCTCATGCTGAGGAAGAGTAGGGATCCTTTAGTGAGTAGGTCCTCAGATAGCACCCCACATCATGACTACCTTGGGACTCATGATTCTTGTTTCTCTTGTGGCAACCTTTCTGGGACCCTGTGCACATCTTTCAGGTAAAGTACACAGTAAAATCCCCAGTGTTAATTTAACCCGGAGAGAGTAAAAATGGACCCAATGCTTTTGAGTTAATTTTGGTAAATGTTTTACTATACTGAGGATTTTACTGTGTTACAATGTCATTTATTAGACTGGATTGTTGACCAGCCAGACATTTGCTTGTTGAAACACATACAATTACACCATCCAACCACACTATCACCACTCTTACAAAGTCATTGTTTGCTGTCACAGGGAAGTCCAACGCGGTTCAGCAAAGTTGTGAATAGAAAGGCTATATGCTCAACAGTAATGGACAATATAATATAAAAGAAGTGTTCATATTAGTGTGACTGACTTTTTGACCAGCGACTTCTTCATTGTTTGCTGTATTTGAGCCCTCTCTGGAATGATGTACCGTAGGGTTAATTTGTTGCCAATTTGAACAGAATGAGGAATGTTTACCACTTATGCAGTTAGTTAAATATAAGTTAAAACTCCTCTGTGCAGAAGGGACTTTGGGCTACAAATGCAGGGAAAGTGTAAATCACACCACAGTCTATTATCAAACAGGAGCAGTGTCCTGAGAATGTCAAGGTTGAGTTCATTGAACTCAGATGGTAAAAGACAATACGACAATTCTCCACTGTTGGCTTGAGAAAATAATTGGTATTCACCTGTCCATTTAGTACCTATTTTTACCCTAACCTGTTCATAATGTGTGTACAATATGTGTGTAACAGTTGTCCCGTATTGCAGCAAACTGTTTCATTTGTTTCTCTGTCTCATTCAGATGCAGTCCACAATGATATACATTCTAATCAGCTACCAACAGAAGAATCAGAGAATGTGAGTGGTATAGTGGTACTGTATGCTGTATGATAAAGTCTTTGTATATTTGCTATATGATGATGTGGGTGTTCATACATTCTATTTCATTGATCATCTGTGCATTTGATTTATCTCTGTTACAGAGGGAAAGTTACATCCCATTCCTCTGTTCTCAACCTGCCCTTTCATCTCCATCACCCTCTGGTAGACCTTTCTACTGCATTCTGATTAATGAAGCCTTATTTCACAAGAAGAAAAACATTGCTGATCTACAAGCTCACAATGTGTCAAAATGCAATGTGGTGTGAGCTTGTATATCAGCAAATTTAGAATTGTTTTTGTTTTATTTTCTCTATGTAAAAATGTGTGAAACTTGTAGCGTACAGTATACTGACGTGCCCAGATTAAGGATGCCAGGTTGAAAGTGATTAAAAAAGGCACATATTATATACTTTAATCTATTTAGTTTTATTGAAAAAGAGTGTCCAATGGTTGTGTGATGCATACACCATTATTGTTTCTTCTCCATCAGTTGATACCCTCAGACCTGCTGATATCTCAGTGATCTCTGCCATGGGCCTACCGCTCTCTTATAGGTACATGTAACACTATGAAGAAGTGCACCATCTGCCAATATACCGTATATCCATCACCACTTTGATCATTTGAAGTGACAACATTACTGCTCAGTGATAAGTGGAACACATTCTGTAGACGTTTGTCTTGCACTGTCTCACATCTAACAACATTTTGTGTCTCCTCCCATAGGACTGAGGCATACAGAATTGTCAGTAGATTAGCAGGTGAGTCTGAATGTCCGTTTTATCACAGTCTAAATCTTTCCCATCATAGTACAGTACATATTTAATCCATTATGACCGGGAAAGCGTCTGTGTCATTAGAAATCATTTAGATTTCTTTGGATATTCAAAAATAGTAGATCTGCAAGTGCGACACTCTGAAATAAGACTTATTTCTTAAAGCGAACATTTCTAACTCAAATCTTTGCATCTGGGGGGGTCCCTGGAACAACATATTTTGAGATGGTCTGCTATTTGTGAATATCCAAAGAAATCTAAAATGACACAGATGCTTTCCTCTTAATGGGTTAATCATACATACCACTTTACTACAAAAGGGTATTATACTGTGCTTAATATTCTTCATGATGTTGGTTTTGAACATTATGTGATCCCTTTGTCCTGGATTTTGATAAACCCCATCAATTTGTGTCTTTTACTGATATACTGATATTTTCAGTTTTTCCTACAGAAAGCATACTCTAATCTACTTGCATCATAGTATTATATCCAGGCCCATAAGGATTCTTGCTTTCAGTTTATTCTAAATTACAGTAACTTGTTCTGTTATTCATCAACTTTGAATTGAAGTTGGCCAACAATACCCTTTTTCAGGTGGTTTGGGGGATTTCCTGATTATCTAGTTGAAAGCTAGTGGTTTCCAGAGACCTTCTTTGATCTAATCACCATTGTAATATAGGGCTGTTGTAAAGAGGAATGACTTTTGTCTCAACTGAAGTTCAATCCAAGTTCAGAGTGACTGGAGTTCAGAGGTCACTGGAAGTGACAATATTGGGAGATTTGCACTTAAGAACATTTAATATTGAATTGTTCCAAAGATGCATTAGTAGTGTCATATGTATCAGTCAGTTATCACAGTGCTCTCGTATCACCAGATATCTATCAACAGATAGAAAGACAAGTAGGCTTTTCTGTATATCAACTGTAGAGATACTGTAAATGGAATAGAGATGGGATATTTGACCTATAAATAGATCCATCTATCAATACACTACTAGTTATGGCCATGTAGCTATACTGTACAGTAACAGCAAGTTGCTATTATGAATACATTTCAAGCAGGCATGACATTTGAAAATGTTTAATTGACGCGAAAAACGACATATTTTACTTTTTTTCTCAACTTGAGGCAGACACATTTTTACACAAAACTTTTCCATGCAGCATTATGCATAGTGCCGTTGATGGTGGTGGTCGTATGATGTGCATGCCCACTACTGTGTATATTTTTTATTATGTCAGTATCACTATGGGTTCAGATAAATACATCCATCAGCTTAGATATGTGCACAGGTACAGTAGTATAGTAATTAAACTGATCCAGACTTCAGTTTCCTAAGACAATGTGTTTCAAAAGTCAGTGATAAAGGTGATCTGAAAAGTATCTACTGTATCTTACTAAAGTGAACTTTTATCTTTCAAGATAAGAGAGGGGGTCATAAACACAGGGCTTTGACCTCTATGGCTTATTCTGTAATGGGTAGTTTATTGTAATATGCTATATATACTTTATTATCCCCTTGGATGCATTTGAACTATCCTAAATACTGAGGGGCAGTGAGCAGCAGCCCACAGCACTTAACTGTAAGAGCTGTAATGCCAGTACCTTGGTCAAGGGCAATGGCAGGAGTATGTATCTATGTCTTTTGTTGTGGGAGGAAACTGCATAGAGTACCTGAAGTAAACCTACATGCAAACTCCACAAAGAAACCAAACCAAACCAAACCAAACCTTATTTCTGGGAGTCAGCAGTGCTAACCATTGTGTCACACCACATCATTCTTATTTTGACGAAACTGATAGAATATGAAAACAAACATCCTTAAAGTCCTTTTAGCAAGAACAGTGAAAGTGACAGTAAAGGGCCTTCCACACCAAGCAATATTACTATAACAATACATATATAGTTTTAGAAATTGTTCCAACGCAAGTGGATGACAGAGTCCACACCACAACTACAGCATAATGACAACAGTAGTAAACAATATAGTTATAGTTATATAGTGCTTGGTGTAGACGGCCCTTAACAGTGAGCGGCTCCCAACTTGTGATTGTCTTGCTAATAGTTTGTTGGTTGGTTAACAGAAAATAAGCAACTTTGATTGCTCTCTCTTTCCATTTCAAACAGAACTGATGTCCAGGTTTAATCCTGAAGTTATCGCTCTGCCATCATTGCAGCATAGGTAACACACTAATACACATAGACACATGCTAACATGCATATATTATAGACATGTTTAAAGGCAGTGGTGTGTTGTGTTGTAGGAGTCTGTTGGAACAGGCTGAGGAACTGTCAGTTTCCCTCTTCCATCATCAGGTGCTTTTTTCTGTTTTATCCCTATTTCCCATTCTGTATATCCATTGTTTACAAATCCATCTCAATAGAAATCTACACTAATGTTACATACAGTGTGGGGAAAAATATATACTATTTTCTGGTAATAAGAGATTTTAGCTAATGTTTGCCATTTAAAATGATTGATCCTCGATCACTTTTAATGAATGAGTAATATTTTACCAAATATATTTGAGGATGAAAACTTGGTGGCATTCTGCTCTAAATAAATGATGCAACACTGACAACAGTGGATTGTTTTTCTCTCAGGCCAAAGACCTGTAATTTACATTTATGTACTTGCAGGCCACAGGCAGAAACTGGAATCTGGTCCTGCTGTTTGTCCCAGTTGACTCTATGTGTGTTTGTTCATCACAGGTAAGACGGAAACACACAAAAAAAAAGAAAACAAGAGAAAACATATGTTTGTATCTAACAAGACTGCATTCTTGCAGGATATGATGATAGTACTACACTACATAACTCTGTTCATATGTCCATAGGCTGCTTTAAAGGTTGAAGCTATTGTGCAGGAGGTGGAGGCAGCTCTGCAGATATTACAGAAGGTCTGTTGTGTGTGAAATCCTGTCATCATGGAGTACAATTATATTGCATTAAAGGGATTCATAGATACATAATAGAATGTGAAAAACAATGCATTCATATGTGCTGTACTGTGTTCTGCACTACACAATCAATGTTGTTTTGGTATTTTCAGCTACATCACACCCTTATTCATACAGTGGTTTGGAGTGTCCAGACTGTCCATCCTCAGCAGGACAAGTGAGTGCTTAACCTTTGCTGCAGTAATCCCATGACCCACTTCATTCTTGCATGAAAGCTATTGTATATTGCATATTTTGATCTTGCTAATAGACATCTGAGTATTTTTTATACACAATCTAGAATTCCCTAAACTGTATCTGTTAGACATTAATGTGCTTACTTATGTTTTCTTTATCATTTATTTGCAGTCAATGTCAGTGTATGCCAGATGACAGCAAGAGCCAGAAACTACAGAGAGCCACACAAATAAAAGAGCTTCAGGTACATACATATTAAGTGAGAGTGTTATTGAAAGCATGTGTGCATGAGGCTTTGTCTGAATACTATATGCTTAATAGTTTGCTCACTTGCTCTGCGTCTAGGACTCTCTCGACCATCTCTTGGCAGACCAGAAGTGGCACAGCCAAAGTGAAGACTTCTCAGTACTGCTGCAGGCTACTCCACTCATAACTGAGCTCATCTCAGACTCTGTAAATACTGAATAGGGAATAGACTGTGCAGAACAGAACAGTCCATCTGTTATCAACAAATGTTCTAGACGTCTCAAGATCAATAACAAATGTAACCATGAAAGATCCTTGAAGTAGCCAGAAGGCTATAACTAGCAACCTTGTGTATGTGTGTCTCCTTAGGAAGAGACTACAGTGTCTGACTCAAACGAACTAGCTATTCAGCTATGGACAAACATGGTAGGTACTTGTTAGACACAACGTTGCATGGCATTAAGATTTACTTCGAATATTTCTTATGTTGTGTGCTATGGCAAACTGTCCAAGGTTTTTTAAATGTCACTCTGTCAGTAAAATGGACCCAGGTTGTAAAGTGAGTCAACAGGGAAGAGTTGCCCGTCAAAGAATAGATGTTTGAACACCATGGTGATATTCCAGAGAAGGGAGATTAGATAAGAGATGTAAAGATTATCTTGATCCTGATTATAAACTGTATGATCTTCCTCTTCCTTGTTTCTTTGCTACACATACTGAAAAATGTCACTACAGTATATTTGAATTATCTAATCATTGTCTGGCTGCCTGTGACCGTTGGCAATCACATTATTTCCAGCTCCAGCCATTGACGGGTGAATCTGGGATCAAGGACAATGATATCCTCACTATTCCATGTCATACGGAGGTGAGGTGCCAGTCAAACCTAAACACATTATTACCATGTTTAAATTGACGTACTGGGAAATATATCACAAGATCTGTGTGTAAAAAATAAACAATTCTATAAACCCAACGATAGAACGAGCTTGGTCAACAACTCCAAAATATCAAGTGAGAGCATATTATGGCCTTAATTTTTACAGATATTTTTCCTCAATCTCATGTTAGGAGCAACGTTATCTACAGACACAGAGGAATTCCCCCATTAACAGGCAGGAGTCTGAGTTATCTCCTCTGATAGACCCTGTGAGTGTCTTTCTTTAACTCTTTTAAGATCAAGACTGAAGGGGAAAGCAAGACTAGAATTGTTATACTGACATGTATTCTTTCAGGTAATGGGTACAGTGCTTCCCTGCACTGATCGCAATCCATCCCCCTCTGTTCCCACTTCTGGTAAGGACTATGTTGCTGTTATTGCGCTCTTAACCCATTCTAGGAAGTGTGACTAATGAGCTTTCTGATTCTGTCCCAACTGAGTTATTATTCTCATCCACAGTTCATGAGCTAAGACCCGGGGATATCAAAGTGGTAGCAGCAGTAGGAGACTCTCTGACAGTAAGTGTATCCCTTTAACTGTGTAACAACTAGATGTTGCTTTCTTCTGCTCTCTTCTTCTAAAGACTTGTATATTATGCTGTATGCCCAAAGAAAATAATGTATCTGACATTGGGAATTGATTATGTGTGTGGTACTGGTGCTGTATCTCAGTACTGGCTCTTAAGCCAGACCAGGCAAACCTTACTTTTTAATTTCCTCTGTACAGGCAGGGAACGGTGTGGGTGCGAAGTCTGACAACCTTCTGTTGGTGGCGAATGAATACAGAGGATTGTCATGGAGGTAGAGTCTTCTACAATACAATTTAAGCCTAATTTATACTTTGTCGCATGACTATGTCACTCAAACCCGAAAACGCTAAAACCAAAAGAATGTTTATCTGTCTGTCTGTTTGTCTGTGTGTCCATGGATAATCTCACTAACCACTGGAGCGATAATAGCAAAATGAATGGTCCTGTGGAAGTAAAGGTCAAAAAGCGTTTTACATATCAATTTTTTTGTGAATATTTTTCACATTTTGTGAATTAATCATCTCAGACCCGGCATCCCTCCAAATTTGGGCAAGTCTGATGTCATCAATATGACATTGTTGATGTCATAACAGAGATCGACAGAAAAAACATGCCATTATTAGACCCTGTTTTGTTCAGTTCAAAACCTTTTTTTTTTCATCAAGTGACTTGTTGTCTGACAAAGTATACAGTAATTAGACCTTACACTAAAATCGCTGATTCGACTCTGAAGAGTTCATGGCTGTTTATGAGTAGTGTTTAATTGTAACCGGTTTTGTATCCATTCTTCAGCATCGGTGGTGATCAGAACCTTACCAATGTGACCACGCTGCCAAGTATGTTTCTCTTCAATGCTAATGATTTTGAAAATATATACGTGTGTGTGTGTGTGTGTGTGTGTATATATACAATATATATATATATATATATATATATATATATATATATATATATATATATATATATATATATATATATATATTTATTATGTGTTATTGTTTAAAAGAAAAAAGATCATATGATGTGTTTTTTTTATTATTATTATTATTTTTATTTTTTCGTCTTCAGCACTTCCTCTGCCTTATCTTTCCTATTAGTGCACTGTACAGTAGTGTGGTCATTGATAACATTCTGTGATAATGTTATAATAGCCCAATAAAGTTTTAGCTGTGATCTTATCTTTATTAATTACTGCACTGTCTGCCAGATCACTGGCCATGTATTGTAGCTTACCTGCTATCAGGTTTAGATGTGGACCATTTGTAATGCATAATACACACAATACTGAGCATTTCTTTATGATAATCAATCTCCATAAGCTTTTTTGTGTGATTGTGGCAAACAGACATCCTGAGGGAATTTAACCCCTCACTGACTGGCTTCTCAGAGGGAATAGGTGATGAGGAGACTCCTCGGGCCTTCCTTAACCAAGCCGTAGCAGGAGCAAAGTGTGGGTAAGTCATATTCTCCTTACCTTTGTTTTTGCTTTCTTAGGGTGCGGTTCAGTCCGTCAGGGGACCTGTGTTGTGTGTCCTAACCCCTCTCTGCCCCAGTTTCTTGTCTCTCTACTGTCCTTTCTAAAAACACAAACACAAGTATTTGTTTTTCAGTAACATGGTCGGCCAGGTTCAGATCCTAGTGAACAAGATGAAGAATGACCCTGTAAGTCTTGACTAGTAGACAAACATGAATCTATGCACAGGTGCCTACATACAAACTTAGTCTGAGTTTTATTTTAGTAGCAAAACGAATTACACTTATTGACTTATGAAATAACTTAACCCAGTAAATTAACCTATTTTTTCCTCGCAGCGCATTGATTTTGAGAACGACTGGAAAGTTATCACCATGTTCATCGGAGGAAATGACTTGTGTGACTTTTGCACAGACAGTGTAAGCATTGTTATTGAATGTGTACAGTGGCAACTTCTTAGTTGTGGTGCAACAATGTTATGTTTATAAAAGACCAAATCAAGCAGTAGTCCCAAAGATCTGCTTCCAACATTCATCTAGCCAAATTTTGAAGTTCTGGGCTTGATGCCATATAAATTCTGAATAAACTCGCTAGTAGATTAATCATTTATGGCAAGCAGAGAATCAATGAGGTAAAGCCAGTAATATGAGAAACATCTTTGTGACAAACAGCTTCTACTTTCCACAGATTTTTTTCTCAGCTAGGAATGTGGTTGATCGGATCCGTGCAGCTCTAGATGTCCTCCACAAAGAGGTATACATACTCACATGTTTACATGTTTTCATTTTTGGCATTTTAGCTGACAAGCCCAGAATAAGAATAAGAATAAGAATAAGAATAATAACAAGAGAAGTGTGCAGGTCTCCGCCAGGCCAGGTTGCCTACCCAGGACCAGGCGGGTAGGTATTACCTTAGTAATCATTGTCATGCATACTTTATGCTTTCAGTCACTAGTTTAAAGTCTTCTTTCAATTACCATGATATGCGTTTTGGTAAATTAAGGTCCCATTAATCTTTTCAATTGATGATGAAGTAGGGTATGCTTTTAGAGCTTCTACTGGCTCTACTGAGTGAAGACCCGTCCTCGCTGCCCTTCCAGCAATTAGCATTCGTTTCCGGTTGCTTTTCGGCACCAGATATTCCAAGATGGTGGATTTGAATTTGTGGAAAAGTGGCTTCAAAACGGGTTTGTAGAAACCAATGGGTGATGTCACCGTTCCCTTTGTCCATATCTTTACAGTCTATCTATGCCAAGGACCCACAAACTTTGGAATTCAGTCAGAGCCAACTGGAATCCATTCCATTTTTTTTTGATTGATTGATTGATTTATTGACAATATGCACATAACAAAACAATGTACACAGGGAAACGTCAAAAGGATATACACAAGAAAGCCAAAAGCTTATTTCAATCGTGGTCCTATTCATCTTGGTGTAGGTGGGGGCGTGCGTGTGAGTATGTGTATGCGTGCATGTGTGTGTGCTTGTGTGTGTTTATGTGTGTGCATGTGTGTGTGCTTGTGTGTGCATGTGTGCGTGGGGGGGGGGACTTTGGCCCATACAACTGCTGAATAGGTGAGGCACAAAATTCCTTCCTCTGGTTGAGTACCTGTGTACTCTGCTGACCTTGGGAAAATATTCATGTAGGTATTTAGGTGCAGCATTATTTATCTTCTAAAGCTTGTTGATCAGCAAGCAATTGAATAAGGGTGTCCTTGACTCTAATATACCACTTTTCCGTGTCGGCCAAACGTTCCTCCATTTCCCCCTCACTCCTCACTGCTTTGTCCAATCGGTCCGTCGAGTCCTGTATCTTCAGGTTTATTTCGGATTTGAATTCCTCCATTTGTTTCTTAATATCGTTGAGGAAGCATGTGCGAAATTCAGAGAGATCCTTTTTCAATTCGGCTTGGAGTGTAGCCAGTCCTGCAGTCATGACTTCACTCACTACGGTGCAGCATTATTTATGATCCTGTGAACCATACACATTTTCATTTGAATGACTCTTTCCTCAACTTTGAGCCACTTAAGGATGTTGAAATGGGCCGGTAGAAGGTGAGTTCTGGGATGTAGCTTGTGGATCAGTCTAACTAATTTGTTTTGTGAGGTCTGGAGCTTTTTCTTGAGGATCTTTGGGATGTTGGAGTACCAGGATGTGCATGCATAGTAGAAATAGAATTGTACCAATGCCATTTATTTGGGGAAGAGGTTCTTCCTTGGCCTACTGGGAGAGTAGTTTCACGCTGATCGGTCCAGTAGTGCAGGAAATTAGCTGTTCACAGGCACACAGACAGACAGACAGACAGACAGACAGACAGACAGACAGACAGACAAACAGACACACAGACGGAGAAGGATGAAAACATAATCTCTGGTCTTCTGTCGCCCGGTCTGGCGGAAATAACAATACTGATAAGAGAACAGGACACAGGACAATCCAACACATTACATTCAGTTATAAATGTAATAATTTTTGCTTCTTGGATCAGAAACAGTACAAGTGACCAATAAAAGAAACAAAAAACAACAACAATATTTGAAACAATATTAATTTAAACAATATTTTAACTATTTATTTATAACTTCACAAAACATCTGTGGCTTTATTGGTTTTGTACCTAACCAGATACCTCGTGCCATTGTGAATCTTGTTGAGATGTTACACATGGTCCCCTTGCGTGAAGTGCACAGTGATGCGAGCCTACGCTGTCCCACCTGGTTTGTAAAGTAAGCGTTGCCTACAAGACCTTATTATTGGCAGATATTAAACACAAACAACTCAAATAATTTTGTATTTGTATTTGTTTGTATTCCCTCTTCAGATTAATTTGCCCCTGCATACTGAAGCCTACAGAGGGATCTGTTGAACTCCAGAGGGTCAGAGACTACAACGGAGCTTATCAGGTACAGAAAGAACAAAAGAACTGTTATTATTACACAAAATAGAAAATACACAAGTATTGAGCCCTGAGGGACTCCGGTTACCCATTTGGGGTTTAAGTGGTTAAACCACAGTTACAGTGGTTCACACTTCGCATTGAGAAGCATTCTAACGAGTCTCCCGATATCCTAGCAGATCTGAAAGTTCACAATGCGCCGTGTTAAACGTGCGTAGATCTGCTATTTTCACTGTGCGACAACCGCGTGCAACTAAGTTTAACTCAGGTTTTATTTTGAGTATGTTTATTTATTTATTGCACATTGCTCTGTCTAATCCTACATAATGTCTCTCTTCACAGCGTGCCATGCAACAGCTAATTGACTCAGGACGGTATGACACTCATGACAATTTCACTGTGGTCCTGCAGCCTTTCCTCAGAAAGATATTTATCCCAAAGCTGGAGGTGAGGTCAGCTGCTGAGATTAGGCATTTTAAATTTGATGATGCATCACGCTTTTCACCTGAAAAAGTAGTTACTTTCGGTGAGCGATCGTATGATGAAAAGTGTACTACTGTGGGCCTGACTTAGCCCCATTTAGAACCTCTCCCCCCGGAGGAAGAGGTTCTGATTGGAGCTACGCCTGACTGTGTGTCTTCAGGCACTGGGCTTAAAATTTTGTTCATAACACAACTTATTGTCTTTCTTTGTTCCTCTAAACTAAAGGATGGCCGGCCTGATCGCTCCTACTTTTCTCCTGACTGTTTCCATCTCAGCCAGAAAGCTCACAGCCTCATGGCCCGTGCTCTTTGGAACAACATGGTCAGATGTTTCTTAGCATATAAGATATTACAACTTCAGTGATATTCTGGCATGCATGATTCAAAAAAAGATTCTGGTATTGACTCAAATTACTCACCTTCACGATGTCCCAGTTAGAGCCGGTGGGCAACAAGACGTTTACCCAAGATTTCGCAGCTGGTGTTGATTTGACGTGTCCTTCAGAGGTACCATAACTTTACCATAATTAAACATTATCAAACATAGATTTCTTTCAGTATAACTATACAGTAAATGTATTTTTGATTCTCTTTAATAGACTAGCCCATTCTTCAGAACTGCTCACAACAGCAATTACACCTTCCCAGGTCCACCTCCAACCTCTCCACCTTTTACGGTAGGCAGGTTGTTTTATAGGCTACTCGTAAGACAAGTGTCTGCCGACAGCGTTGGCTGACAAATTGTATTGTTTATTTTTTAATCCATTTATTTAGTTAATTATTTTCAACTGAAAAAAAAGTGTCTGCGTCTTCAGTTGAAAAGACATCATTTCTGTTCCCTAGCACGGTCGTTCGACAACATATAAATGTGCCTTTAGTCTTTAGTAACTCAGAATTATAGATCATAGAGTATTTGACTTATATTCTGTGGCTCTGGATTGACTCTGTAACCCTCTAAACTAAAACATGTCCTTCTCTGTCATTGTTTAGAACTGGGGCAGTGACTTCTCCTGTGTTGACATAGCTCCATCTGATACTGTCCCAACTTCAGGTGTGCATTCAGTGTTTTATTTGGGTATTATTATGCGCAAAAGAAGTGGTCGATTGTGAGATCTATTTATACAAATCTCCTCACAGTACACAGGCTGAGACCAGGAGACATCAATGTGGTGGCTGCACTGGGAGACTCTGTAACAGTGAGTGCAGTGCACAACAAGCATGGATGTGTGTGTGTGTGTGTGTGTGTGTGTGTGTGTGTGTGTGTGTGTGTGTGTGTGTGTGTGTGTGTGTGTGTGTGTGTGTGTGTGTGTGTGTGTGTGTGTGTGTGTGCGTGCGTGCGTGCGTGCGTGCGTGCGTGCGTGCAATATATGTATGAATTTTATCTGTGGCTATAAATGTGTTTTGTGGATATCTCATACCCTTGTTAGACATTTTATTTTATACATTTATTTAATCTTTCCTTCTATAGGCTGGATTTGGAGCCAAAGCAAAGAATCTTTTACAGTTAAGAACTGAGTCCAGAGGAGTGTCGTGGAGGTGAGAGTCATCACTCAAAAGCATATATCTTATATCTTTGGTTGACTTATCGTACACATTGCATTGTTTGTGATATAATTTTGTGTATTTTTTTGTTTCAGCATCGGAGGGGATGACCAACTTGAAACTGTCACAACATTACCCAGTAAGCACTTAACTTAACACATTGTGTAATACATATTCTCACCACTAAGTGACAGAGTTGACAAACTGGCCTTAATTGACCAAGTTTATCACATTAATAATTTTTGTCTCTAAAGTATCTTGTTTTTGTGATCAGATATCCTCAAGAAGTTCAATCCTAGCATCATGGGAATGTCATTTGGTGAAGACAAAACACAGAATGGCTTCAACATGGCTGTATCAGGAGCTAAAATAGCGTGAGTGCTGGACTGTCTTTTGATATCATAGCGCCTTCATAAAACTTTGACATTTATTTGTTCATTGGTTACAGTTTCTAGGTTCCCTGTGTATTTATATACACAGGGTGTATTTGTATATGTTGAAACCATATTCTAATGTTTTATACAGAGGAATCCCAGGGCAGGTCAGAAAACTAATTGATGCCATGAAAACCCACTCTGTGAGTTGATTTTACTTTCTACAATAAGCATTGATGTGATTCTGTTGTATTTTACATTGACATAAATTATATTTACTATTACTGCAACAGAAAGTAGCTGAAAAAATAAGGCCTGACATCGAATGTTATGCCATCTCTCCTCCTCATTCTCTATTTCTCTGAATCTCTCTCAACCTTTGTCTCCCTCTCTGTCCTTCTTGTGGATACAGGCTGTCAATTTTGAGAAAGACTGGAAGCTGGTGACCCTCTTCATCGGTGGCAATGACCTGTGTCAGTATTGTAATGATAGGGTGAGTTTCCATGAGCAGCCATCATCACTAACATTATGAGTTTTCATCGGAGGTGCATAACCTCTACAGAATGAGTGGCTAGTTAAAACCAGCCATAAAACAGCCCCCTAGACAATCTCATGTCATAGCAAGGTGGCTACAACTCCTTCAGTGCATTGTGATGTCCTGTTTTTCGAGATGTCTCATAGTATCATGGTCCATGTGGAATAAGCAAGCACTGAGGCAGAATAATCAAGCATTGTGACCAAGCCTGGCCTAATTGATTTATTGTGTCACAGTGAGATGTGGGCAGACAAGGTTTCCTTTGAATGAGCACATTCTGTCACTCTAGCCCTCAAACACAAATCAACCCCCCCCCCCCACCCTGTCTCTCTGCCTCCCTCTGTATGAGACAAACACAGCATCAGCCCTTGTTCTCACATCAACAGGGGAGAAGTCAACCCAGACTCTCTTCACCCTCTCTTCTCGCTCTTATCTTTCCTCTGTCCTCCTCTCTGTCTCCTCTGTCTTCTTTATTATCTCTCTTCCTTGCTTGTTTCTTTCTCTGTTTTGTTCTCCATTGCTGCCCTGCCTTTTCCACTATCGGGGCAGTATTTCTTTTAATGTATTTTTTAATATTAAGTAATTAATAAATGTTTTACCTTGAAGCAGAATATCAAAGTGCTCCATCAAAGGGAGATGAGATTTGAGGTGATGGCAGTAACAGCTAAGCGTTTGCTCATCACCAATGTTGTAGCTATTCTCATGCATATTGGATGCTATTGCTTTCTTCAGTCAATATTTGCTTTGTAGATTGCATTTGCATTTGACTTGCCATGTACATTTGCAGAGCAATGAATGTATTTGTGAATAAGGTATGAGTCAACCACAACAGGGTTTCTTTAATGTGTTGATATAACAATGATATAACGTCTTTATGTCTATTAATGTACTGTACCTGTATCATTCCTCTCTCAACAACACAGGCCACATTGTCACCTCAGAACTATACGCATCACTTGATGACAAGTTTGGATATGCTCTACAAAGAGGCAAGGCATAAAAGTGTTATATCTATTTAATCAGGAAATAGTTAATAATGCAGTATCTTTAGATAAAGTATCTTGCATAAGCAGGGTGAAATTCCAATGAAATTATGGTATCATTTATATAACTATGACTGACCTCTAAATACCATCCAAATTCTACACCTGCTGTAGCCTAAATGTGCCGTTGTTTCCTTATGGCCTTAGGTCCCCAGGGTGATGGTAAATGTGTTGGAGATCCTAGAAATAGAAGGCCTTCGCAGAATCAAGAAAGACACTCTTGGGTGCAGCCTCTTACAAAAGTATGCTCATCAGTTAATTCACTGCACATCCATTCATGCATAACTCAATATCACAGATTCCACAGCTGATTTGGCACTTGGGAACAATTAGGCTTATCTTTGATATTCTATTTTCTATATAGTTAGTTGAGCAAAAGAACACATTGAAATTCTACACCTGCCAAAGCACTGACAGACCCGAGTCAACAATCAGGCAGTTTTGTGTAACAAATAATCTGAGGTGAAAGAGTATAAACTATTCAATATAGACATCAAACAGTATTGCATTTTTATTTTTTAGTCTTTCTGCTTTCTTTTCCCCCAGATTTGTCTGTCCGTGCTTCTTAGAACCTGGGGAAGATTCCCCAGAGCTAGCTGAGTTCAAACGGATCAATCGGGAAATTCAGGTTGGTGGACAGGAATGTTGTTTTCTTTCCTGGTATCTATAGGTCACCCTTGTATAAATGTAGTAAGTATTTACTGCCATTTGTGGTGTTTCTTTCACAGACTGAGACAGAAAGGCTGGTGATTGGAGGCCGCTACGACAGTAAAGAGGACTTTGCTGTGGTTCTGCAGCCCTTCTTCCGAAACACCATTGTCCCTTTGAATGCTGTAAATCCCCCATGTACACACACGCACGCACGCACGCACACTGAACATACATACATACATACTGTACATGCATAAATGCATACATGCATGCTTGACAAACCACTGCCCTCAGAGAGCGCACCCAAAACTGGTGTTATACTCTTTATGTTTCAGGAAGGGAAACCTGATGTCACCTACTTCTCTGTGGATTGTTTCCACTTCAGTGAACGGGGGCACGCCGACATGGCCGTGGAGCTGTGGAATAACATGGTGAGTCTATTAAGGGGAATAGTTAAAGGCCTATCTGTGCTTTGGTTGCAGTTAATTTTAAACTCCTCATTATAATTGTTTTGAAAGTTGAGCAAAATATTTTCTGTTTTGCTATAGTTGGAGCCAGTGGGCTACAAACACACATACAACAGTTTTACAAATGAGAGACACCGCATCAAGTGTCCCACTACGGTAAGAAATATGCCACATTTGTGTGCATACTTTCCAGTCCTGAAATGTAGATCTATAATACTGTCCACTTTATGTCTTTCAGGAACACCCTTACATCTTCTCAGGAGAGAACAGTTTTCCCAGTATAACCACCACACCAGCACCCACAATCCCATCCACAGCAACACCACTTGACCCCAGCTCCTCAGATCAATATGTACCATTGTGGGCTGCTGCT
Source organism: Gymnoscopelus microlampas (assembly GCF_963454915.1). Taxonomy (NCBI): domain Eukaryota; kingdom Metazoa; phylum Chordata; class Actinopteri; order Myctophiformes; family Myctophidae; genus Gymnoscopelus; species Gymnoscopelus microlampas. Next base: position 23,696,038 of record NC_139957.1, on the reverse strand, counting down.
GTGCTGGCTGTTGCAGGTCTTCTGATTGGCTGGGCTGTCACCTGGCTCCTCCTTTCATGCAGAGAAAAAAGAAACAAGAAGAAGATGGAAACGGCGGTGGAGTTGAAGGGCACAGGCTTTTAGAACTCACAGCAGTGCTGTACTTACTGTGGACTCTGGGACATATAGGCCTACTGTATGTGGGGGCATCACTTCATTTGAACAACGCAGAAAGCAGCATTGCCCATCATTCAAAATGTAATGTCATCGAGTCTCTCAGTTTTGTCCAAAATGTCAACGGCCCCACTCACAAGCATGGCCACACATTAGATTTAATTCTATCTTTTGGTTTTTCAGTTTGTAATATTGATATATGTGACGAAGTGTTGTGTCTCTCGGATCATAAGCCCATTGTATTTAATGCCACTCTTCCCTACCAAGCACCAAAACCCCACCTATCTGGTCGCCTTTCCCGGCACATAAACAGTGTGTCCACCACTAATTTCACCAACTCCTACTCCATGGCCCCAAACCGCTACATCATCGAGGCCTCACCTCCCCATATGAGCACGGATGTGCTGGTCACATTATTTAATTCCACCTGCCAAAACATCCTGGATCATGTTGCCCCACTAAAATCCAGGCGGCCCAAAGCCAAAACCCAGCCATGGCTAAACGAGGCCACTAGAGCCGCACGTCAAGAGTGCAGAAAGGCGGAGCGTAGGTGGAAAACAAACCGAATACAAATTTACTACAACACCCTGAGAGAGAGCCTAATCCAATACCAAGACACTGTTGAAATCGAAAGAGTAAAATATTTTTCAGACCTCATCACCAAAAACTGCAATAACCCAAGAGTCCTCTTTGACACCATCAACACAGTCTTAAACCCTTCAACCACTGACACCACGCCCCTCATCACCTGTGATGTTTTTCTCACTTTTTTTGTTAAAAAGGTGTCTGACATCAGGTCAAGCATCTCACCCTCCTCATATAGCCACCCCTCACCCCCTGTGCCCAGTGCTACTCTCCGTCATTTCGAGCCTGTGTCCCTCTCTCACCTGCAGGACATCGTTTCGCACATGAAACCCACAACCTGTTCCCTCGACATTGTCCCCTCACAGTTGCTCAAAGAAGCCTTCGACACGCTGGGTCCTAGTGTCCTGTCGATTATAAATGCCTGTCTTAGCTCCGGTCATGTCCCCCAATTTTTCAAACATGCAGTTGTTCAGCCAATTATTAAAAAACCAAACCTCGATCCCACAGTCCCCTCAAGCTACCGTCCCATATCCAAATTACCGTTCATATCAAAGGTCCTGGAAAGGGTTGTATTTGGCCAACTACAATCATTCCTCGATGCAAACAGTTCACTAGAAGTTTTCCAATCCGGTTTCAGGTCACAACACAGCACGGAGTCAGCGTTGTTAAGAGTAACAAATGATTTGCTCTTGACTGTTGATAAGGGTGACTGTGCGGTCCTGCTATTGCTCGACCTTAGTGCCGCATTTGATACGGTAGACTATAGCATACTCACTTCCCGACTCAACCATGAGGTCGGCATCACAGAAATAGCATTAAAATGGTTTAAATCATACCTCCAAGACAGATCCTTCACAGTTGAAATTGGTACTGCCTCTTCCTCTCCTGCCCCCCTCACCTGTGGGGTACCCCAAGGATCCATTCTTGGGCCCATCCTCTTCTCACTATACATACTCCCCCTAGGCTCCATCATCCGTAAATATGGCATTTCCTTTCATCTTTATGCAGATGATACTCAACTATACATCCCCCTCAAGCCCGACAGAAACACATCCATCAAACCCCTGCTTGACTGTCTCACCGAGATCAAGTCCTGGATGTCAACAAACTTCCTCAGGCTAAATGACGACAAAACCGAAATAGTACTCTTTTGCCCCCCAGACAAAGCCACAGAGATCTCTGCCTCACTTGCATCCTTATCTCCTTTCATCAAACCATATGCAAAAAACCTTGGTGTACTATTTGACTCAGCCCTGAAATTTGATAAGCAAATCAATTCTGTAGTTAAGGGAAGCTTTTTTCAAATAAGGCAAATATCGCAAATAAAATCATTTCTCTCTACCCACGACTTAGAGAAGGTAATCCACGCCTTTGTTACATCACGGCTGGATTATTGCAACTCCTTGTACATAGGGCTTCCAAATGCCTCCCTCTCCCGCCTCCAGCTCGTACAAAATGCTGCGGCCAGACTACTGACTGGAACGCGTAGACGAGAACACATCACCCCTGTACTGGCTTCTCTACATTGGCTGCCAGTCAGATTTAGGACAGTTTTTAAAATCCTTTTATTTGTTTTTAAAGCTCTCAATGGACTCGCACCACCATACATTGCAGAACTTTTGTCCCCCCCTGACAACACAAGGATACTGAGATCCTCTGGCCAGAGATTTCTTAAGGCCACTACGGCCAACCTCAGGCAAAAGGGTGACCGAGCTTTTTCTGTAGCCGGCCCAGCACTCTGGAACAGCCTCCCATCCATTGTTAGGCTCGCCCCCTCCCTGGGCATCTTTAAGTCCAGACTTAAGACACACTTATTCTCTCTTGCATTTCAGCCTTAGAATCCCCACCCCCCCACACTTTCGCACAGCCATGTGTTTACCTACCACTGTTTTTTATTTCTACTGGTGTATTTAAAATGTCTTATAATGCTGTTTTTACTGTGTTTGATTTTTCAAATGTTCTTACTGTTCTTCTTGTTGTACAGCACTTTGGTCAACCTGGTTGTTTTTAAATGTGCTTTATAAATAAATTGACTTGACTTGACTAATGTGGAAGTCTGGAAGAATATGAACAACTAATACTCGGCTGACAACACATGAGGTGGTGTTCAAGGCAGTGATCATACATTCACACCTTTGGGATTCACACCCAATTTCTAGATGACGTGTCAGGCTGAGTTGGCTTAATTATTGGTCTTTTCCCTTAAACAATGATTTTCCTTGGTGGTAATAACAACAGTACACTCAGAGTTGTCATATTGTTATTTAGAAAGTTATAAAGGAAGCGTTTTGTGATGAAAATGTGCACTGTTGGCAGCAACAAACTGCCACTGAAATCTCATTTTTTGGATAATTGTTTGTAAATATTGTGTTCTGATAACATTAAAGGTTCAGATTGGTAATTTACATAAAAGGTGTCAGTGATTGTAGAAATGTGTACAGCTATCAACAAACCAATGAAATGTTTTGTACTTATTTGGAATAAAATTACAATTAAAATATCAACTATTTGCCCCCCTGGCTGTATTCATTTTAGGACCTTGTAGCCCAGCCCCAACACAAGAGAATCATCAGTAATATCCCAGACAGTTGATATCATTCAATTAGGATTCACATGCAGTGGTGTAAAGTAACTAAGTACATTTACTTAAGTACTGTACCTAAGTACAATTTTGAGGTATTTGTACTTTACTTGACTATTTCCAATTTCCAATACTTTTATTTCTACTCCACTACATCTTGGATCCAAATATTGTACTTTTACTCCACTACATTTATTTGAAAACTTGAGTTACTAGTTATTTTGTAGATTTGATTATTATTACAAAACGTACATTAGCCCTATATACATTTCTGCCATTTGAAATTAGCCGATCGCATGTGCTATTTAATTGCTGCTATTTTCAAAAGTTTTTTATACATTTCATACATTTGAAAACTTGTGAAATGGGACCTTCTGCATAATGAGTACATTTTGATACCAATATGTTTTTTACTTTTACTCAAGTAGGCCTACATTATGAATTCCAGACTTTTACTTGTAGTATTTCTAAATTGCAGTATTGATACTTTTACTTAACTTAAACATTTGAGTACTTTTCCCCCACCACTGTTCACATGAAACTTTATGAACAGATCATAATGTGTTGATCCAAAAGTAGCCTATTATTGACCTGGCTGGCATTACCGGCACCTCAACGCCCTCTGGCGTGCGTCGAGAGAACTGAAGCAGGAACATTTTGAAACAGCAGTCTGAAGATGGCGGAGAGTGAACTGAACGTGGACAGCATCATCTCTCGGCTTCTGGAAGGTGCGTTAAAAAACACATTATCTTGGAATCGAAGCAACCAGCGTTTTCATTTAGTCGAATCGGTCCTGTAGTTTGGTATGTCAGCGCACGCAGTGGTGGTTTCAAAAGACTAACACAGTATTTAACTGGAGAGCGTATTTAGGCTAACGATACCATTAGCTAACGTTACGTGGTGGCTAATGTTGATAGCTACATTTATAGCCTGTTTCGTCCCCTGTCGCTCGAGAAAAAATGACGTATTTTCAACATAAAGAGAAGCTGACGCATTTAATTTCAGATGAGAATTGTGTAATATTTGTCAAGTGACCGTTTATGGAAAGGCTCGCGCGACCCAGTCTAAGATGAGCTGCTGTCGTGTTTATAAACAATCTGTCAGCAGCAGGAGGGAACGCCTGCCTGACTTTCTCCGTTTAGTGCAGTGGTTCTCAAACTTTTTCATGTCAAGGACCCCCAAATTGAGAGTTATTAGCACGTGGACCCCCATTTGAAAAGATATGCCAGGGACCCCCATAAGAGAATATTTCTTTTACGGCTCTAGCAGTGATTCTCAACCATTTAAATTGGTCCCCCAGTTTGACATGCATTAGGGCTACGGACGGACCCCCATTTAATGGCATTTCTATCTCTTGGACCCCAATTTATATAGTAAAATCTATGTTAATTTAACTCTGAGTGTACAATTGTACACTCTCAGAGTTACAGACCCATGATGGTTCATTTGGTTCCATCTATCATTTAGCTGGGGACCCCCTGGAACTCCCTCAAGGACCTCACTTTGAGAACCAATGGTTTAGTGTTCACGGTACTGTGTCGTTACATCCACAGCAAACATACTGTGCTGTGGTGTAAAAAAATAACTAAGTACATTTTTGAGTTTTTTTATTTACTTAACTGGAGCATGTCCAATTCTCAGTACTTCTACTCCACTACACATCACATCTCAGGGGCTAATATTGTACTTTTACTCCACTGCAGTTATTTTAAAAACTTTAGTGACTAGTTACTTTCGATTATTATTACAAAACATTACCACTGTCTTCAGCCCTATGCCTACATGTTGGCCATTAAAAAATAAATAGCCGATCAACAAGCTCTCAACGCGTCGCGATGTGAGGCATTGTGAGCTTGTAGATATGCTATTTTCAAAATATTTGTTTTACATTTTATACATTTGAAAACTTGTGAAATGGGACATTCTGCATAATGAGTACTTTTGGTACTTTAAGTACATTTTTACATCAGTACTTTTAATCAAGTAAATGTTGTATTCCGGACGTTTACTTGTAACTGTATTTCCACATTGCAGTATTGATAGCTCTGGTCCATTGCCTTTTTCCCTCTCGTTCCCCTGGAAACAAGAGAGAATCTGAAAGGCAATTGACCAGAGCTACACTACTTTTACTTAAGTAACAAATGTGAGTACTTTATACACCACTGACTATGTGTCTGTCTTACTTGAGAGCAAACAATTGAAGTTTCACATTTCATTGTTATCGTGGGTTTTGCTGGTTTACTATGCAGGGATATTGGTTGGTGTGTTGGTTGGGAGAAAGACAACTCCTAATGCCATATACTAGCTCCATTAAGAACCTCACAAGAACCTCACTCCGCTATACAGCTCCGAGATATAGCGGAGTGAGAGGTTCTTAATGGAGCTAGCTATGAACCAGAGCTAGGAGGAGACAACCACACATCTGGCATTAACATGGCATTGTCTTGGGATCAAATTGTTGGATGTCAAAATGTTAAATTCCCCTTTGCCCCCCTGTCCTTGACACAATTTAATTTACAAAAAAATACAAATATGAGCTTGCATATTATCTTGTAACTTACTTACCGGTACTAACTGTACATGTATGTAGCCATCTTCACCAGTGGTTCTCAAACTTTAAAATGTCAAGGACCCCCCTTGGTGCCATTTGTATACTGTCAGAGTTACAGACTTGTAAGGGTCAATTTAGACCCCCCTAAAGGAACCCAGAGAGTCCGTGGACCCACTTTCAACCACTGATCTACACTAGAACGCAAGTTAATACGATGAAAATAATTAACATTTCCCAGAGATGTGATCATCATCACAGCAACCATGCCTTAACGTGGTGTAATAGTAATGGCCTGTCCTATCAGCTAGTTTGCATTTTGTGAAAGCAGTAAAGCACATATACCTTATCTGACTGACACACTTGGCTTGTAGGTGGACATCTTGCTGTGAGGCAGTAGCAGTACAAACAGATACACATGCAGCCTGTCACATAGCCTTAATACCTATCATTGAAATTGGACAGTGACCAAATATAGCAATCACTGGTACAAGGGCCACCAATACGCTTGTGTAGCCAAATCTCACTTCATTCCAGGGGCCGGGGCTTGTTAAGAGTTGACTGTTTGCCAGCTTTGGAAAGTTGAATTTTCTGTTCTTTGGTGAAGCTTTGGTGAAGCATGTTGTTGAGTAAGACATGGCCACGGCCACCATAAACCTCCAAAGCACCTTCAGGTCACCTTGGCACAGCTTCCACAAGAATTTGGAACTGTTGGAAGGACAGACCAGCATGTCAGCTCACAACTAGGCTCTCAAGCTCTTCCACTATCTTCGAACGTTAGAGTCTGTAATTTTGTGCTGTAAAATAAGCTGTCATTTATGTTTGAAAATATCTTTTAAAATATTTTTTAAATATATATTTTGAATTTCTGATTTCTGTGAAGCAGCAAGCTAGATAGGCTTCGACTAATTTGATTTAGGAATTACTTACTCAACTGCAAAGGCACAACGGAAGTTGGGGGGGACATCCACTTCATTTTCTGTGTATTTTCAGAGCATCTGATGTGAGACTGTTATACAGAATCATTTGAAGAGTATGTCTTGGTGTCTCAAGAGATTAGCTCACAGTATCTCTCATTTGCGTATAAACAGTTACTGATGGTTGATAGAAAATGCTTTACTCTTCAGAATCTCCCTAACCACATGAACGCTAGCATCCCTAGATTTGGGAATTGTCATATTGTAGGCTCATTCCAGTAGTATCAGATATTTACAGTGAGAATACTTTTTGAATTTATTGGAAAGATCTTCTATTTATTGGAAAGATCCAGGCATAGTAATGCCATACATTTACATTGTTTGTGGCTGTAGTACTTTAGGGAACTGTGGTGACATGACCAGTACATGCTCCTAAAAGAAATTGGAGCACAGATAAGTAGTTATGATGGAATGATTTGTGGAAATAATTGACTGTCCAAAGTAGCATGAAATCATTTTAAGGAGCATTATTATTATTATGGTTGCACTGTGGAGTCCTGTGCTAGCAGGTTGCCACATAACAAGAGTAACAGTAAAATGACGAGACGAGGCAAATATGAGTTCTTGGGGCCTGGACTGAAAATAACAGTTTGAGAAATTACTTTAGGAGCTCAATGGCCCCTGATCCTTTCGGGAAATTAGATTTTCTTATGTTAAAATGATTCTGCATCATTCAAAACTCCAAAAAGGAATATTGGATTTACAGTATGTTGGCTCTAGAAAGTTGATTATACCAGCTGCAATGATCAGAATCTTTGTTTTTTGCATTTTATGTACTGTATATGCCTACTGCACCTAAATCTGATCTGATCTGAGGAAAGCCAGTGAAACTGCTTTTTGAATGTGCTTTGCTTTGCCTTGACTAATGTTTTAAGATGTCCTTCAGTCAAGTAGCTATAAGCCTACTATAAACTCCAGAAGTTTTCCATAGCTAGTTTATCTGGGCTTTAGCATTTTTTGGCATCTAAAAGCCAAGTCCCTACTGAGTGTATGCTTATTTAGTGGAGTTAAACCTTATGGTACACAAAGTGTCACTTTCTGTTGTCAGTTTTAGCTCTATAGTCTGATCATTGCTGTGCTTTGTTCAGTAACAGAGTTCTCCCTGTCTCTCCAGCTCTTTAGTAAACAGAAAATACATTTTCAGGTCGAGATACCAATTTTATCCAAACAGGAGAGAGAACTCATGCAGGAACAAGTGAAATCGGAAGTGATGACACAAAAAGTGGGCAGACAAAATTGGAACTTGAACACTATAACATTGAAGCTGATTATTGGGTACTCTTTCCTGATTGGATGAATTTGGCAACCCACCTCAGAATTCTGTTTATTTAAGAGCTGGAGAGATGGGGAGACCCCTGTTATTAAACAAACATTGTATAGCAATGATAACTATAATAATATAGAGCTTTACATTTCTAACAAAAACTACCTTGAAGACAGTATTTGCTTAAAAAGTGCCAGCCTACAAAAATACCAAACGGTAAACAATATATGTTAACACTGAGCAGTCAAACTTAGCTCACTCAGTCAGTAATGAGTCAGCTTCGCTATTGACTGCAGAGCCCTGCTTAATGCAATTTCATGCTTTGTGACATACACAGCTCTCAGATATTTGTAAGGCAGAGCAGATAGTCTACTCTAGATGGCTGATAAGGAAATTGATTGTGTGAAATTGATGTTGTGAAGCGCAAGACCACTTTAGTGAGGTTGGTTGAGCTTTATAGCTGCTTGTTTTGTCACAGCATCACTGCAACAACAACATTGCTCTCATTTACTCGCCTCTTCTCTCTAGGATTTACAGAGTTGGATTACGTGATTAACGAGAGTGAGACTTTGAGAGAAAGTGTGTGTGCGGAGCCTCCGTGTACATATGCATGTTTGTGCGTGTGCATGCCTGAGTGTGCTAACTAAGCCAAGGGACACTAAGCCACACCAATACACCAATTAATCCATCTTAAACTGTTGCTTGTGGTACCATTCTGCAATTTGCCAACAAAAAGATGGAGAGGAAAACGCTGTAGGGGAACTCTCTGCCTACCACACTCTAATTTGGCCAGGCCTAGCTGTCCTAAATGGGAATCTGCAGTGGGTGTGGGTAGCTCCAGCTTGAGGGCAAAATTACTTGTAGTTATTGTATAACCCAGCCAATGAGCTGGTTTGTCACTTTCTTCTTAGCGTCAAATGCAAATCTTCCCACGATGCTTGGTCTAGCATTAGAAACTTTGGCCGTCCACTCATGTTATTGAAACGAACAGTTGGTCACCATTTCCATTTTACACCTCTATTTAGCATTGTATTCATTCATTTTGGACCTTGACCATGGTTTACAGGTCAGTTTTACTTGAGGCTACATTATGTCACATTATGAATTATTGTGTTTATGCCAGATGAATGGCTGTTAATTGGGAGGCTGTCAGTGGTAAATTATTGGCCTGAGTGTAATAAAGGAAAAAGAATGGCATAGAAAGAAAACGCTTGTTAAAAGTTTCTTTTATTGGTATTTTTCCAAATCGCATACAAGCCAATAAGACAAAAGCACACAAAAAGAGTATGTTATACGGCTGACCTTCGATTTATTTTTTGAAGTCCAAGCTTCTGGGCCTTATAACGATAAAAATTCGAAGCTACAACGACGGGGCCCGGCGGGGGGGTAATGCCGCTCCACGCTCCGGGGGGCTGTTGTCACGCTCGCTATTCGCTCAAGTTCATCCCTCCCCCGTCAGGCCACCCTAAACTGAAGACGCAACTCGGATTAGCTCATAGTGTATCAGCCAATAGCTACCCTAATAAGGAAACTATTTTCATGTTCTCTCAGCTCAAAACACAGCTCTCGAACCACCACTCTCAGCTAGCCAACACGTGCAATTTTCTTTCTTATATTTATCATCTTTATATAAATCTGTACTCTGAACCCCATGGCTGAAGTCCAGAAAGTAGGCTTAGGATCAGAGCCAATAAAACCCACACCATTTCTGAAAAAGCAAGCAGCCCTCATAGTCTAAGCAACAGCTCTGTTACGTAGAACTTCTTAGCTTACCCAAGCTGAGGATCAACTCTATAAAGCTTTAGAAGCCCTACGCACACTATTTATGTTAATGCCAAGATGTTGGTGTTTGTCCTACTGTTGTATAAAAGTATGTGTATAATAATAATTGTGTGATGTGATATTTTTTGCTGGCCTGATTCTAATGCGGTTGGTGGGCATTGGTGGTGATGGCAGTGCTGCAGCAGTGATTAATGATGCCAATGTTCTTGTCTCCTCTCCAGTGCGAGGATGTCGTCCGGGAAAGATAGTCCAGATGACCGAGGCAGAGGTGCGGGGGCTCTGCATCAAGTCCAGGGAGATCTTCCTCAGCCAGCCCATCCTCCTGGAGCTGGAAGCTCCCCTCAAGATATGTGGTCAGTTGTGGCCCATGCTGTTCTCAGTGTTCTATAATCTGTAGGGTATATCTACATACTGTAGTACAGACAAAACAGAATAATTCTCTGCGTGTAAAGTTGTGCACAAGCTCCTTTTACAATTTTATGGGTAATATGAATTTTATTTCAGGAATTTGTTTTGATTAATGAATGCATATAGATATAGAATCCTGACTGCCTTCCTGCCTCCCTCCACATTATCTATGATTAGTTATACCTCAAATCATTCACATATAGTTAAATGAACAGACAGGTTATCAGCATGCATTCTTTGAACTACTTATCACAGTGAAGTAGGCTAATAATAGACTTATCATCTCCTGACAAATAATCTATTGGGTCTTAATAGTCGAACGTAGTCCTTGTATTCACCCTCACACACCTTAAACAAGTCTTGTAGAGCCCTATTCATTATGAGTCATTTCCATTGACATAAACTTCCATAAAACAAGTGTTCCCATGCATTATCCAGCCCAGACATGATGCAGTGGGCAGACAACACATTGACAGTGACTTATATGGCTCGGTCTAGGAAAACTGTGCACTGACGAAGGGTCTGGTGGGCAGTGAGCGTGCTTCCGTTCGCCAGAGCATTGGCCACAAAGACTAATCTTCAGACAACAGAGAAACAAGCTATTGGTTTGATGAAGCCTGGAATTTTTACTTATTGTAGTACGTAAACTGGCCCAGATACCACTGCCACTGCCTAGGCCATATTTGTCACTTTTACTCCTTTGTGACTCCTCTGCCCCTATATACTGTACATAAAGAAATGCGTGTGTCACCCTGTTACATGCATTAACATAGACAGCTAGATTTATTCATCTTCACTCTGTCCTTCCTTACATTAGAAATAACCAGCATTATCTCTATCTGGTGAGTGTCTCAAGTACATCTCAGCACACTCCATCTCTCTGCAGCACAGCTTTGAAGCTGTACACAACTCTCCCTCTCTGAACCCCGTTAATGTATTCGCCAGTCCTTCAGTATTCAACGCTGGCATTGAAATGCATAGGCCTAGTCCTGCACATTGTTTGTTTGTGGTACTCCTAAATAAAGCTACTTCCCACATACTGTAACTTTGTGCAGTTGTTATCGACTCATAGGCCTAAAATCAATATCAGATGGTAGTATACTACTTGATGCATGTTTGTCCATATAAATCAGATAGCAGGCAGCTATGTTGAAGCATGGTTGGCATTGTCATTTGATAGCATGTCATTACAGTGCTCAACTTTATATCCCTTTTGCTATCGAGTTGCACAAACGTTTAGTAATTTAGAGGGAGCAATGTTATCTGGTTCACATGAACAAGATGAAATCATAAATTGCCCCTCCAAAATGTGGTTGTTTATATCACTATGGAAAGTTCCTCCGTTTTTTTTGCTCCAATGCTATTGTTGCTGAACTTGTAACCCCATGCCGATTGCCTTGTCTTTAAGCCACATCTGAGATGATAGCCTTTCAGAGGCCTGATGCCAACTCTGTACACACAAAACAATGTTTGTGTTCAATTATTCACGAAGGCCACTAGGATGAGGTTCTGCTTTTATTCTCTTTCACATACTAACCCTAATGTCATAATCAATCAATATGTCACCAATGCACAATTTGTGCCCAAGACAGTAAAGATATTTTTCTGAGGATATCCTAAGGCCAGCATTACCATTTGGAATGTCGAAAGATATGTAGTATGTACACTTAAGTTGTTGTTGTTTTTTTTATTGTGTTATATTTCATTATTATTCGTTTTTTTTACGTGTCAAATTTCACCTTACAAGGTGTCACTCCATTTCTCAATCTCCTTTTGGGTTCAGTGTTTTGAGAAAACCATGCTCATAAATGAACTTCAACTGATATTGTATCAAGTATGAACGAGACACTTTTGACAGGTCTACAATTTTAAATCAAACTAGAACAAGTGCTCCTCGGAGCACAGGTCTCCGCCATGTCAAGTAGGTTATTGTGGCCTCCTGGTGGCGCTATAATAGGCCAATGTGAAAAGGGTGGCATTTCTTCTTAGGCCTTTCATGGCAATCGGACACTGTATTCATGTTTTGAGTAACTTTGTTCCAAAAATGTGTAGTGCTAAATTAGACCTGCTGGTGGTGCTATAACAGGCCAATGTGAAAAGGGTGGCATTTCTTCCTCGCCTAGTGGGAATATGCATGCAAAATGTCATTGAAATTGCATTCTGCGTTCATGATTTGAGGCATTTTGTTCAAAACGAACCAATCCTGCAAACTTTGGAAGCCAATCTTAGGCAATCAGGATGGAATATGGGAAATTGGACAGATCCGTCTTGATCACATGACTATAGAGATACTGTGTACCGATTTGTGTGATGTTTGGACAAAATCTGTTGGAGTAGTATAACTTTTTTTTTTTTGCACAAATCGGCCTCCTTTTTGCGCTATAACTGGCCAATCTGAAAAATGTGGGCCAGAGGTTCTGAATTGGCATCCAGGGAGTGTTTCACAGTGACCGGGCAAACGGTGCCAGAGATCAGCTGCTCACAGACAGAAGGACACACACATGGACAGGGTGCCTTTCGGCCTGGCGGAGACAATAAATCTTAAAGGAGACACACCATGAATTTAAAAAAAATATTTGATATCTAATATCATATGGTGTATGTCCCTCAAACCATTTTCAAAAGGTTTGAGCCTAAATCAACACTCAGATATACTCATCCCAAGTCAATTCTCTCAGGCTTATAAAGCACTTTCAGCTGCAATACCAAAACGTCCTGTTGGGCAGAGGGGTGCTGTACTGCGGTACTGAGCAATTCTGTCTGTCAAAATACATGGGCAGAAAGTTTCGTGATGTAAGCAAACTTGCCATAATGAGATGGCCTGTTTAGACACGCCCATTCTGAAAATCTCTGAAATGAGAATGAATTACTGAATGTTAAAAAAATATATTTTTTGGGGTACAAGAGACACTGGGGAGCCCAAAAAATAAAAATAAAATAAAAAAAAGTGAAATTCATGGTGTGTCTCCTTTAAATTAATGCAGGATTGCAGGTGTCATGCGATACCATTGTGAACATTATGGCAGTTTTAGAACATCAACATATGTGATAGATGCTTTTTGTCAAATATTTTTCATTCCAGATTTGCAATTTATTTCTTTTTTTAAATGTGTTATAAATTATAAGCTGGCAGAATTGGTTATTTTGCCATTCAACAGTGCTCAGAATAAATGGGTAATTACCCAAAATGTCCAATAACTTGGGCATTGTTGCGAACGCGGAAGGCGCCTCCGCCCAAGTGGAGCTTACTATGAAAGTCTGCTCGGCTTGTGTGTCTGTCTGTCTGTCTGTCTGTGTGCAGTGCACTGCCTGGTTGCGGCCAACAGAGTGCGCCAGAGTGCAGCTACAGTCAAAACACAAACACACAGACACACACACACACACACACACACACACACACACACACACACACACACACACACACACACACACACACACACACACACAAAGTCTGCAAATATACAATATTTTCGAGCTGTGTTCGCTTCCAGCGTTCGCGCGTCTTACTTGTCCATGTTCTTTGCTTGCTCTTGTTTTGTTGTCATTCTGAATTTCTGACTGATTTATTTCACTAAAGCCTAGTGACCTGGTCATACGATACAGAACACCTTGGTATTTTCCTCAGTTAGTCAAAAGGATGTGGTTAAATGCGACATAAATTAAATGATGCCATTATGATGATTTAATCTATGAAGTTATGACTCAACACACCGCACCCTTATTACTCTGCCTGCATGCATGACAGGGTATAATCGACCGTGGTGTCTGAAGCAATTACTTGACAATTAAATAATTCTTATGAAACTTGGTGGGAATGATCAGTAGGCTGCCCCAAAGAAACTATTAACTTTGAGTATAAAAGGTCAAGGTCAAATTAACATAATAATCGGCCATATCTCAGGAGCAGAGAAAAGTAGAACAAGAGATGGTGGGGCGGGCAGAGTAGGCACCCCCAGGTGCATTTTTACTCTCTTTGTCACTTTAAGACAAGTCTCTAAAATGTACAGCTCCAACATAGACTAGTGTTTTTCTCTTGGGATTTCTCCTTCCCTGTTCTATAATAAACATTAAATCTCTGCTGCTGCTATTCTCAGACACCGCAGAGACGGACTGTACATTATTCACCCTCACCTTACAATTCATTGTGAGAGGGCAAGGCTGGGTGCTACCCCCCCAGAGAGCCAATCCTGACACAGCCAACCTCAAAACAACCTAGGCTACATCCAGTCATTTAGAGCTTTCAGTGTAGGGGAGTATTGTGAAGCTCGCACTTGAATAATAAGAAATGTAGCCACTGACCACCCTATACTTGGTGTGGATTCAGACCAGTATTGGCTAGCTAGGAGAAGGGAGGACTTGTTGTTCCTCGTGCTCTTGGAAATGTTCAATAAGTGTAAGGGTGTTTTTGTTATCAAGCTGTGTAGTTACTTCTTGCATAACATGATGGACCACTCTCCTTCCTGCTAGTGAGGCATTCTTAACCAGTTTTCCACTGCCAGCACTGACTTCAAATGCTAAACTTAGACCATTAATAGGCTTGGAGTGACTGAATGATGCTGATTGATTGTAGTTTATTTATTTATATTTCTCCTTTTTTCAGTTGAAGGCCTGATCTAATAAAAAGGAATGCTTTCAGGAAATTAATTCAGTAATCTTCAGTAAAACATAAAAAATCACACCCGGTGTGAAATGAGCGGTGTTATTTAAAAACAACAGTGGTCATCACAGTAAAGAAAAAAGTATTTTTTTGAAGTGCGTGGTGATATTTATAGGTTATTAATTTCATCATGCGTCTCGCTAGCCAATCACAGTACTGAGCAAAGGGTGTGAATAGAGACAAATTTTCACGACGGTCTTTTCACAACGGTCCCAAACCCACTTATAGGAGCGGCTACACCGCTCAAAAAGGGGCTAAGTCCAGAAATCAATTGGGGGGGGGGGGATTGGGGGCTAAAACTACTTCTCTCCCATTTAGCCTGGTATTTCCTTGATAGCAGTACAGGTATCAGTGGATCCTCACTTCCAATCTGCCTCCTTTGGGGGCGGCAGTAGCTCAGGTGGTAGGCCTTGGAATTGGAAGGTTCTCAGTTTGATCCACAGGTCCTCCTGGCTTTATATCGAAGTGTCCTTGAGCAAGACACTTAACCCCTATCTGTTCCCGATGAGCGAGTTGATGCCTTGCTTGGTTTCCTCTGCCAAGATCAGTATCTGAATGTGTGTGTGAATAATGCACATTGTAAAGCACTTTGGATAAAGACGATATCTAAATGCAGCATTTACTAGTCATCCTCTCTCCTTACTCCTGTACAAAAATAAATAAATAGAGGTTTGAAGGGAAAACGCATACGTACGTACACAATAACAAACGTATGTAGGGTTAATATGGCCCAGTAACTTGCTCAAGGCCACCTTTACAACGGAGGACACTATAAGATGTTAAGAAAAGTATTGGCTATAATTCCAGTCTGTATTCTTCTCAGGGCCAAAGTGTCAGACATTTAATCAGGCCTATTGTTTCATTATTATTTGTATTTAGTGCCACCTTTATAATGAAGTATTGCTGTCAGAAGGAGTTGTATACACAACTCCCTTCCATCTATAACTATGATAAATGCATCATATTATTGTCTGAAGGCATCTTGAGTGGCTCTCTCCAGCCCTCTCTGTCTGGAGCACTTAGCCCAAAATAGAGCAGCTCTTTTAGTTGGTGCAAGAGGATATAAAAGGAAGCAGGTCTTGGCTGGGTTGTGAAGAGAGGGCCCCCTGCAGTGTCCCTCTGCTTCGGTAACAGTGCATAGGGTTCAGATACTGACTTGGCTGATATCGAGGCTTGCTGGTGGCCTAGGGGCCACTTGAACCACTGAAGGATTAAAGATGTGTGTATACGCAGATTACGCATGCTTGCATACGTGTGTTCGCCTGCGTGGGTATGATTAACCTGGATTGTCAAATAGTCTCTTCCTCATTTCCCATGGGCCTTGGCACTGATCTGGTCACAGCAGCGATGGCTCATTCTGCCTGCATGTGTGTCCTTGAGCTTGCAGAATTATACACAGGCCTTTATCACTTCCAATCTACATGCCCTGTAGTGCACTAAAACAAATGGACGGTGTGTTTTTGCCTGCATGGTGATGAGTGAGTGATGGGATGTCAAGGAGTGGTTAAAAACTCATTGACCAATAAAACATTGCATCTGACTGTATGCAAGGGCCTTCAGATGGGAAATGAGAAGTTGGCCAATTTAGGGTTGAGAAAGAGAGAAAGGGTGGGGCAGTACTAGACAGACAGAGATGCACAGCAATCCTACTATCCTACTATAATTCTAGTAACCTCTGTGCGTTTGTAGTGGTGGTGAAGTGGTGGTGAAGCTACCCGGTTCTCCCCACTGGCTGGACCAATTGCTCTGATTTTGCACACAGCCATTGACCATTACCATCTGAACGCAACTGTGAAGCCCGTTTTTCAATTTCATCAAATCTCAGCTTCTTATTAGCGTTTTTGTGTCAAACACTGTCGCCATGGTTACGGGGCTGCCCAGCTATGGGACGAACTACCTCCCGGGTTGCCAGATCATGTGCGCATATCCCCCCACGGATGCGCTGCGCCGACCGGGTATGGTCTAGTAATAATAACTATAATAACAGTCCGCAGCCATTGTCCATGGAAACCCTTGATCCACAGCTAGAGGGACCATAATCACGATCCATCAAAGCCATGGATTAGGAGAAGAAAAGAAGGGGAGTGGATGTATAGGTCGTGCCGACAGACATCGCAGCATCCACTGCAGAAATTAATGTAGAAGATTCTTTCGCATTGCTCTCCCCGCTTAACACCCCCTCTGCAAGAGGTCATAGAGATGTGTTGTTCATTGTAAAATCTTTTTCTTTTTGCAAACGGACTTAAATGTACTGCCTTCCCCTAGGTGATATCCATGGCCAGTACACAGACCTGCTGAGGCTGTTTGAGTACGGTGGCTTCCCTCCAGAGGCCAACTACCTCTTCCTGGGGGACTACGTCGACAGAGGCAAACAGTCCCTGGAGACCATCTGCCTGCTGCTGGCCTACAAAATCAAATACCCAGAGAACTTCTTCCTGCTCAGGGGGAACCACGAGTGTGCCTCCATCAACCGCATCTATGGCTTCTATGATGAGTGTGAGTTTGCATTAAAAAATCCCGACTCTCACACACACACACACACTCTTAGGCAAAAAAATATCTAATTTTGATGGTGTGTTTTGTATACTTCGCCAGGTAAGCGCAGGTTCAACATCAAATTATGGAAAACCTTCACAGACTGTTTCAACTGCCTCCCCATTGCTGCCATCATTGACGAGAAGATCTTCTGCTGCCATGGAGGTAAGCCAGCTAACCTTATGATCTCTCAGTTCCCCACAAGCTGTTACTTTTTCATATCCTTTCAGCCTGATATTATGTGACACTTTTTTTTCGGGTGAAAGTGTGTTATTTTAAATTATTTTCACATGACACTAAGCATGAATCAGGCTTTAAATGGAATAATATACTCTGCCTGAGGGGCCAACACTGCTTGAACTGAACAAAAAGTCAGCTCTTAATTTCCTTTTTACAGGTCTGTCACCTGATTTGCAGTCGATGGAACAGATCCGCAGGATCATGAGGCCAACAGATGTTCCTGATACAGGTATGGGTATTGTGTGTGTGAGATAATTTGATACTGAACAAGTTCACCTCTTCAATGTTTACCTTAGTATTTCTCTCTTTCATTTAACGTCTCAGTATTCCCCTTTTGAATGATATTTTTTAATGAGAAACTATTACACCAGAAGATCCTCCTTTTTGCATTGGAAAATAAGTAAGATCTTTCACTGAAGACATTCTTCCCCCAAGTGCATGTCTTTATTCTCCTTTCATGTCTGTTCATCTACCGCCTACATCTCCCCCTGTCTGCGCTTCTCTCAGGCCTGCTGTGTGACCTGCTGTGGTCTGATCCAGACAAGGACGTGCAAGGCTGGGGGGAAAATGACCGCGGCGTGTCTTTCACCTTCGGGGCCGACGTGGTCAGCAAGTTCCTCAACCGCCATGACCTGGACCTGATCTGCCGAGCCCACCAGGTAGTGGTTGAAGGAATAGATATCCTGTCTATGGATTACAATTTAGGCATTTAGCAGACGCTCTTATCCAGAGCATCTTACAAGTTCGAGGTCTGAGTAAATGGCATGAACCCTAGGCAACAAACAACAGGGTAAATAGTCACATTACTAATGTTACTGCTTTAAAGAAACTGGGATACCAGGTAACCATCAAATTTGGCATCTTGACTAAACATTGACTAAACAGCATTTGTGGTCAGACAAAAACAAATCTTAACAAAATGTGAACCAACATAAGTAACCAACATATTTACATAGTATAACTAGCATCTATCAAAATAGGCATCAAGGATGGATATAAGGTAAGAGGAGTACTGGGGGGGGGGGGGACAGCAAGGAGACAGCTGCAATAGTCCATCTTGGAGATGACTGAGGCCTTGATAAGGAGCTGGGCAGACTTCTTTGTGAGGAGGATGGATATGGGATAGCATTTTTGAAAAGCACAGATAGGAAACATAGTGGTGATCTATGGGAGGCTGTAAGGATGGAGTTGTTTGTCCATCCAACACTTTTGTCCCAAACGGGATATCCTACTCACTAGCGTGCCATTGAAGTTGTTGTGCACCTTTTTGCTCCATAGAGAATGAAACCTCAGGTGAAACTTTCCTCTTGCATACCAGATATCTCAAAGTGTAATAGATGGATTGCCAGGAATCATGCTCCCCTGAGGATTAACCATTAACATGTGATTGAATCCATGACCTTTCGTTTAGTGTCAACCTCGCCCTCACAATATTTAGCCTCACTAGTGAGAGGACGGGCTCTAGGAAAGACAATGTCAGTCTGTTGAACCACTTTAGTCTGGTTGGGTGAAAGAAACAGCATGTCCTCGAGTCCGGGGCTGCTAGTAGGGCTTTTAGAAACTTAAGCCCTATTTGCACAGGACTAGTATTACCTGGGGACCTCTGGTAATTTGTAATAATTTTTGTCATCTGTGATAGTAATCCCATGCGAATCGGCCATGTCCGTAATTTGTAAAGTTAACATTCATGGGGAAATTACCGACCATATATCGGCAAATGTAGAGGTCATCTGATAATACTAATGCTGTGTGAAACGGCATCTCAGTAATTTGGGGTTGCGTTTTCTATAGCAAGTTTTTTTGTTGTCTTTTTTCTATCTCTTTCCTGGTTGAGAATTACGGAGGCTGCATTGTGGTGCAAATAACACATTTGTACACTGAGAGTTAACTGAGTGTACAAATGGAACCAAATTGCTCTATTAAAACTGAGGATTTCACTGTGTGGAGACACAGAAAGCAAAGCTCAAATCCATCAGAAGAGTGAAATATCAAAAGATGGTGAAATGGGTGGCATGGCAGTAAATGCATCTTTCATCAGACTTATCACAAACACCCTTTTCAGTCAATGGGGATGTCAAACTCAATAGACTTGAGTAAAGTACAGACATCATCTATCCTGTGTGACTGCGCCGCACAAAACAGACATTGGAGCGGGGGGGGGGGGGGGGGGGGGGGGGTTTCTAAAATGAACTAGCTCCCTACGTAATACTAGTCCTGTGCGAATAGGTCTTTTTTATGTTTTGGATGGAATGAGAAATTGGATGGTGTGATATACATCTGATTTAATAACTTTTCTTGAGATGTTAAACATGTATTTAATTGTGTTATAAAGTCACATGTCCTCCGCTAACAGGTCGTGGAGGATGGATATGAGTTCTTTGCCAAACGCCAACTGGTCACACTTTTCTCTGCTCCAAACTACTGTGGGGAGTTCGACAATGCCGGCGGCATGATGAGCGTTGATGAATCCCTCATGTGTTCTTTCCAGGTAAACACGCACACACTTACAAGTTACAAACCTTTGATATTCATGATTAGTAATTATACTGACACACACACGCACACACCTCTTATCCATTTTCTCTATTTCTTTTAAGATCCTGAAGCCCTCAGAGAAAAAGGCCAAGTACCAGTATGGGGGGGTCAATTCTGGTCGGCCTGTCACGCCACCCCGTACTGCCCAGGCCCCCAAGAAGAGGTGAACATTCAGCCTCACCTACCCCTCTTTCCCCCCTACCCTTTCCCAATCTTTCCACCACTGCAACCCCATTAAATCCCCTGTATAGGGAATATACAGGGCTTATCCATCGCCCCGATAATTCTCCTCTTTCCTTTCCTCCTCCAGCCCCACTGACAGCTCTTTTCTTAATATGTATGTGTACATAAATTTGCTGTGACCAATCGATGTATTATTTCCTGCCTGTTTGTTGGTATTTTTGATATTATTAACAAATATACTATTTGTGGTTTTACTTGCAATGCCATTTGAGCCCCATCTTCTCTGAGGTTCTATGTTGTGTAAGGAAACAACCCCTCTGTTCAGAATGGGGAAAGTGAATGCTTTAAGAGGAATTCCTTTTGGATCTCTTAATTGAAAAAAAAGAGAGAAAAGGATGTTGAACATTGTTTTGCCTTGATTTCTCCAAAAAACAGTGAAAAGCCTCCAGATGAATTTGATTGCAGCTAACCTAGACGCTGTGTGATGCTCATCACAGCCACTTCTATCAGTTCACAGCTAACAGTTCTAACGCATTGCATCATGCGTGTGTGTGCACATATGAAGTTGCGTGTATGAATGCTTGTACGCGTGCTATGCACACTCACATTTGATATTCAACCATTTGGGGGGTTGGGGGATCCATGTTCATACATAAGGAGAAACAATGAATGGACTGGAATGAACTACACGGGCTTAAACTAATGCTGCTAGCATTGTACACTCACTGTACAAACACTCTCCCACTCTCATACATCCCGTGCCTGGTTGCCACACCCACACAAGCACATGTCACTTCTCACATAGAGGTGGTTAACGCCCTCGCAGGTGTACTTACTATTAACCTTAAAGGTAATACTCCCTGACATAAAATACTTTTAATTTACTGTGCGCTGAAAGACACTAACAAATCTTATAATTGATAACGTCTTGAGAGCCACGTACATGCTTAGGTCTTTTCCCTAGGTTTGAGACATTCATTATTCATGGTAGATATTTTAGTGCCGTGGAACCAGAGGAAATTGAACAAATGATAATGCTTTGCTAGTCAGGACCTTGTATGTAGATGCTCTTAATGGTGGGAAATACCTAACAGCATGTTCTGCAAATGTGTAGCTTACCTAACTCCTCAAGGGGTAAAATAGCAGAAATAGTATTCAGCGAACATCTGTCTTTAGCACTGCATGC
This sequence comes from Gymnoscopelus microlampas, assembly GCF_963454915.1. Taxonomy (NCBI): domain Eukaryota; kingdom Metazoa; phylum Chordata; class Actinopteri; order Myctophiformes; family Myctophidae; genus Gymnoscopelus; species Gymnoscopelus microlampas. The sequence continues at coordinate 23,674,404 of NC_139957.1, read as the reverse complement.
ACAGGATACAGTCGGCAATACTTAGTGCAGTAGGTGATTTTCTTAAGTATTAAATAGCTTGATATCCTGATAGTAATCATTGCTGTAGTGTTTGTTCAGTACAGAGGATCTCCCTATCTCTCAAGCTCTTTAGTAAACAGAAAATGCATATTCATTTTATTAAAGAGCTGGAGACGGGGAGACCCAACACACACACTATATAGCAATGATTACTCTAAGAATATAGAGCTTTAACTTAAAACATTTTTGTTTTAACTTAGAAATATCACTTAGCCTACCTTTTAATTAAAATGGAATACTAACAAAGAGCAGTCAAAGTTAGTTATTTTGAAGGGACAGTCTTGATCAGCTCTCCTCAACATCACCTGTCTGTTCAGGCACAAAATAAGAACTTGCAGGAAGTCAGGAGTGATAAACAAATTACATGGATTTCACATTACTGTGTGATAGTGGCGCCACCTGGTGTAGATAATCTTATTTTTCCAAATTCAGAGTACACAGCAAGGGTGAGTATTTGATGTTACCAGTGTAAGATGCTGTATCACTAATATCAGGAGGTACTTCAGCTCTCTTCTACTGTCCTACAATTTACCTGGTTGGCAGTTAAGCTTCAGTCTACTTCACACATGATTGCAGCAGACTTTTTGTGAAACAGTTGCCTCATTTTCTTTTTGCTCTTGTCTGTTGTATTATTATTTTTTCAGTTGTTTTTCGATGTACTCTATTCACATTGTTTACTTTATATTCACTTAATTTATTTCCTAATCATAATAACAAGGAAACTAAAAACCTGAGGTGTTACCAAAAGCTGTTTTGCAATTTGTACAAGTTGGTTTCAAAGTCTGAATTCAATAAAATGGATGAAATTAATTAACAGTTACTCCTTCCTTTTTTAGTGCAGTTTTTAAAGTGAAATATATCTCTGTGCACCTAGTTCATCCCCACTTCATCCTACTGTACAACCACATTAGTTTTGTATTGGGATAAAGCATTTAAGCCCCACAGAAGGGTTAACGTTGTAGTCTGACTGGTACAGACTACTTATTAGTTTAGTCTAGACCCTACAGAAAAATGCGATCGCAGAATTTACCGCATAATCAGCAAAATGGCACATAATTATGCGGGGGTAATTTTTTTTCAAAAAGGCCGCTGAAAAAAAGGCTGCCAAAACTGTCAAGATGAATTCAATCAGTGATTCAATCAAGTAAATCGATTCAAAATGAATTTTATTGTAATGAGACAGCATTCAGATGTACTACAGAAATGCACTTCTCTGACATTACTGAAAAACAGATGAACCTTTTTTATTAGTTTTCATTCTTGCAAAAATGAAAATGGAACGTAGTCAATTGTTAAAGGCAATTTAAACAAGTGTTATTTTTCATGAATGCACTTTCAACAAACAACCATCTGCTGCCTGACTTGCTGAGTCACTTGTGTGTTGCCCCACGGGTAGCATGTTTCTTCCCCTGCATTTTTTTCATTGCCCATTCGAGGCCTTTTTGCAGTGGCCCATTATACAGCGCTTTTACCAGCACCACGAGGAAACAGGGCAAACCCAGATGGAGGTGTGACATGATCCAGATCAGGAAAATCCACATAACTATCTTGGCAAGCAGGAGGACACAGAAGGTCAGGCCGCTGTGTGAGCTGAGCCACTGCTTTAGGCGAATGATCCTCTGCCCAAGGTCAGCAGCCTAGGAATAGAGAGGTGTGTGCCAGTAGAGATGGATGGGTATAAAATGAGGTTATGCAGGCACATTTTAAATTCTAAATGTTTCTTATTTCCACTAAGTCTTGTATATCTTTGAAGACTCCCCAACGAAATGATTGATTAGGAACCAAATGGACCCGGTCTGTAACTCGGAGAGTGCAGATTGAACCAAATGGACCCACAAGGTCCATTTGGTTCAATTTGTACTCTCAGAGTAACAGTAACAGTGAGGATTTTACAGTGTAGCCTACATTGGGGTCCCTGAGATTAAAAATGTATATCAATATAAAATGGGGGTCCATCCATGGACATAGCTAACCTGTTCAGGAACGTCAGGTGTGTTGGGCTGGCTCTGGGTCTTGACTGCAACCACTGCACTGGTGCTTCCAGGCTGTCTGTTTCCAACCTTCTGTTTCTTTGGTCGTGAAACTGTGGCCTCCATCATTTTGTCACTAGTGTGCCTGTCCTGAAAAGAGGTCATAACCATTACTGAATATGTTCTGAATAATCTAACATAGCATACATTGCAAAAGCCATTGAAATGAAAATAGTTGGCAAAGGCAATATGCCCTACAGGGCTTTGTTGTGATATCCTTTTAACAATCATTGTAAACCGTACCTCTGTACCAATAGCAAACTGTTAATGAAGTATAATCAATCAATCAATCAATCAAAAATAAATATAGCTAGCAAGCTAGTAACTAACTGGTGTCATTGATAACACAAATTTGGCTATAACTGCAATAAAAAGGTTGCTATTAAAATAAACAGCCTGATGGAAAAAGTAGCCAACTGATAGGCTAATTGACTTACGTTATATTTCCAGCGTTAACGTCCACAACTTCACAGTGACGGTGCCAAATATGCAGTGAAAATATGCAAATAAACACAACGGAAGTTTTTCCCCCCAAAACTTTAACGTGTTTAATTAGTTTTCACAACACCATATGGATTCTTATTTTGGTGTTGTGTTGATTCAGGTGGTTTTTTATACGTTATTATGGTGCGCTGTGCGTAAAATAAAGTGTATTTACATTAAGTTTTGAGGACCTGTCTTGACTTGTGCAGGTTAATGTAATGTACCCTCCCGAACGAATGGGGGCGATGTGGTTAGACTTAATTGTTGGTGGTTAAAGTACGGAATTTAAAAAAAAAAACGTACAAAAGTATTGGTGTCAAAATGTACTTAAAGTACCAAAAGTAGAATGTACTCATTAGGGCGCGCTCCCACCGCACTTTTATTTTACCTCTGGGGCAGAATCTGCCAATGCTTTGTCAATGCAAATGCGTGGATTCACGCAAGAGCAGATTTTTCCGCTCATCGCGCAGACCTTGCGTTTATCCGCTCTACACGAAGAAGCATAAAACTGCTGGAGGCAGTAGCTGATTTTCCCCCTCTGTCCAATCGGGTGAGTCGAAGGCGGACCGTCCCAAGACTCAGGAAGCAACATGGTGCTCTCAGTGGACCAACTGGTTGTAGCTGTTGCATCTCACCCAGTACTTTATGATTTGTGCACTTGGGGTTCGTACATCTACATACACATTCAGATTTAAAATATTAAGTGCTTACCCCATGGCCACGGATTTTACAATCATGTACGGGCCCTCAGAAGTACCCGTATCTTCCGTATTGTTCAATAAAAAGCATTTTAATCCGATTGGTGGCCATTTCCCATAGAGTTATAATGTACCAACAGTGCAATATACCTCTTAACCGCTAGGGTCGCGCAGTTGAAAGCATACGGAGAAAATGACCACTGATTGGATTAAAATGTTTTTTATTGAACAATACGGAAGATACGGATACTTATGAGGGTCCGTAAATGATTGTAACATCCGTGGCCATGGGTTAAGTACTTTATATTTTAAATCTGAATGTGTATGTAGATGTACGAACCCCAAGTGTGAAAAAGCAAAGACATTTTTTTGTCTAGTGGCTAGTGTCTAGTGGCGGTGCGAGCTACGGGGACGGTCTTGAATGTGAGTGACAGGTGCGTCACAGCGTTTTTCTAGAATCCGCTGGCTGCAAAAAAACTGTGGCCGCGCACAACCTGCGTTTAACAGCGGCCAGCCAACTTTTGGTGAGAGCGCGCCCTTAAGCAGAATGTCCCATTTCACAAGTTTTCAAATCTTTTGAAAATAGATCTACAAATGTGTCGCATTGTGAGGCATTGTGAGTGAGTGCCTCAATGTATAATAATAATAATAATAATAATCACAATCTACAAAGTAACTACAGTTGTCAAATAATTGTAGTGGAGTAAAAGTATAATATTTGCCTGCTCTGAGATGTAGTGGAGTAGAACGAAGTAAGTAATGAAAATTGGAAATACTCCAGTAAAGTAAAAGTAAAAAATACCTCAATTGTACTTAAGTACACTTGAGTAAATGTACTTAGTTACTTTACACCACTGACTGAGCACAACTACAAATCTATATATGTTATAAATGGTATTACATGCAGCCGCAGGTAGAGGCAATTAACATATTGAGATCTGTGATATACAACTGCGCACTGATTTTAGCGCAGGTCTGGAAGTCTGGAACGCAGCCTTAACGTGACGTCACACGCTCGGTCGTAGCCTACGACGATGTCCCGGAAATTGCAGATCTACAAGCTCGCAACGCGTCGCGATGTGACGCGTTGTGAGCTTGTAGATCTGCTATTTTCTGCGCGCGACACCGTCGTTGACCAATTATACAAGTGAAAGCGCTTTCCAGCAGTGTTGCCATGTCGGCTTATTATAAGTGATTTTGTCCTTCTTTTTCTGTAAAGCTACATGTAAAAATAGGTGGTTGCGGTTTTCGTTTCTTTTTTTTGGCTTGTTTCTAAAATGTACTTGCTTATTTAGACTTGCCTCCAAATGTTTTAATTGTTATTGAAACCAGTGGTTCTCAAATATTTTCATAAATGTTTTGTGCCCAGGGAGCATTTGTGTTGTTTGAATGTTTCGAAAATATTCAAAATATTCCAGATTTTATTGCAAGAGTTTTTGAAAATAGCAGACCCACAAACTCACAACGCTTCGCGATAGATCAGCTATTTTCAAATAGCCGATGCATATAGGTTTGAACTTTAAAGTGCTCACGTGGGTAAGTTGCTTCTTTAGGACTTGTTTTCCCAAACCTTTTTGCTTATTTCTCTCTTAAAGTATGGCAACACTGCTTTCCAACTGTCATACTGTACACAACTGTGGTCGTACTACTACATGTACATCCCATGCAGTGAAAATAATAGTACGCTAAATTACGAGGACTTGATATTTCTCGATATGAATAGATTGGCTGTTTAATTTAACAAACGGCGTTTTACGGGTTTATTTCTTAAAGCAAGCTAGCCATGCTATGCTTCAAATAGCTTAGCATGGTTATCAGAGTGTCGAGTGGAAAATCGATATAGCCTTCTGATTTTGCTGAGCTGTTGTTGACAGGTCGTCTACAAGTTCGCCTTTTAGCCAGACTAAGTATGCAGGTAGAATTTTAAGTAACCTTATTATTTCATGTGTTTTGTATGTGTGGGTAATTGTTGGTAATGTGTGTGGGGTTAATAGACTATCTTCTTTTATCAAACTTCCGCATAGTATGAGTGCACTGCTCAGTCACTTGGCAGGTGTTCTTCAAAGTTAAAATAGAATTAAACTGTAAATGCACTTAACAAAAGTACTGGCTATGCACTATGCCATACATAAGGGGTTTTATTCATTTAAAGGGATGTTTCACTTTCAAACATGTTTGAAAGTGAAATATCCCTTTAATTGTGCATGTGTGCATATGGGGATATTCCTGCATACTTGATATTTTTATTGTTTATTTTGTCCAGCTCCATAGTTCTCAATTTTGCAACTATGAAGCTTGGCCATGTTAACATTCCATCTTGTGCTTACATCGTTTTCAAACAACCAACTAACTCTCTCTCTTTCTCTACAACCTACATTTGTTTAATATCCTAGGCCAAGCAAAGATCCAGCTGCCAAGTTCCAGTGGAACTGTGTCCAAAAGGCCTTTTCTGTTCCCTTGACAGTGCATTGTGGAAAACCTCATGTGTCAACTGAAGAATGGCAAGGTTGAGGCGCAAATCTTGCATCACATTAATTGGCTTGGTGCTGCTCACATTCATAGTAACAGTAGTCTTAAAGTCCTTTGCACTGCAGGATTCGCCATTTGGCATCTCTGACAGTCTTGAACCGTTCCCAGAGATCAGAGGAGTTGTAAATAATGAGATTCAAGTTAAGAGAGAAAACAAGGCTGTCGATCGGACCAAAATGACAGACACTGCTCACTCAGGGAATAAGGGTGCAGAACTGGAAGCTACACTTAGGAAGTTCTCTCCTCCCAACTACAACCTCCATGTCTTCTACTATACCTGGTATGGTAACCCACAGTTTGATGGCAAATACATTCACTGGGATCACCCACAGCTGCCTCACTGGGACTCCAAAGTGGCCCAGGGATATCCACAAGGGAGACACAGCCCACCTGATGATATTGGGGCCAGTTTCTATCCAGCCGTGGGGGCTTACAGCTCCAAAGACCCCTCTGTTATAGAGGCTCACATGCAGCAGCTGCGAACAGCAGCGATTGGTAAGGCAGCGAGAGAACTTCCTCCAGTCTAAACATGGTTATGTTATTGTACTTTACTTTGTACCAAAATTAGATTTCATGCTGTTAGAACGTTTTTGACACATACGCTGAAATCAAGTATGGTTCCCTGTTAAAGATGGGTAGTCACTGACCGCCTCCTTTGAATGTTTTTTTTATTATATACTAGCACTCAAAGTATTTGCAGACTTTTATGGGTTATGCACAGTGTATTGATTCTAAATATTTAGAGTTTCTAAACTCAGTTGGCACAATATAACAGCCATGTGTTCCTATGACTCGATCTCTACCTTGCTCCGACAGTTAAACACACACGCAGTAAGGCTGAGCTGAGCTGAGCTGCACCTTCGTTCTCATTCACAGAGAGAGAGACGTTTTTCTCCGCAGCGGGCTCGCCTAATTTCTCAACTTGAAAATACTTGAAATAATGTACTTTCTGACACGTGGTGAGATCGCACATTAAGCGCTGGAATGTCGGAGCTGCAGCGCTCGCTGAAGCTCTGCTCTGTTGTATCAATTACTAAACAATGTACATGCTATTAGCACCAAGAGCAACGTTGTATCGGTGTGTGTGTAAGCCAAGTGTAACCAGTGTCCCATAGCCTGCGGCTGTAAACCATGACGACAGATCCCACGGCCCGAACTCCCAATCTCTGGCGTTTTCACAAAAACGGTAATAAACGGCTTACATTTTGGGAAAGTGCAAAACGGGCTTCCTCACTATCTGCATGTGCTAATTCTCAATGCCCGTGTGCAAGCTGAGTTCAAGTCCTCAACCCACTGAGGTGAACCATGCGGAACAGAGAGTGTCACGTTTCCTTATTTAGATGTAGGATTATTATTTTATTATTATTTTTATTGTTTGTATTTCACAAGTCCTAGGACCTAGATGAACAAAATGACTGGATCTCTTTTATTTATTTTTTAAAATGATAAATCCATTGATCCAACTACTTTTTCAGGTGTTCTTGCTGTTTCCTGGTACCCTCCTGGTAGGAAGGACGACAATGGTGAGCCTACAGATGACATTGTGCCGTTGTTGCTAGATGTGGCACTTAAATACTATATAAAGGTGTGTGGATCGTGTTTGTTGGCTGTCTGCTCTGTTATACATCTGATGAAATGCTTAAAATATACTTTTTAAAATTCCGGAAACATGAATATAAATTAAGACATATAAACATCTATTCATAATAATGAGCAAGATTCTTGCCACTGTTGATAATTTGTTTAAATACAGGTGGCTTTTCACATCGAACCATACCAAGGGAGAGATGAGGCCACAATGTTAGCTAACATCAAGTACATCATTGATAAGTGAGTAATAGTGTGTTGTCATTTTTCTATTGTCACATTAACATCAATACTCTCAATATGGGATCCGTCAAAGTACCATTTGGTTCCAAACAGTCAGATTTATTGATTCAGATATAAAGCAATGATGACAGTTACCTCATGAGCCTATCTGTTCCCATGACTCATCCTGTTTCAATTTATTATTATTTTTTAGATTTTTTTAGATTTATTTGGTAACTCTTCCCTCCTCAGTTATGGAAAACACCCTGCCTTCTACAGACACAGGACAAACACTGGGAAGCTTTTGCCTTTGTTCTATGTGTATGACTCCTACTTGCTGAACTCTGAACAGTGGGCCATACTGCTAAAGCACACAGGGAGCCACAGCATCAGGGATACCCTGTATGATGCCATCTTCATTGCCCTGCTGGTCGAAGAGAAACACAAGAGGGACATCTTGACTGCTGGCTTTGATGGACTCTATACATACTTTGCCACCAATGGGTTCTCCTATGGCTCCACGCATCGCAATTGGGAGTCTATTAAAACATTCTGCGAGGTCAACGATCTGATATTTGTCCCTAGCGTAGGCCCTGGGTACATTGACACGAGTATTAGACCCTGGAACTTCCAAAACACCCGAAACCGCATTAATGGAAAGTACTATGAAACGGCACTGAGTGCTGCCTTGGAAGCCAAGCCCGATATCATCTCAATAACATCTTTTAATGAATGGCATGAGGGGACTCAAATAGAAATGGCGGTTCCAAAAACAAGTCAGAATGTATATCTAGACTACTTGCCAAACAAGCCATCAGTTTATCTGGAGATGACTCGCAAATGGGCAGCAATATTTAGTGGCGAGCGCAGGAGATGGTAATGCTGGGGACAGGTGGGGAAAAAAGCATGAACATAGTTATAATGAAGATAATTTCAGAAGACAAATGTATTTGCAATTATGTTTTGCTCTTGAAGAAGTCACTTAATTTAAAGTATCATACCTACTTTTTCTTTGTTTTACACCACAATCCATCTAGGCCATGCAGATGTAATGCCTAGGTTTCATCACTGATATAGACTTCCTTCATCGACACCAAGAATACATTTTAGCATGGACATGTAAATTCTGACTACAACTAACCCGAGGTCATCAATAAACTTTTCAATGCATAAGAAAATACACAAAAACATGTTCTTAGTTTTCCTCTGTTTATTTTCTTTCTAGAGTTGACAGGGCTATGCAAAGACTTTTGGGAGGGCAGGTGCAGGGCTATGCGAAGACTTCTGGGAGGGCAGGTGCCTCTGCCCCTTTCACAATCTTGGGCATCATGTGCATACTATGCGATAGATAAGATCGCCATGTAAACCAGACTTTATACCCACCTCAGAAATTCTGAGGAAAGTCTAGGGCTGTTTACTTTTGGCCATTATTGAAAGTGTTACATTATTTGCAAATACTGATGACTTAATTTGCTTTCTTGTGCCTTTTGGTTGGCAGCGGCACCGATCTGAAGATATATTTGAGTTGAGCACGCCAGTCCCCTTTCTTGCTAAAAAACAGACTTATCAGGAAGGTAAAACTAAACAAAAGTCTATTTCTGAATGAGAATGAGAGAGTAAATGTGGTCCAGTAAGAGAGAGATAAATCAGAGAGAAGTTATGCAGGCAAAATGGGCATTTTCTTATATCAAAGCAAGGGGCAGGTGCTTAGGCACTGGTTGGCTCCTATGTGTGTATATGATGTGCCTGTCAGTTGACATTTCAGAGAAATAAACATTTTTATTTGAATGACTCTGTGTTGTAATACATGAGGATTGACCCACATTCCAGTATCTGAACACGATCTTGTAAATATACTCAAACACTTAAGCTGTGTAAGCATATACAGTAGATATGTCATGTGTTTCTGACACCCATGCTCTCCTTTCTACAGGCCCAAGGATACAGGATGCCACTGTTGAACTGTCCTCATGCTTGTTAGAATATATATGTCCCTATTCCCTATTTTGTCTCTATATCCCATCTGACTTCATCTATACATTTCCATGATGACATATCCGGTCACGTATAGTAGCTTGTGCAAAAGTATACATAATACAGTATATTCTTTATTATGAGTATTTAATAGCTAAACTTAAGAACATGTCTATGAATGACACTGCAGTGCTGTCATCTTGTTCTCAGAGCTTGTCGCTTGCTTGCAGAAGCACCACCTACAGTATGGTAGAGAGATAGGATCACAACCCTAAGCAAGCCTGTCTTGTGATTCATCTAGGACTGCCCTCAACCATCCTCTGTGATGCGAACAGCCACGTCTTCGGGACAGCCCAGGACAAATGTCAGGCTGTCCAAATAGGCTGCTTAATCATCATAACCAGAGCCACTGTCACAATTACGTCCATTAAAGAGACAAACCAAATCTTGTTTGGCAGAGAAAGAGAGAGAGAGAGAGAGTGTCGTGGGGAAAGCTTTCGCTGAAAATAGCCGATCGACAAGCGTTGCATGGTGCATCGCATTGTGAGCTTGTCGATCGGCTATTTTATGCAAAAAGCTTTCCCCACAATAACAGAAAACCGAAAATACACCAGCATAGGTCCCTGAGGGACTCCTCCAGTCACCCGTATGGGGTTTAAGTGGTTAAACTGCGCCAGCGTGTAAATAATTGTAGTCGTTTTCAGATGGAGATCTCATAACCCCATCGTGAATATAAAGTCTAACATTAAATCATTAATGAATTAAAATCTCAGCATCCTTCCTCCCTACACACCGAGGCTGAGCTGCAGCCTGCAGCTGCATTGTCGGTAAACAGAGTAGGCTAAGGTAGCGCATGGGCAGCCAGTAGGGAATTATTCCACATCGCATCACATCCCTGAGCATCAGCATACATGGCGTCCTCACACACACACACACACACACAACCACCAAACGATGAATCTGGTCTTCAGGGCAGGAGGAGTGTATTAGATAGCCATCAGGTTTTTGCATCTATTTAGAATTCTAGCCATTGTGATTCTTTGCTAATAGAATGAGAAAAGCATAGCCTACTCCCATTGCAAGGTAGCGGCTTTCGGGATCAGGACGATGGATCTGATGGGCTCATCATCTGAATCTATTCCAACGAATTCGGCCACCGGCACAAACATTCGTTCGATCCTGATTCCGCATACCTCCGGTATGTTGCTGCAAGGTGTCTTTGACTGAGAGAAACGACCCTGTCGAGGAAACGAGACGAAATGCCTTTTTTTATTCACGTCTGTCGAGATGGTGAGTGAAATGTATGGCTATTTTCCACTGCACTCCATACATGGCACAACAGCAGCAGCCTGTGTTTTGCAACCAAAACCATCGTATGCTAATTAGAAATTATAGCTAGATTTTTTTTAAATTGCATTGACACTCATAGACATATCTAGCTTATTTTCTGTTATAGCCTACTATTGAGTTTTTCTCTATTGGCTATTTGGGTTGGGGGAACTGGCACATTTTCCTAAGGGATCATTAAAAGCTTTCACATCGATGTTGTCACTCTGATCGTTGTAGATAACGTTGTGGTAGTGTTTTCATCGCAAATACTTTTGTCACAGCTGTCCTATTATTTATATTGTGCGCGTCTTGGGTGCGCAAAGGGCGTTTTTATAGGTAACATTATGCAGTCACTGCCAGACATTCTTATTCTCATCAACTTAAATGCCATATACCGACAATGACACCCGTTTTAAGTATATGCGCCTTGGTTACCATAGCCTTTTGAAATGACCTTCAGAGCTTATAGTGCCCGAATATTAATTCTCACCTTGGATGGGATGCCCTTTTGAAAGCCGTGCCTTTGGCCTTCCTTTAAGAATTAAATAGAAACATGAAATGAAATATGTCTTATTGCCCTGGGCAAATTTGTACATATTTCCATCATGGCATTGTACGTCTATAGGCTAAATTAGGCTATTAGAACCACCTCAAGCAATCACCCGTGCACCCCTTCATTAGTGATGCTACCTAATTGTATTTTTCAGTTTTCTCGGTCAGTTCAACGTTGCCCTGCAGACTACTCACCCATGCGGTGCTCTTTCAGTGTCCCAAATATCTCACAATGCATTTGGCAGAACCCAGGCAGTTTGTTCAAAATCTGAATGAAGGCAGGGGCTTCACACGTGTCTTATTCTAGTGTTGTTTGTTAGTTGATATACAGTTCAGACATAATTATAAGGAAAAGGGAGTGCTACTCTGAACACCCTACACTTATGCTTCTGACCTCACTCACTGCATAGCCTACTTGCCAAAAACACACCAGAAAACTTTGACCACAATTCTAGCTACTATATAGAATTTTCTCAATAGTATTTTATTTCTACTTTATTGTGTGCAAGGATACATATAGTACTCATGTAGTCTACATGTGCCACATTCAATGCAAAGCATTGAGCATTATCGCTGCTACAGAAAGTGTCTTCAACGGTGTAAGAGGATTTGTACCTATTATATGAAAATATATTGATACCAGAGTTAGATTAATCTTACCCTGGTTGTTCAGCATGAACATGGAACTCTGTTGCTAATTCACAGCTGCTTGCAGTGGCCTATGCAAGAATGGCATACTAACAGGACTGTCAGAAATAGGTCCAATTGCTCTATGTGAACCATTGTGTAGGTCTAATTAGAACAGATGGGTTCAAGAGACTCTGCAGTTGTAATTTATAGCTTTTTCAAAGAGGTATAGAGTGAAACGGGGTCTATCAAGGTCTCCTCTAGGCTTGGCATCTCTGTCTGCTTGTATGGCCTCTTTATGCAACATGCAGGTGTGTTGAGTCCCAGAGACTTGGGAGAGTCATTGAGCCTTTCTACTCTCTCCAGCCTTAAGATGGCAGTATTCTCTTATATGTCTGTCAAAAAACAACTCACATGTTACATGTATGCTTTGGTGGTGTTTTCTGTTTATTCTCCTTATTCACTCTCAATTAGTGAATACGAAAGTAAATCATACTATTCATTTACACAGCAAAATCATATTTGTTAATTTAACTCTGAGAATGCAAAAATGGACCCAATTAGAACATGCATTTGTGTCAATTGGATTTCACTGTATGTGTTTGTGTCCACATGTTGACAGTCTGTAACCTCAGGGTTACAGACAGTGAATTGCATTTGTGTGCCATTTATACAATTTACAATTTAGGTATTTAGCAGACACTCTTAATCCAGAGCGCTTTACAGTAAGCAAGGACAACACAAAGTAATACATCAAATGCATAGAAATAGTAATCTAGGATCATAAGTAAAGACAGCAAAAAATCTGGTGTTGATTAAGGATCCTTATTATTCTGCATGCGGTTGTGATCTCTTATAACAGCTGCGAGCAGCAACATTTCCTACAAACTTCACTGAGAAGAGTGAGCTCAACGTCGACCCAATGTAGGACCCATGACCCCCGATCCCCACAACTTCTCTAGCTTGGATTTCAGCACAAAGTCAAATCCACCAGGTCTGTATCATGAACATAAAAGCATATTCAATTTGACAGCTGAGCTTAGTGACAAGGCATCTACGGTGCATAGTGCAAGTGCATACCCTCCAAGGCGCTGGCAAACAGAGTAAACATCATACTAGATTATTGCTTTATATATTATTACTTTATATATTTACAACACAAATCATATTTGATGTTGAATGAAAAGTATGATGTGATTTGACATACTACATATCTTCAATTTTTTAACAGCCTTTCTCGTTTTTTCCTTTGCAGGACAGATTATGCCATCTGCACCTTTCCACAGAATTCTACGACCCCTTTTGCTTGGCACTTTTTTACTGGGATGCTTTGTGACTCTGTTTTTGATGTACTTTAAACCCTCTACCAGCTGGCTATCAGGTCCCATAGAGTCCACAACATCCACAGATGGGGTGAAAACCCTCTTCTCCACCAAGAGTGACAAGAACCTGACCACTGTGCTGGTCTGGCTGTGGCCCTTCGGACAGACCTATGATCTCAGTGTCTGTAGCTCTCTGTTCAACATCGACGGCTGCATCATCACAGCAGACAGGAACCTATACAACAAGTCGGATGGGGTTGTCATTCATCACCGAGACATCTGCACTGACCTGTCCAACTTGCCACCGCCACAGCGACCATCCTTCCAGAAGTGGATATGGATGAACCTGGAGTCACCCTCTCACTCATCCCAGCTGCCTGGGATCGAAAACTTATTCAATCTGACTCTCAACTACCGACAGGATGCTGACATTGAAGTGCCTTACGGGTCTATTGTGGCAGCGGAGGGCGATGACGACTTTGTTCCACCCAGCAAAAGCAAGCTGATTTGTTGGATTGTGAGCAACTGGAACCCGGACCACGTGCGGGTGAAGTATTACAATGAGCTCTACAAACACATTGAGGTCCATGCGTACGGACAAGCCTTTGGGGAATACATTTCTGACCAAGACTACTTCCCCACCATTGCCAGTTGTAAGTTCTACCTGGCATTTGAGAACTCCATTCATAAGGACTACATCACTGAGAAACTGTACAACCCGCTGTCTGTAGGGGCCGTGCCTGTGGTGCTCGGCCCACCCAGGCAGAACTACGAGAACTTTGTCCAGGGGGACGCCTTCATCCATGTGGATGATTTCACTTCACCCAAGGAGCTGGCCGACTACCTGCTGCTCTTGGACAAAAATGAGGAACTGTACCTGAGGTACTTTGAGTGGCGACGGCACTTTAAAGTGAAGAAGGCCTATTTCTGGGCAGAGCATACATGCCTGGCTTGTGATTACCTGAGAAGGCACAAGGAGTACAAGGCATTCAATAACCTTGACAAATGGTATTGGGGTGGATAATACATCAAAGGGCTGTGCAGTGCTTGCTTTGTGGTTGTGGGCAGTGCTTTGAGGTTTTTATCCTTCATGTCCTCATGAAGGTTCATCTTCGACAGTGATCCTGAATGATGATTTTCTATTGGTTCAGTGGCCCAAATGAGACATGCTTTTTGTAATTTTGTTGTTTCTTTTTGCAAGTCTGTCTTTCTAAGCCTTACTTGGTTTGCTGTTTTGCATATTGTTATTAATTTATGGTTTCTATTTATTTTTTATCCATTCCAATACATGTTTTTGTTATGCTGTTTGGAATCGTATTTTGCACTTCATCTGTACACATGAATACATTTGCTGCTATTTTTATTTTTTTTATCATTAATGTGTGTGCTTGAGTGGATGTATACCTGTACAATTAGGTTACATACATGTTGCATTTTTTGCTTAAACATCACACGTCGTGTCATGAAATTATACAAAATGGACATTGAAATATGTTTGCTTGAAGGTGGGAATGACATAATTGTTTGATTGGAAATATTTATGTAATATTTATTGAAGTGAGGCATTATATGATAAACACTATGTCATCTGTAATAGTGATGCATTAACCTATGCAGTGTTTACTGAACTCACATGTGAAAGTAGTTCAATGGTGTCATCTTACTGTAAAATGTACATATTGTATATTTTTGGAATTATCAGGCTTTCTTTTTCATATTTGTAATGGCATTTGCACTGCAAAACTGCAAAACCAACTGTTACCTATCTTTACACAATAAGACAGACTGGGATATAATCTGTAAAGCAAATTATTATTCCAGTAGTTTGTGACACCAGAACAGATGTGGTTAAAGAGAGATTGCTAATTTATTTATTTATTTATGTTATTAGGATGACAGAGTTATAATACCATCATTCTGCAGTGTAAGGGTCCTCCGCTTTTTCATAATATGTTGCACTCTGATTATGATCTGCAGATTCTACAATAACAATGTGAGCACAATTTAAACAGACATAATAATGAAACCTGTGACCACACAGTCTCTGTGTGGGCTTGTTATGTTCTCCATTCCCATCTCACAACACAATCGTGAATATTTATGTACGTATTTTCAAGCATTTGAAGCAAATATAATCATATGGGCATTGTGAGCATGAATTAAGAAATTAGTCAAGCTGAGATCTGCCCACATGTTTGGGAAACTCTTTTCAGAAATGTGAATGTGAATTTTGGCAGCGATAATCACTATGGGATCACGCGCGCGCACACACACACACACACACACACACACACACACACACACACACACACACACACACACACACACACACACCCATTGTGTGTGCATGCGTGTGTGTGTGTGTGTGTGTGTGTGTGTGTGTGTGTGTGTGTGTGTGTGTGTGTGTGTGTGTGTGTGTGTGTGTGTGTGTGTGTGTGTATGTGTGTATGTATGTATGTATATATATATATATATATATATATATATATATATATATACATACATACATACATACATACATACATACATACATACATACATACATACATACATACATACATACATACATACATACATACATACATACATACATATATATACACACATATTAATATAAATATAATTTTGTTACACTCTGTCCTTGAGTCTTCATATCATCCTGTTCTTTGGCAAGGCAGAGAAGCTGAGATTTAGTGGGAAAGATTACTTTTAAACTTTCCTGTTTATTTTTCTGTGGCTTTCTGCAGCTAGCTTACACTACTTACATCACAATGTGAAAGGAAATCTCATTGTGTACAGAAACCACATAATTTTTCTAGTTACAGGCTATCCACTGGAACAGTGAATCTTTACTCGGCTCAACTATACACTTCACACAAAGGTTGAGTCTTACAGCAAGAACTGTGCAAAACATTTTATGCAAGATGAGTCAGAGTGGCTATGCGGTCAAACTACTCAAAACATGTTTCAGGTTATTTACATGTTGACATTTCTTTACTGTCAATGGGACCATTGATACTAATTGATTGATTGATTGATTGATTGATTGATTGATTGTTAAAAAGAAACTAGCCCACTAACATAGATCATTCCTCTGTATGCAGCAGACATGGGGAACTATAACTTTTCATTGGTGAGAACACCCACAGGTTTTCCATTGATGGAAAACAACTGTGTTGTATATATTTTTAATGTTAAAATCTCTTTCTAACATGGAGGTATCAGGCATTGTACATGGTTTCACTGTACCTATGTTGAGTGATGTTGGTGCTTCAAAATAGCTATGAATGAAGGGAACAGAAGAGACATTTTAAAATGGATGGCCAGTGCTGGAGACAATGGTTTCAGTGTTGTGAGATGGACATTTTCCTCAAGTGAGGCAATTTTACACAGAAGAATACAGACAGTTTTTTGGATTAGGCGGTAATCCTGTTTTCATGACCTAATTGCAGAAGACTCACTGTGCTGGTGGCTTTTCTCAGATGGAGCTATTGTGAGTTCAGAAAATGGCATCTTAGGCCGTCCCAGAGTATAACTATGAAACTGTGTGGTATGGTTTCACATTGTACAGTCTAATCTCATGTATGAAAAAACAAAGGTTTGTTTAAACGTGGTTGGTGACTTAGCGCAAACAACATATTGCTTTTGTGTTGACTGTACGCACTCTATTCCTCTTTTCCCAATGTCGTCTTTTTTGCACAGAGTCAAGCAAGATGATGTTCCCTACTGTGAGTGTGTTACAGTAATAGAGAGTGAATCAGAGGTCTCTGTAGGACTACTACTGTAGGACCTGGCACTGGCAATGCTGATGTCCAAAACAGGACCCGAATGGACTAATTTCTTCATGTATTGCTGAACACAAGCATTTCTCGAACAATGCTAATTTTCTGTCAGTTGACTTGAAAGATTTGTGAATCAATCAGTTTTTTGCCAAATCATTGTATTTTGCCAAATGTTGTGTTTAACTGTAGATGTCTGATACTGTCAAAGAAAATAAAGATATGGACAAATTAACTGTTGTAGAAGTCACTCCTTGTTGAAAATGTGAAATAAAAGTAATTATACCTTTTTACATGGACCTTAATGCATATATATGCATTACTACCACGGATGCATATATGCATATATGCATCTGTGGTACCTTAGACCATTACGGTCTAAGGTGCCTTTGGAATCGATGTATAGCATAATGGGAATCGATGTATAGCATAATGGGGTCTTGAATTTATCTAATTTATCTAACATTGTTTTTAGGTAAAAAAAACAACAACAAACAAACCATAAATTGGAAAGTCAGCCGACAGGGCTATGACACAACAGCGTTCCAACTCCATGAAAAAAGACTGAATATAATTTGAATAGGGGATCAAATTGGCAGGTGGGCTACAGCAGCAGAAGACCACACCAGGTGCCACTTCTGCCAGCTAAGAACAGGAAACTGAGGCTACAATTCACACAGGCTCACCAAAACTGTACAAACGTTGCCTGGTCTGATGAGTCTCGGTTTCTGCTGTGGATGTCTCTCTGTCCCTCTCTCTCTATACATGTACATAAGGGATCTCCATATATGGGTATGTGACGGCAGACACAACAGAAACAGTAGCTTACAATTCTGATTTGTATGTCTTCCCCCGGCGTCAGTCAGACAGACAGACAGACGGACAGACAGACAGACAGACAGACAGACTCACACACACACTATAGTAGATTATGTGTTTTTCATATGGTCTGATTCAAAACATAACTTTCACAACTTTGTTTAATTTCTAAACATTTGCATGGAATCAATCAAGATGGGTTGTTCCCAACAAAGATCGATTGTCTTTTTGGATGTCATATTGTTTCAGATTTGAAACAAATATAACACTACACTTTAGAAAATCAACTGATAACACTTCTATTATCTAAAATGTTTGCCCTCTACAAAAAGTTTAGTCATAGAGAGGAGGATTACTGTATGTAAAACACACTATGTAAAGTGTTGTGTGGCTGGGTGAAAGCCCTGAATGTACACTCTTCAAAAAGATTTTGAAGGACAAACCTCCCCAGTAACGGACTGTTTGTGACGATGCAGACTGATAAGAGCTTGAGGTGTCTCAAGGCTCAGAAAGACTTTTTTCCATTGTGGCTGTCAGAGCCCTGAACAAGAACATGGACAAAAAATGAAAACAAAGGAACAGAAATATACTGTATAAACATAAAACAAAAACTGCATTCAATGTGTAAAAAGTCTGAGTTAATGGCACAATGTTATCTGCAAAAATGTTCAAAGATAAGTGTAATTTACCTGTTTACCTTCTGCACATTCGATAAATCATGATTCAAGTTATTCTCCCCCCTTTAAGGGCTGTTCACACTGAGCACTATAACTATGAATGAATGAATGAATGAATGTCTTTATTGCAGACTCAAGGTCCATAGATACACACAAATACAGACTATAAAACTATAGTTTTAAAAATCGAGTCAAGTGGATGGCAGAGTTCACACCAACTAAAAATGGTGAAGGATATAGTTATAGTTATTGTCATAGTGCTCAGTGTGAATGGCCCCTGTGCATATCCCTCATTGCTGCTAAATATATTTGACCACCTGCCTTAAAGGAGTAGTTCACCCAAAAAAATACTTATTTTCTATCAATTACTCACCCCATGAAGCCTTGAATTCATGGAGATTATTTTACCGGTCATCAAATTATTGGCTTAGAAATGGGACAAAAAAAAGAAATCATGGTGCTGGGTGAACTACTCCTTTAAAGAGATTTTATCGTATAACTCTACATCTTACCTGTCCTGTATGTCATGTTTTACTTTTTTATCTTATACATTTTTTCTTATATTTTAATTTCAGTACATCCATTATTATTGTTATTACTCTCCGCCAGGAGAGTATTGTTATCACTGCGTTTTCACTTTCTAAACATGACACACCGATTGGTCAAGCCTCACGTGACACGTGAAATACTGTGATCTGATTGGCTAGTGACGCCACCGGGCCTATATATACATGGCATCACTCTGACAGTGTCTCCGCCACTGTCAGAGTGAGGTAAGACGGGAACCATGAAATGGCTGATACATAATTGGCAGATAGGACAGATAGGACATTTATATAGACAGGAGGGATATGACATAGGACACTTATACAGACAGGAGGGATAGGACACTCACACAGACAGAACGGAAGAGGACACTTACCCAGACAGGTTGGATAGGACACTTACATATACAAGAGGGATAGCGACCTATAAATACATGTGTCACTGTGATAAGCCAGATTCCAATACCGAAAATCCGGCCACTAGCTCACTCCCAGACCTTCGAACCGGAAGTAGTCAAGTAGTCGCGGTCCAATTGTTCCTATCTGTCTTATTGGACAGATAGGACAGATAGGACACTTATATAGACAGGAGGGATATGACACTTACATAGACAGGACGGATAGGACAGGAGGGATAGGACACTTACACAGAATGAACGGAAGAGGACACTTACCCAGACAGGATGGATAGGACACTTACATATACAAGAGGGATAGCGACCTTCGCGACCTTCGAACCAACACAAGTCTTCTGGCGGAGAGTTGTGCTCCGAGGAGCACTTTTTCTAGTTTTTTATAATAATAATAATTATTATTATTATTACTAGGATGGTACCCTTTGGCGCCGGCCCTTTTGATCCATGCATGTCCCAAAATGCATGGACAAAATGGGCCGGCGCCAAAGGGTGCCATCAGATGGACCTCATCTCTCTCTCTCTTTCTTTCTTTCATTCTTTCTTTCTTTCTTCCAACAAAAGGTGGTGAACGATACATACGTTGTTCCATTTATACTGCTGCGCAGCACAAACGTCATGCATAGCTCAGCAAACAGGTACACAGAGATTTTGCACATTTATAGTACAAGTAAGATTATTCTCGTGTTATATTCTACTGTTGTGTTAGCACAGCCGTTGCGGAACTACCAACATTTATCTGCTTCCCTGAATGACTGACAAATAAACCCCCCTTGATTCTTGCACACCTTGTCCGAGTTGTATTAGGCTGTAATTGAGGCTATATAGGAAGAGACAGTTATATGAATGGCCTGTAGTCTCGCTGTTTCACACCTGCTGGTGTCAGAAGTAAATAGACCCCTTATCAGACGACGTCACGGTCACACTGATAAGAACCAGTATGCGTGCAACCAGTATGCGAGCAATGAAACCCATTCTATCAGGTCTCGCTAGGACGCGCCTCACTAGGTTGGGAATTGATTGCGTGAAACAATCACCTGTGCATCCAGTCTCAATGTCAGTAAACAAATAATTGGTCTATAAGCTCAATTCAATTCAATTCAATTTTATTAAAGTGTCAAATCACAACAATTGTCGCAAGACACTTTACATGTAGAGAAGAGACCGACAGTGGCAACGAAAAACTCCCCCTTAACTGGAAGAAACGTCAGGCAGACCCTAGCTCCATTCAAGCGGATGGGTTTTTGCCGAACTTTACACTTGATTTTATTACCTTAATAAACATTGTCATAAGTACTACAGTATATGCTTCAAGTCGCTAGTTTAAAGTCTTCTTTCAATCACCATGATATGCGTTTTGGTAAATTATGGTCCCATTTATTTTAAAATTGATGATAAAGTAGGGTATGCTGTAGGAGGGGCGTGGCTGTCTTGTGATGATTTGATTGACAAGCTACAAAACCAATAGCATTCATTTCCGAGTGCATAGGATATAGAACACACGGGCAACATACGACCCGGGGGGCGGACCCGGCCCTTTGACCATCTCAATCCGGCCCTCAAAGTCCTCAACGAAAAACAAAATGACCCCCCAAAAAAATCTACATCTGAAAAGGCAGCATTATGTTAATGTTTTTTAGGGAAAACGCGACTCAAATGAGTTATTAGTAAATTAATATGCATGTACCATTTGAGTACATACCTGCATTCCATATTTCATCCGTATGTACTCAAATGTTAAATGTTTATAATGTAACTGTGAAACAGTCTGCCATGGTCCATATTTATAACATAATGCAATGGGCCCCATTTTGTGCTGCGTCTTATGCCTTACGACAAATCTTATTAGGCATTTTTTATTATTTTGAAAAACATTTTAAAATAGTGACAATAGGCGATCTACAGCGACGCATAGTGAGCTTGTAGATCGTCTATTTTCGCATTTTTTTATGTTTTTCAAAATAAAAAATGCCGTATAAGATTCATAAGCCTTAAGACACCGCGCAACATAGGGAATATGTTTGATAATGTGAGTGATTACAGTACAGCTGTAAAAAAAAAAAAAAAAAAAGATTGGAATAAACCCTATTGTTGACCCTATTGTAAAGTAGTCTGTCGTGTCTATCAAATTCATGCAGTTTTAACATCCTCTGAGCACTACAGTACTACAGTATGTGTTTCAAGTTTCAATTCAATAGTCCAATGTGTGACCCCTCACTGTTCACTCACTTTATGGAAGTTTGGCCATCTGGAAAAAAAATACTGGCCACCCCTGATATAGAAAGATGCCGGATTTGAAATAGTTGAATAATAGGCTTCATTTACGGTCTGTAGAGTCTATGGGCGCAACTTTGTCCATACTTTTAATGTCTATGGTTTACTTTCTCTCTCTCTCTCTCTCTCTCTCTCTCTCTCTCTCTCTCTCTCTCTCTCTCTCTCTCTCTCTCTCTCTCTTGCGCGCGCGCTGTCTCTCTCTCTGTCTCTCTCTCATTCACACCTCCCCCTCTTACCTGGTCCAAAAGTAGAACCTGCCGCCAATTAACTATCATGTTAGAAGGAGTGTGCAAGGAAGCACTGCAAGCAGAGAGGCACTCACCAGCAGTGCTGAGGATTCTTTCTCCCCTTTTGTTTTTTCCTTTTCCCAATTGTTTTACTCAACATACTCTGGAATGTTGAGATTTGTTGTTTTAGTTTTGGGTGACAGATCTTGGTAGTCTAGTTTTCGGGCTTTTGTTTGGTAGTTTAGATTATTGCTAAGGGCTCTGTTGAGACTTGGTTTAATGGAGAGGTCGTAACAGACGTTATGGATTGATTTGGCTTGAGTAGAATTCGAAGAATTCTGGACCAATCAGGTGTTGACTCGCAAACTGAGTTGGATACACTTAAATCTTCTATATCATACTATAATTAACTGTGTGTGTGTGTGTGTGTGTGTGTGTGTGTGTGTGTGTGTGTGTGTGTGTGTGTGTGTGTGTGTGTGTGTGTGTGTGTGTGTGTGTGTGTGTCACAAAATGTGTCCCTGGAATAACTCTGTGTAGTCAAGGATTTCTTTATCC
Organism: Gymnoscopelus microlampas; assembly: GCF_963454915.1. Taxonomy (NCBI): domain Eukaryota; kingdom Metazoa; phylum Chordata; class Actinopteri; order Myctophiformes; family Myctophidae; genus Gymnoscopelus; species Gymnoscopelus microlampas. The sequence continues at coordinate 23,651,702 of NC_139957.1, read as the reverse complement.
TTTATTTCAGATAAGTAAGTGTAGAGACCGGAAACCAAGGGCAGAGAGAGAAGAGACATGCAAGAAAAGATCGGGGTCAGATTTTGTTCAAAAAGTAACTAACGCTGGTGTACATGAAATGTTTGGACCATCAGATCAGACTCAGGGTGTGGATCCTGTCACATTTAAACTATGTTACCTATTATAACAATCTTACATTTAGAGCAGCTATCATTTCCACAGTTGCTGCCTGCTGTATTACACAGTGCCATGCAATGTAGTAATGCAGGCAGAGGTATAAATAGGGCCTAAAAGCTATGATACGTGATGGATGGGAGCCTGGAGAGCATTTCATGATGTTTACGCCTCGATCCTCTAGCTGTTGTTAGTTACCCCGTATCCTCACTAGCATGCTGGCATTTGTAGACATCTCATCCAAGACATGGAGTTGACAAAGTTCAGTCCATTTCCTCTACTGCAAAGAGAGGGCCAAATCCTTACTTGAAATGAAACATAAACACTGAAATAATCCACTGATGTCAGCATGGGGATTAACATGAAGGTTCAGGTTCAAAATTCATGGCAGGATTTGTCCCTCTAACTAGGAGCTCTCAAGAAAGTGTCACATGAGAGTTCCCTGCCTTCATTAGTTTTCATATTGACCTAGTTACATAATAAAACAAATGTATGAATTCTATCCCTTCATTCTGTCTGGCCGGCCTTGAATTCCTCATTCACTTTAGACAATAATGATGTCCTTGTAAATGTTTAGACATAATTCTCAGGCAAAACTATACTGTATGTGTCAGCAGTGATGTAATTCTATTTCAAAATAGTTATCTCAAGAAAAATACCCTATTTAAATGCTACTCCCTCAATCCTCCTGGAATCCAATTCACTAGTGTGAGCCATCATCCATAATATTTTCATAGGAAACTTGTGGAGTTGTGTATTTGTGCTGCAGTGTTTGTGTTCGCCAAAAAAGCACAAAGCACTGGAGGAGTGAAGTTAGTATGCCTGGGAAAATATTTCTGCAGTCATCACAGCTGATGCTCAAAGCTACAGGAAAAGAGGAGGCTGGTCAAGGGACTCAAGTTCGTCTTTTTTTCGGGTTTTGCAGTTGCCTAAGGTTCAACAAAGATTCTTCATTCTTCTAGGTAAGTTCACATTTGGTGATTTCTAACAATTTAGAATATGGCAAATGAGTGCTTCTGGCTATTTACTGTCCCAAATACTGAATGAAATCAGTTGGATGAATGTCACAGATTGAGCGTTTTAATAGCTTTAATAGCTTCTACATTCTGAATAGTATACAACATTCTCTTCTCCTTAGCACCACATCTTATATACTGTATCTGATTTCTGACAGGTCTTAGTTGTCAACCACTCCCACCATGACTCAAATGGCGAAATTGGTGGTGGGGGTGGGCATTACCCTGGCACTTACAGTGCCTCCCTGAAGGGGTGTAAGGTTTTGCTAGATCATAGAATTTGTGATTGTACCTTCTTGTCCCCTCCAACCCCCAGTGTGGCTATCTTGTTCTGTCTGAATGCTTTGCTGAGAGCAGGCTCTCCATGTCAGAGAAGAGTTTTGAGCCTAGCTCAGAGGAACAGGTCTGTGTGACTCCTCATTAACTACCAGAGCTTCCCCCTCGTCGGAACCTAATGGGCCCCACTTATACTGTCATCACCATGCTGAGGAAATGTCAACTCCAGTTCGGCAAGGTTTTTGTCCTTCAGAGAGAAATGCCTGTATAGGGTTGATCCCTCTAGTCTACCAGTCACCACCTCAAAGGAGGCACAGAAAATGCATCCGTTCTTCTCTGAGATCATTTGATTAAGTGAAGGGGGGGGGACAGCCACACTGACACCTCACTCTAAAGATGAAATGCATTAGAAATAAGAGGACATCGGAGTCCAGGTCAGATAAAGGCCTTTCTGTTGGGGCTAGACAGCCAGCATACGAAATCTGTTGGCAGCTTCCCCCTGGTTGACTTCAGAGGATTAAACGGGGCAAAGGAATATGCAAGATCAGCAAGCTTTTTGCTCTGCAGAGCTGGAACAGTCTGGCATCTATCTAAAAAGTTAATAATCTAAGAGACAAAGACAGCCTCTGGTCCTGTGATCTACCAGAGATTGTGTGAATTGGAGAGGGCATTTATTGTATACTTGAGAAAATTCACAAATGTGCATGTGTGTGCACATTATATTACAATTGTATTAATATTTAAATTTGCACAAGAAAAATCTGTTTATTTGTGTGTCCCTACAAAAAATATAATAATTCAGGACTATTTCATGAAGTTGACCGACCGTGAGAAAATGGTGGTTTTGTTGGAGCCATTAGTGGTTTTGCTTTTGCTGATGAAAATAGGTCAGACCCACAGTGACTTGGTGCCACAGGACAGACACACAGTAGCCTACCAACTCATGCAACAAAGACAGGACACATGTGAGTGGCTCAAACAGCTATAACTGAAGTGAGGGTTTATTCAAGGTCTGGCTTTTTTGATTTGCATCTGCTGATGTGGACGCCGACGGCAACTGATACAATGCCATCGTAATCCAGAGGCGGTTGAAAACTGTAATCCAATGTATCCTCCTACTTACAAAGAATTTGGCCAGTATGATGTTATTTTAAAATAAGCCATTTCCCATTCCCAGAACTTTTTCCTGGCCCTACATCCACAACCTGATATGGTAATTTTCAACTGTAAGCCAGCCTTATAAAATGTGGCAATATGTCCAAATGACAGCTGAATGCAGGTCAACAATAACCTGGGTCTCTCTCCCCCTTGCCCATAGAGGTTTGTGGACATCACTCCTACACAGCACATTGGAAAACAAACCCAGTTGTCTGGCAACAAATTCAACAAATTTGCATGGTGTGCCTATTCCGAGGTGGAGACCCATATGGAATAACTACATTGCCATTACAAGACTGAATTGCCTTACGTGTAAGGGAATTGTATCCCAGCTATGTGTCTGGACTAAAGAGAGAAGATGTTGAGGAAGTGTGTCCATCTAATCGGAGTTGCATTCCTCTCAGGAATATTCCACTCACTGACCTTCCTGTGTGGGTGTATGAAGGATTAGACCTCTGGGCTGGGCCGGTGGTCTTCTAAGCCTATTTTTATAGACCTCTGCATCCTGATCCTCCTGAAAAATGATATGACCAGGGTTGAGATTCAAATGTAATTACTTGGCTGTCAGTCAGAGATAATCAAGCACAAATATTTTTTAATGAGGTGGCAAAGTGGCAGTTGGTATGCATGGTGTTTGAGTACGCTGTCTAACATATGTATTTTCTACAATTTCACTTATTGCCATTTGTTTAGTTGATACGGCCAAACATACTGTAAACAAACAATAGTCGATCTTCTCCATTTTGTTAGTTATGTAATATTCAGGACACTGGTGAGATATTTTCCCATTTGTAGAGACAGGGCCCATTAAACACAGTGACATTAGCAATGGATGTGATTTTCAAACGAAATTCACCAGTACAATCAAGCAGCCATTTCCAGTAAGCCATCTACAGTACTACTGCTTGTGTGGAGCAGACATGGACCAGGGCCATAAATGTGTCCGGACATGACATGACATGCCATCCAAATAGATATTATATTCTACTGTACTGTGGTTTTGAGGCAAAATCTGAAAATTAGCCTGTAAGTGATGGTGTTCAGCAGTTTTATGAGCGGAAAGTAGGCTATTCTTCACATGATGTGAAACAAATTGACTTGATTTAAGAGTATAACAGGAAGAGTCAGCTGTGGTGTTTAAACATACATTTCTCACTTTAGCAATGTTTTAATTACTTCACATATTTTGTTCTTCATAGAAGAATCAATATGTTATCTAAATGGATATTAATCAAAGAAATATTGAATTATATATATTTTTTAAATGTGTCAATGTTTGCTGCATGCATTTCCTTCTGCATAACATGCATCCTTCATTGCTTCCCCACATTTCTATGACTAAAGAATAAAAACTAAATTGACAAGTGCTTGGTGGCATCAACTCCCTTAAAAGGCGGAGAATGATGCAGTGGAGCATGTACAGTCTCCCCAGAGATTATCGCTAATAAGAGGGCCAGTATTTATAGATGAGCCCCCAATGTATCCCCTTAATCCTGCCTCACCCCTTTCCATGCCCACTCGACTGCCTGCATTGCTCTGTAGTCTGTACAGCCCCAAGCTCAGCCTCATCCTCTGCTCCACATCAACTGAGGTAGAGACTTAGTTACTTCAACAGAAGGTCACTCTTCACCATTTGCCAATGCTTTTGGACAGGAAGGAAAAATTGGTCGATAAGAACGGGAAGATATTACTCAGGCTCTGATTGTATGAAGGAGCATCTGTTACTGGAATTTGTATTTCTCCTTTTCTTCCCTACAGTCAGTTGTCTCCTCTTTCACTCTTTGACCTGCGGCTAAGAAGAGAAACGAGTGACCATGTCCATGAGTGAGCGCTTCGACTGCCATTACTGCAAAGACTCCCTGCTGGGGAAGAAGTACATAATGAAAGAGGACACGCAGTACTGCACTAAGTGTTATGAGAACCTGTTCGCTAATTGCTGCGAGGGCTGCTCTCTACCAATTGGCTGCAACTGCAAGGTAAGTGCGAGCCAACACTGACCTGAAAATAATGGCTTCTACGTCAGAGATGAGGGAAATAGCTAGGAAAGGAACAAGTTAATTGCTGAGCTTCCTAAAGTACTTGATGGGAAAGGTTAGGCATAGAAACGATTTTAACCACATGATTATTATGGTCAACCGAAGGACACACCAACACAGTATCCACACCATTTATTGGATAGCAGTTTTATTCTCTCCGCCAGGAGAGTTTGTTTTCACTTTCTGAAACTGGGACTAACATTGGTCAAGCCTCACGTGACACGTGACAATACGGTGAAATAGTGTGATCCGATTGGCTAGTGACGTATAGCGGCCTATAAAATACATGTGTCACTTTGAAAGAGTCTGTGCCTCTTTCAAAGTGAGGTAAGACAGTTCCAACAATCCTGCATGCAAAGCAGATACTTTAATTAAGCTAAAGCCTCTCTAGATGGGAAGGCCTCGATCCTACAAATGCTTAGTTAATAGCTAAGCGCCCAAGCCAGCGAGCATGATTTCGAGTTGACATGGCTGAGAAATGGACAGATAGGACACTTACACAGACAGGAGGGATAGGACACTTACATAGACAGGACGGATAGTACACTTATACAGACAAGACGGATAGGACACTTATACAGACAGGACGGATAGGACACTTACACAGACAGGACGGATAGGACACTTACATAGACAGGACGGATAGGACACTTATACAGACAGGAGGGATAGGACACTTATACAGGCAGGACGGATAGGACACTTATACAGACAGGACGGACCGGACACTTATACAGACAGGACGGATAGGACAGTTAGAACATAAGAATTAGAACATTCCCAACATTCCCAACACAAGTCTTCTGGCGGAGAGTTGTGCTCCGAGGAGCACTTTTTCTAGTTATTATTATCATTGTTATCATTATGGGATGTTATTGATGTATTCAGATAAATAAATAGTGGAGAGAGACGGGAAAGCAAGGACAGAGAGGAGGGGATGGCGTGCATAACATCTCCCTGTTCGAGAATCGAACCAGAGACCGACGTTAGGGTTAGACCGAGGTTGCTCAGTATTTTATCAAACCTTTTTGTTTAAATATAATATGTGTATGTAATATTTACAGTGGTGAGTACAGTAAATAAAGTTTTTGAACTTTGATAGGACCTGTCTTATAAGGATCGCCATTGGCACGAGCAATGCTTTAAGTGTGCCAAATGCAGCCGCTCTCTGGTGGAGAAGGCCTTTGCTAGCAAGGATGACCTCCTGATGTGCACAGAGTGCTACTCCCAAGAGCACTCCTCCAAGTGCAACACCTGCAAGAAAACTATCATGCCAGGTATGGCACACTTTTAACTCTCAGAGTTAGAAATGGATACATGAACACTGAGGATTTTATAGGCGGAGATTATGTTTTCCCTGTCTGTCCGTCTGTCCGTCCATCCATTTACAGATAATCTCGTACTCCGCTGGACCAATCGGACTGAAACTTTGCATGCATACTCCCAGTAATACAAGGAAGAAGTTTTCAAATCTGGCTCATATGACAGGCCACTTTACGTTTTGGCCGGCCCACAAGTCTTGTCCTGTAGGTTGTGCAATCAAAGTCCCCCCCCCCCCCGGATTCCGATTCCTTGGATCATGATGCAACCACCCATATAGACGAATCCACAGACGCGCTGCCTGTAGGCAGCCATAGCTGCGGTGTCAACGCTCCGCACCGCAAAACCGCAGCAATGGCCGCCTACAGGCAGCTACAGGCAGCTACAGGCATCGTGTCTGGATTCGTCTATACAGTAGGCTACACCCATTTCCACCAAACTAGATTTTCTGCCATTTTGCATGAGTGATCTGCGCTCAGAGGAGCACACCTTTCTCCTTTAATTTGATCATTTTTATGATATTAGATAAGTGACAAAAACTATTATGTTTCCAAACATTATGTTAATGAAGTCAACCAACTCCAAATCCAACGTTAATACTGTATATATTAATGATAATATTAATATTATATTAATAAATCATGTGCAAAAAATAACTTAAATTAAAAAAGCATGAAAGCATAATTCTCTTGCCGATCATTTGAGGCAAAATCACATCAGACCTTTATAGTTCATTGCAACGATTACCTCATCTTTGGCCCATACTAGATTATGTGGATTACATTGCCCTGCCTAACCCTACAGGTAGAGGTGGTCTATTTCTGGTCAGAATGTGTTACTGCCACTGAGGTACCATATGCTGACTAAGCTGCTCCTTTCTCCCCTGTGCCAGGTTCCCGCAAAATGGAATACAAGGGGAACAGCTGGCATGAGACCTGCTTCCTGTGCCACCGCTGCCAGCAGCCAATAGGAACAAAGTCCTTCATCCCCAAAGACACCAGCTTCTTTTGTGTGCCCTGTTTCGAGAAGCAGTTTGCCTACCAGTGCTGTGCCTGTAAGAAAGTAAGTTTACGGCCAATTGTTGTATTTATTTTGACTGCTGCAATAAATCTCCCACGCTGTCCGGCATTTTTATGTTGCTTGTACTGTGTCTGAATACTAAGGGGATGGCTAGCAAGAAAAACCTCTGCGTGACATGCATTTATGTGTGTATGTATACAGTAAAATCCTCACTGTTAATTCATCCATTTCTACACTCTCAGCTTTAAGAGTTGTTTGCTCTTCGCCTTTCTTTTGTATCTCCCTCAGGCCATAACAACAGGTGGGGTCACCTACCAAGACAAGCCCTGGCACCGTGACTGTTTTCTCTGCATTGGTTGCAAGAAGCAGCTGTCAGGACTGCGCTTCACCTCCAGAGAGAATTACCCTTACTGCCTGAACTGTTTCAGCAACCTCTACGCCAAGAAGTGCGTGGGTTGCACCAAGCCCATCACCAGTGAGTCACAGACTGTGCTAATGCTTTCATTCATTTTGACACCTCTCACGGAACTCCACAGCTTAGATTTAGAGCCTCTATTTACAGATGGGGGGGACTGTCAACTACACAAGGTGAAGATCCTAAATTAACTTGCTTGTGACTTCTGCGCAGGCATATACTGTACAAACAGGTGTGTGTGTGTGTGTGTGTGTGTGTGTGTGTGTGTGTGTGTGTGTGTGTGTGTGTGTGTGTGTGTGTGTGTGTGTGTGTGTGTGTGTGTGTGTGTGTGTGTGTGTGTGTGTGTGTGTGTGTGTGTGTGTGTGTGTGTGTGTGTGTGTGTGTGTGTTTGCATGCATGCATGTGTGCGTTGCATTTTTTCACACATATCTGATTGTATCTGTCTCTGTTTTAATGTGTAACAGGTCTGGCGGGGGCCAAGTATATTTCTTTCGAGGAGCGGCAGTGGCATAGTGAGTGCTTTACCTGCATGCACTGCTCTGTGTCTCTGGTGGGACGCGGCTTCCTCACCCAGCGAGACGACCTCCTTTGCACCGACTGTGGCAGGGAGAAGTGATCCTCCTTCTGTGGGGTTCTCTCCCTCATGGCCGTGGAATCAGAACGTAGTGTAATTATAATGCTTACTAAGGGTCATAGAATATTTCCTCTGGCTCTTGCATTAGTAAAGCCAAGCTTGGTGTATATGCATATTATAAATGTCACTGCATATCCCGGTACAATGTAAAATTCAGAGTGTCAATTTAACTGTAAAGAAAATATAAAAATTGGCCCATAATGAACCCTTATTGGCCCATAAGGGTTCATTCAGACTTTTGACCCTTGGGATTTTACAGTGTATGATAACAGTTGTGCAGCTCTAGCTCTCCCACCTTGGAAACACCATGTGTTGTTTTACTTAAAGTGTTCTAAATACCTTAAACCATTAAATAAATCAATAAATGTTAATTACGAAAGACACTTCCATCTTTCTTTGCTCATATACAATTCTGAGTACAGAGGACATGTCTATGTTGACAACCATATTTTGGTCTGAAATTCAGTCATTCTTATTTGCCGCTACGTACTGTATATTCATTGCCACAGTAGCCACATTTGCATTGGTTCCCATTGTTTGAACAAACACCTTAGTTCTGCATGTAAATGCTGTCTCTGCTCATCCATGATAATCTAGTACCTTGTGTAAATCATGTTAAACGTAATAGATGTAGTTGAATGACATGTTACTTGTTGGATGAATACATGTTACAACGTTACATTTGCATTACATCTGAATTACATTTTTCAATTTGCCAACAAACAATTAAGGAAAATATAATGTGCCCATGTGGTTCATGCTAATTTAAAATCCCCCATTCCTTGCATCTTTAAAGTGTTCCCAATGATGGATGTTATCACCTGCTCCACTACTCATGTCATCTACATAATGATGATCACTTGTCCTTACTGCTTGCCTATACTGGCAAAACATCACATGGTATAAAACAATGGATAAAGGTATATGGAAGAGTTCCATAAGATGGAATGGTAGAGAATGCCCAGTGGAAATTCATTTCAATGACAATAAACATGACATATATGCCCTTCATTTCTGTGGCATTTAGAGTGAGACTGTCTTATACCGGCAGCAACATATAACACACTGCTGCTTCCTATTAGTTGATGAGCGTGAAGTCTCTGTTCAATAGTGTCTGTAGTGCATGTTTTCTTAATATCACGATTGTGTCCAGCGTTCGCGCGTCTTACTTGTTTTACTTAGTTACAGGAAGGGAAGAGGTGTGTGTGTGTGTGTGTGTGTGTGTGTGTGTGTGTGTGTGTGTGTGTGTGTGAGAGAGAGTGAGAGTGTGAGATTGGATACAGGTGCAAGGCATGTGTAATCAGCGTGTGTGTGGAGGTGAACAGGTGTGGGGGATGAGCAATCAAGAGGGAGAGAGGAGTCTAACAGACAGACAGAGTGAAGGAAGGAGAAATGTTTGATGAAGAGAATTAATGTAACACACATTGTTTTATAGAGTCTTTACCAGATTGGTGACAAAGCAATATGTACTGTAGAGTTGCAAGTGTTGGACTGGTTCATGTACAGTGAATTCGACGAGGAGTTACTATGACATTTATCAGTTTCACTGTGACTGTTGGTATGCTGTTTGGATGCTAGTTGGCTAAGCTAGCTGGACAGTGTATTCACCATAGTGGGAGGAGGTAGCCTGTTAGCTAACTCAGCCAAGGTACAGCTACTAAACCTTCATGAAGAGGACGTCATCTGCAGCAAGACGTGATGACATCCCAGATAGCGGGTTGAGCTACCAGGCAACGCTCAACCTTCCTCTGGCAACGTGGGATTTGCCCCTCTCATCAAATTGACTCTGCCCACCTAAAGTCCACTTGTACACAGATCACCTGCTTGTGTGGATCAACTGTGCATCATTCACACAGAGCTCTCACACCACCACCATTCACCTGACCTGTAAGTCTGCCCTTTTTTGCTCACCAGAGTGAAGATATATATTTGGGCATTAAGGTATCAGGCCTGCAACGAGGGGTTTGAGTACTCTTTTTGTTTGTTTTGTGTTCATATGCCGGCTTAGATAGGAGGTCTAAGGTTTAAGGTTGTCAATAATTTTGTATTCACACAAAGGTTATTGTATTATGTGAACATTGCATTTTCCTGACTGTTGATTCTGTGTTGCTAAAAAGGCTAATTGATAACTTTCATTTCATTCTATTTTAATTCATTTTTAAGTAAAATTACAAAAGACATTTGGTTGTTTGTTCACTTGCTTAATTAAGGATTTCATGATAAGGTGTACATTTGAAAAGGTTTAAAAAGGTGTAGGCTAAAAAAAGGTTAAAAACTGATGATTTCATGGTAATTAGTTAATAAGGGAACTCAAGCTTATATTAAAAGTTTAAAAAAGCTAGGTACTTTTGAGTTAAAAGAACTTAAGAGCCCTGCCCATAAGTCATAAGGGGTAAAAGGGGCCACATGTACATCTGACTGCACTTCTAAGTAACATCACAAGAACTGCAATGGTTTTAAATAGTTATTTATTAGATCTGTGTGAAGAAGGAAATTGATTGTTAGTCACATGTCTCTCCTCTGCAGTGCTGGCCACGCTATAACTCTATGGTGGCAAGTACTGGGTGTTTTGGTCATGTTCAATGGCAATCTGGCAATCTGATTTTATTTATTATTTTTTTATGTATTGGTGCCCAAAAGTTCATGCATTTGTGTTGTACAACCTCTACAGTAGGCCTATGTGATTGTTTACGTTATTCGTATGATGGGAATGTATGGGAGAGCTAATTGATAGCTAATTTGACTCTGAGCCTTGTGGTAGGAGCCACTCCCTAAAAAGGGAGGCTGCAAGTACAGTTAGTTGGGCTTGGTGCTAGCAAGCTGAAAACACCTAGGGGGAGAGCTGCCAGGGACCTTGGCGGAAGGTTATTGCCCATAAACAGTTTCTCAAGTTCTAATGCTGGGTTCACATGGGCAGATATAAAGATACAGTCTACCATGCAACATCTGACGTTTGTAGCTGCTACAAAAGATACAAAGCTACAAATTCAAGTTGAGCTGGGTTCAACTTCCAGATGCAAAACTGCAAAACTACAAAACTCCGATGACAGAGCTACAAATATGCTGTGTATTTTTGTATCTTTGTATAGCCTGTGTTAATGCAGCATTAGGGTTGTTTTTCTTAGTTTTGCTGTTTTTATTTTCTATTTTTGAAACCCTTATTTCGTAGTCAGCTTTATTTTTGTGTCATCAAGTTATTGTTTCACAGAGGCTGCACTATAAATAAGCTGCACAGGACTGTTGGAGGGATTTGGGGGAAAATAAAATGCCCCAAAATTCTCAGACTGTCTTTTTGGAGCCTAGCCATCAGCCAACTTTACAGTCTCTACTATGATGCATTCAGATTTTTTTCAACTTTTGCAGCTGTTCTACTATTTTCTGGTGTGCAGTTTTCATCTTTTTGCTCCTGGTTGTCCCTGCATAAAATATATAAATACCATTGTCTGCATACCATTATACTTAGATTATGAATGACTGTTTCGGCTCCCCACTGTACATGTGTCTGGTACATTTTGTTGCAATGATGCCATCCAGAGGAAAAGCCTACACATTTCAGATTATTTGTCTCAGCAGGTAGCCTAAAGTACAGTATGAAGAGTACTTGCAGGAGAGAAAACTAAGTTGGTAACATACTGGGATTGGCTTGTCTCTGTTGCATTTCCTATTTGCATTTACATAATAATACAAATACATAATCTCAGCTGCTTTGCGCCACGTATTGAGGTCAGGTCACCACACCAAGACATCAGTAAAAAAGTTAAAAGTATAAAGGATTCAATTGTAACATTATGAATAACACAACATACAGTAGGTGACCACACTTTATGATTGACAAATTGCTCACATTGTAAACATAATGTTTACTTGGGCTCTTGGATCATTCCCATGCTACTCAACTTTAACATCATCTACTGACCACAGTGTCATTTTTGGTCCAAGTCAAGGCCAGAACTGCAAGTCACTGTGAACTCTGCGGGCACCTCAGAATAGAGTTGACCATAACCATTGTTTTGATCATTGTGAAAGAATTTTATTGGTCAAAGTTTTGGAGGGGTTGTGCAATTGTCCTTGCAGACGGGTGTGTGTGGTGTAAACTGCTGACACAGACTTCCTGTCAGGATAGAGTCACATGAGGAGGTCAAGCAGCCGCTCACTTTACAATGTAGCTGAGATCACAAACATTCCGAGAAGAGCAGGGATCTTCAGAGAGGTATGGATTTCATTTCAATGTGTAACTACAAAGACATTTTCTTAATACGTTCGGAATCTCTTTTTGTGCTTCCTTGCTATTGTAAAGACTTTACCCAATGACAAAATTGGCTGGTCTGTATTCCTGCTGCTCATTTCCTGGTTTCTGCTAAGTCATTTGAAAACCTCTGGATTGAAAACCACTACGTTCTTCTTTTACTTTCCGGAATTAAAACGGAGAATCATCTCGGCTTGTCCACAATGACTTTGAGGCCTTTCACGCAAGTGTGTGTCTATGAAAAGCAAGCAGCCCCAAAAGAGAAGGACAAATGCAGCATCCAGTGCCTTGAGTGCTGTGAGCGGAATCTCTACATAGGAATGAAAGACTCAACGGTGCAACATCTAATCCTTCCTATCAGCACAAATGGAGACCTGGACCTCAGCCAGAACAGAACCAGGGAAGGCAGGGCTAGAAAACTAGGCTCGAGCAGCGTTCCAGTGACCCGACTGAGGACGGTACCAGTTCTGAACCACCTGCTGGTTCTGTGGGACCGGTCGGTCAGCGCCCTCAACATGTTCTCCCTAGAGCCCGTTTCCAACCTGAAGAAGATCCAACACGTGTCATTATTTGAGGTGAGCAGGTCGTCACCCTCGAGCCACCGCTCGGTGTGTGTGGAGATGGTGACCACGTCCAGCAGGAGAAAAGTGGCCAGGATTCACGTGGTGGGGGTGGACAGGTGGGATGTGGTGAAGGAGGTTCAGCTCCTCCAGGACCCGGTGGCCCTGGCTGTGGATGGCACTAGTCTGTGCCTGGCTACAAATGACAGGTACCTGCTCCATGATTATGAGACTGAGACCAGCACGGAGCTCTTCCCCCACAATCATAACAGGCAGAATGTCATCGTTGCCGTGGCAGAGAGGGGGGAATTCCTGCTGAATGGCCCTGGATCCTTAGGTAAGAGCTGTCAGAATGTTTACAGCACATGCAGTGTTGTAGGCAACTCGTTCTCAAAGAGTTTCTCTTTAAACACCTAAGCCCTATTTAATTTTTCTGCTACTTTCAAAAAATGTTGACAAATGTTTACAAATCTTCTCTTATAGGGGTCCCTGGCATGCAATCTTTTCAAATGGGGGTCTGCGGCCAGACCCATACATTTGGGGGTCCTTGACATGAAAATATTTGTGAACCATTGCTGTAGGCCATACCCTCCAGAGCATTTGGAAACTTTAGGAAAATAAGATAGAGAATTTGTACAGCAGAGAATCCGCTGTCTGTGCTCGTGCATCATTACCCTGTCCCATTTTTGAAAGCAGCTGGGGAACATGTATTGGGAATTACGCCTCATAACACATCACATACTGTATATCCATCTGGCTAGGGGATATTAGTTTTGTAGATATATCATTCCTCTGTCCTCTTCCCTCAGGGATGTTTGTGATGGAGACGGGGATATGCCAGCGCCCTCCCCTACCGTGGCCTGAGGAGGTACTGGCAGCGGGAGTGTGTTTTCCTTACATCCTGGCCCTGCAGCCCCAAGCTCTGTCTGTCTACAGCGTGTTGGATCAGCAGCTCAAACAGACTGTGTGTGTGAATGGGGCCAGGGGCCTACGCACTACGTCAGGTACACTGCTGCCATCTGATATATGAGCTGGTGGAAGGGACCCTGCACACAGTGTTCAGCTTCCCTTCTACTCTGATTCTGACTGCCTAACTTATACTCTGCCAGATGACAATGCTGCTTGCCAAAAATAACTATTTTTCAAATTAAAATCAGTTATCTTCAGTAAACCAACACAGTCATATCATGAAGTATAATTTAGCCATTTTGCACCTACAGTACACACCAATGGACTTATCAAAAACTTTGCCAATGATTTTGGAACCTTATACAGTATAGTATTACATAATCATGGCAGACTGCAATACCAACCAACTGCCAACTTTGTATCATGTATTTGTTTGTTTGTTTCCTACATTATCTAAAATATCTCCCTTTCTGTCTCAGATGGTGTGTTGGTGTTCACAGACAGAGACATATTCAGCCTGTCTCTAGTGCCGTTAGAGGAGCAGATCCAGGTTCTGGTAAAACATGAGAGGGTAGAGGAGGCCTTGGTGTTGCTGGATGGAGTTCAAAACCATCTTCTACCAGACTCATACAAGGTAGAATGCAGCCAAGCTGCTCGGGGCTTTCATTGCATAATGCTGTCTAAAAATGAGAACAACTTAGTGTCTCAATGTACTACCTCATATAAATAAATGAAAAGATGCACAGCAGGAAGTAAACATGAAAACTAGGTCTCAAACAAAGTACAAACATTCATTTTAATGTACTTCCTCCCAGGGGTTGTTAAAATAAAATTCTGAGGGGAAACTAGATGAAGCACATGTATTAATCTCCCATTTCCCTTGCCTGCCTCAACAGAAAAGAGAGGGGAAGAGAGACATTATGCACCTATTCAGATGCTGCTAGTTACACCAGCTCAGATGTGCGCTTTAGTGTGACCGTAAGCTCTGATATGTTGATGATATGCACTTTTGACAAAACCGGGCTTACATTGCTTTGCGACGTATAATGTCATATTCAATCTCTGTAGGATACAATTAAACATGACGAGCAGGTGGAATATATGCTATTGTGAGCTGCTTTGGTACAGTAGGTGTATTCTCTGGTATGGCGACTACATCTGAGAACAACAGATGGTGTCTGAGATTTGCTGCAATCTGTGAGGTGGTTCAGGTTACGGGTCAGAGGTTGAGCTGAGGACACTTGAATTAAAATCCTCATGACTCATTATTCATTCATTATACTTTGTCTGCCCAGTAAAAGCTTTTTTTTGTTGTAGCATTTGGATTGCCAGGATCAGCCCTCGAGAATTAAACACAACCAAAAAAGCTTGTGTCCTCTCAATTTGAGTTAAATAAAAAGTATAATCTACTTTTCCTAAATGTGTCCAGTCAGAGAAAATGTTTTCACTTGGCAGGAGCTGCATAAGACGATCACTTGCATGGCTGGATTTGCTCAGTTTTACCAGGAGGCTTTCTCAGAAGCCAGGGATCTTTTCATGTAAGAGTAAAATCCTTGTGCATGTCATTCTGTAATATCTGTTTCACATTCAACACGAGTCCCCAAACCCACTGTGGTTTTGTAATTTTCTTTTACAGAATAACTGTTCATAGAAATAACTGTCTTGAACACTGTATCAATTCCAAGTATTAACACAGATGAAAAAACAAATTGCATTTTTGAGCAGTAAAGGTGAGCTGGACCCCAGAGAAATCATTAGCCTCTACCCAGGCATGGAGTCAAGTCTTTGTGAGGCCTTTCAGTCCCAGCTGGTCCAATGGAGCAAAGCCAGGGACCTCCATATGCTACGACAAGAGGACAGTAACACATTTCATCATTACCTGGGTTTCCTTGGTGATTTTCTCAAGGCGGTTAGAGGGACAGAGCAAGGCCTACTGTGCAGTAAGGAGGTGGATTGCGCCCTCGTGTGGCTATACACAGAGCAGGGAGATGATGAGAACCTGGGGCAATTTGTGGCATTGCCCAATGCCTGCAGGCTAGACTACTGCATTCCTGTTCTGGAACAGCATAAGAGGTCAGAATAAATTAACAAAGGTTTTATTGGTTATTTATAATAATGAGCATTAAGTGCTTCAATAAAGAGGTTCCTTTTAGTTTCATCATAAATGCTGTGATTTATCTTGTACAATTGTGTATGATCCCAGTCATAATTTGTGTGACTTTTGATGGAATTATTTTGTCTGCTAAATTATATGGATTTTCTCATTTCCAGATTTTTTGTAATAGGCTTACTCTATCAGAGCCACAGGCAGCAAGCCAATGCAATCAAGGTAACTTCTCAGTCAAGACTATTCTTGCTTGCATTGACTCTAAGAACATAACTACCTAATGTACTGTATATTGTATTAAAATGTATGCTGAATGTTGTGTTGTGTAGTTAACAGAGCTTTGCTATATTCCTACAGACTTGGGCGAAGATTGCAGAAGGCCACTGTGATGACAACACATGTGCAAATGTATATGAGCACATAGTGTATACTCTCAGTCAAATCAAAGACAGAGATGTGGTGTGGATGTTTGCAGAATGGGCACTGCAGAGAAACCAAGAGGTGGCTCATTTGATTTTATACTCTCAGCTCAACTGCAGAGGGCAGAGTTTCACAATATAACTTGATGGACAATTAAACCTGAATCTCAGAACTAAATGAATTCTAATCTACTTCACTGTATCAATCAGTAAAAAAACGAATTACCGTTTAATTTGTCATTCAGTTTTGTATGGTCAAACTTTCCCTTCACTTGGCTGACGTAGATTTTCCTTCAACAAAAAGCTAGGAGCTCAGATTTTCACCAGGCGTCATCCAGATGATCAAGACACATTTGAGAGAGAAGGCGTCCTCACGTTCCTGGAGGCCTACCCACTGGCAATGGTGCTGTACCTTGAGTTCTTGATTCATGACTTGAACAGTGAGGTAGGTACCACAGCCCCATTCTCTATGGACTCATATCAATCTCTTATCAAAATGGACTCTTATCCACAATACACTGAGTACATCTTACTGTATACCCTGATTTGCCCCAAGGAGGAAATACATCACAACGTTCTGGCCCTGGCATATGTCACCCAGATATCTCAAGTCATCCATAAGGAAGATGAAACCATTCCAGATGTTGGGGCAACTAGAGAGAAACTGCAGCAGCTGCTATGGAACTCATTATTCTATGACGTTTCTACTGTATATGGTTTGTGAACATAGTACCAAACATTGTACATGAATTATGAAAGAGATTCCATCTCCCTTTGGAAGGTCATTTAAGTCCCTGGTTGAAAACTTTACAGCCTGGATTATGTCTATGTTTGATAGGTTGAAGAATAAAATGATGAGTAGCTTGCAATCTAGTTCTGACAGATAGTTGAGTGAGTTACCTGCACGCACCACTATGTGGTTTATGTAACATTATGTCAGGCTGCTGACCAATTTGGCGCTTATTTAAGCTCACCTCATTCCACTATTGCGCCTCTTGCTGTCACATACTACTGCATGTTGGTATGTACCTCTTTGCACCCACCGCCACGCCACCTAGACCTGTAGGCTGTTTCCCCTGTGGGATTTGTGACATATCTCCCTGCTCAAATGGTTGTCTTCTAATTATTCTTGACTTAATGATACTTATGTAAGATAAGATAGGAACACAGCATTTTGGTAATTGAGCCCTTCATATTGTCCCTCATCACAGAGCAAATCGAACCAACAGCTCTCCACGTGGAGAAAGCCATCCTTCTGGGTAAGGCAGGTGAACATTCACTGGCTCTCCAGATCCTAGTCGATCAGGAGAGAGACCCCCAGGCTGCAGAGGTCTACTGCCACAGGGCTGCCCAGGGCCAGAGTACAGAATGCAGGCAGACCCTGCTGCTCACCCTGCTCAACATTTACCTGAGTGCCAAGGACATGGCCTCTGCTGCCGTAGATCTGCTGAACAACAACCCTCAGGTCTTTGCCCCAGAGACGGTCATCCAGTTCCTGCCTGACTCCTGGTCAGTCCAGCTGGTCTCACAGTTCCTTCTAGGGTCCCTCAGGGAGACCTTCCACAAGAGAAGGATGGGAGGTGTGCAGAGGGGTTTGGCCCAAGCCGAGCTTCTCAGACACAAAGCCATTTGGGTACGTTTTCATTATTTCCCCAACTCCTCCTGCTGCATTGTTGTTCCCATTTTCTGAACACGTTGTCACTTCCCATCTCCCCTTCAGACCCAGGCCTCAAAAACAATGGTGAGAGTGGACACGGGTCATGTGTGTACGGTGTGTCAGAAGCACTTCATGGAGCCACAGTTTGTCTGTAGCCTGAAGGGAGAGCTGATCCACAAAAAATGCAATGGCTGCACAGAGTCATAGAGACTGAAGGACCAACGGCTGATCCCTTGTGTGTGTGTGTGTGTGTGTGTGTGTGTGTGTGTGTGTGTGTGTGTGTCTCAACGTCATTGAACATTGTGAGTCATGTCTATATTTGGCCAGATAAGTGCTACTTAACCAATAATTATACTGCATTAAAGCACATCATCCATGCACATGCAGTACAAAGACTCAATTCACAGGCTGTGGACTAGACACGTTCCCTAATTGGAAAAAGAAAATATATTGTGTAAATAACTGGTTTCGAAAAGCAGAAAAGCAAGCGATGCACTTTTTTCAGGGCGGCATGTCTGAGCCATTTCCTTGAGCACTGTATAGACAGCAGTGGCTATAAAATGAACATGTGTGGGGGACACTTGGGGGCAACGATGAGACGTGGGTTTTTATATGGAAACCACCACTGGTCAACCTGCGGACCAGAGGGAATTTGACCATCCTCCCTCGCTGTATATGCATCCCTACCATCATGGTTTCCACCGACTATGTATATTTGTACGCATGGGGATGGAAATAGAACATCAGTGTCAACAACCAAGTACACGTGACAGACTTGCATTCAGCCGCCGCTTGATGTATTAATATAAATTTATGACAAATCACAATTACAGGTTTAAATGAAGAGTAAATATGTTGAGGAAGTGCAAATTATGACAAGAGTTTCATCCACCACCATGGTTTAGTTCATTTCTCTTATAAATTGATTTTTTATGAATCACACAAAATAACATGTCTGTATATGGATTCCTCTGACATGTCACCCACATTATTCCTTATCATTATGGAACCTCACAGAAGTGTACGGCAAATAATAACACACCACCCCAGTCGATTCAGAAGTACTGTATGGAAATGCTGTTGTAAATAAACTTAAACACATGTAATTAGGTCAGATGTAGGCACACCAGACACAAGATGTATTTGTCTATTTCTGTTTCAATTCAGTCATTAAGGCTAACCATAACTGCACGCAATTCTTTATGCTGATACATTTTTGGAAGAGTTAAGGAGACGCCTTGGGAACTGGAACAGTAGACCGAGTTGTGCATCAGGCTGCACTGCCTGTCTATATGAGTGCAAGTGTTTTTGGCCTGGAGTGAGTGAATTATTGTGCTCTAGACATGCAGTGAATTATAGCCAACCTGTTGCTCACCTTACTTGTATGCATGAGCCTGGCCAGAATACATTTAGCTGATTTATTTTCAGACTTGAACATGATATAAGTGCTACAACGCATTGCAGAGAATATCAAATTGTTTATGTTTAGAAGATATTCAGGTAAAACATATTCAGGCTATATGTTGACAAAGAAGATTATTGGTAACAGAATTTGTTATTAGGAAAGTACATAGGTAACACTTATGTTAATTACATAATTATTTTTGTCTTACTCTTCTTGTTGTCTATACGTTTGCTCTTTTATTATTACTTTCACTAATGCTGCTATAATGTCTGAGGAGCCAAACAAAAATAAATGTTACGCTTATCTACAGTAGCCTACCTATATACAAGACATAACAATTAAGACTACATTGTAAGCTTCTGAAAGTGAGCTCTTCACATGGCTATATTTGGAAAAATGTCTGTGACACAGAGAGAAAACCCCTCAGGGTCTGTCATCGCAGCAAAATCCTGACTATTAAATTAACACTGAGGATTTTACTGTGTGCTGACCTGCTGTGAAGGCTTGGAGTTCTGTGAGTGGCTAAATGCTGGGCCGTGCCTGATGACCATTGACCACTGGGTGGACCCGACATTGGGTAGAATCACATCCACACTGCCCTCCCCTCGCAGATGTCACCATGGCAGGCTAATGTTGTTTTGAACACTTGCTGCCTTAACAGCCCCCAAAAATGTTTTTCTCATCTTTGATGTTGACCAGCTGTAAACAGAAACACAAATAGAAACAAAACACGTGCCGATGGTTCCTCTGGTCATGGTCAAATGTGGAAGCAGCTACTGTAATGTAACTTCCATCCTCCACATAATTTGACCAAGATACTTAATTCAAAATAGAGGAAATCCTAAATTGAATTTCTCACTGCACTGACTGCACATGCACAGGATAAACACAGACTCAGACATTCGGTATGGATGGTAAACACACTGTATACATACACCCCCTATACCCATTTATGCATCTCTAATCATTTTTCCTAATTTTTAATAGACATGTACTGCATATGAAGTAGAAATCTACAGCAGAAAAAGCCATCAGGTTCTACACATCATGTGAATGTCATGCTCTTGCAATCTGGTGTTCTGTGAGTGGGTAGGCTTGGTCCGGGCAGGCGACAGCTTCCCTGGAGTGCAGCCTTGGATCTCTATAGGGCTCTAGCCAGATGGCCATTTCACACACGAGGGAATGGGATGGATGCAA
Source organism: Gymnoscopelus microlampas (assembly GCF_963454915.1). Classification (NCBI taxonomy): domain Eukaryota; kingdom Metazoa; phylum Chordata; class Actinopteri; order Myctophiformes; family Myctophidae; genus Gymnoscopelus; species Gymnoscopelus microlampas. Next base: position 23,631,153 of record NC_139957.1, on the reverse strand, counting down.
AAATCAACAGCTTTGGAAGAAAGTATGGTGGGTATCCAGACATTGGTCTCCCATTATAAATATCCGCACCACCACAGGCTCAGCGGAAGAGGGGGAGAACATTTTCTTCTTGCACTTGTCTAAATTTAAAATGAAGTCGGCTGTCTGGATTGCAGAATGTTACTGTTTACATGTGAATGCTATAACAGTTTTAAAGTAGCAAGTGAAGACTACTTGAGAGAGTTGCACAGACCTTGGTTGTCTGGTTTTCTTCACAGGTATATAAGCTGAGACTTTTGTTTGTGTTGTTTTTTGTATTAAAAGTCACCTGTTTGATACTGTGAAAAGAACATAATCACTTAAACCCATAATATACTTCATTGACCGGCATGATAATATGAGTCCCCCAAGACCCCCTACTTTTTTCCCTCTACACCAAATCTCTTCGCTGAAAATAGCTGACCTACAAACTCATGTTGCGACACATTGTGGGCTTGTAGATCTGCTACAGTATATCACCAAATGTTCACCCCAGAATGAGGCCGTTTCATGTGGTTAATCTCTTGTGTGTTATAGGTTAAAACTAAAAGGCCATTGCGACCGGTGCTAAAAAGAAAAGTCACCACTGTACAGTAAGTGCTGTAATTCTGCAACTTGCAAGCTGTCACAGCATGATTTTCTTATTCCTGTGAGTTGTATGCACTGACTGGTATGTTGCTGAAAGGGAAAAATGAATGTTTTGACCACATAATCTACAATCAGCAGGTAGCTTGATGAATAAAGCCCATGGAAAAAATAAATGCACAATGCTCTGCTGTGCATTGCCGATATTTATAGAGTCACAGCCACAAATTACTGCATCATGTCGCCTATGACGCATTTTTCAGTCTCTTAGTGGTTGCTGAGAGACAAGGGGAATCTCAATTTGCAGCCCTTTTTGGTAGCAATAATGGTAAGGTAGCAGAAAACCTAAAACGATTGAACTTTCTTTAATTTCTACTTTCCCTGGCAAAGCTAATGCTATAGCTGTAACAGAACATGTATGGGAATAAATAGCAGAAGAGGATGATCAAAACGTATCTATTTTTTGACACTTTTTCATGGCTTTCTTTACCACTGGGGGAAATGTGTAGGTGGGCCTACTGGAGACACTGAAGGAGATGACAGTGACCACATACTGTACACTCACCCAGTGATCCGGCACCAAGACATATGGCATAAAGTCATAATACAATTTCTAGAGGGCTGATTCTGTGCAGCTCATTGAGATCTATTTTATCCCCCTCTGTCCATGCCCAAGTTCACTGTTTTGAGCTGGTACTTAAGATTTACCAACAAATGATTGACAGGCTAAGGCGGTAGAGTTGTCTGTGAATCAAAAGGTTCTCAGTTCAATCTCGGCTCTCCCTGACAGATTGTGTCGAGGTGCCTTTCAGCGAGACACAAGGAGCAGGTTGACACCCTGCAGTGTGTGTGTGTGTGTGTGTGTGTGTGTGTGTGTGTGTGTGTGTGTGTGTGAGAGGCATACACTGTAAATTGCTTTGAGTGGTCATAACTAGAAAACTAGAAAAGCACTAGATAGGCCAGTAGCAATGTCCATTATATCATCTGTGCAGTGCACATTTTGTAACAAATCTATGTATGACTGTCATGATCCATGTCATTGCCTCCCTGCTGTCTTCTTGTGTTCCCTGTTTCTTAGTTATAGTTAGTGTTTTACTTAGTACCTATTCCTTGTCTATTTATATACTCCCCTGTTTTCATTCCATTACTGGTTTGTTGAATGTAGTCACTGTGTTTAATCTTGTTTTCATTGTATCTTTTCCTAGAACTTGAGTTCCAAGTTTTGGTTTCCTAATGATTCCTTCGATTTTCTGTAAATCCCCTTGCTCCTGCCTCTGCTTCACTGTCTGCACTTGGGTCCTTCACTCCTGCCTTGCACCACGACACTGGAGGTCAGTGTTCCAGTATCTTTTCAATACATTTGCTTGAGTAAATCTCACTGAAACAACTTAACATACATACTGTACGTACACATAAACTTTCAGTGACCTGAAATCAACCATACATAATAAATATTCCTCAGCTACTTAACTGATATTAGCTTAATGATCTGTAGTCCACCTGGCTAATGGTACCATTTTAGATGAAGAATGAGTGTTCCTTTTATAGAAAATGGAAAAATAAGCCTTCTTGGCGACCGACATGTTTTTCGCAGAAGCTTCAGCGATTACTTTTATCAGTGGCAATTAATGGGCAAATTTCAGGACGAGAGTAATGTACAGTACCTTTCCCAGAGGGTCTGTTTGTGGTTGTCCATCTGGGTCCTGGATCTGGATCTGGAGACATATTTGATTTTAAGTCCATCACCTATAATCTGTGGTTCATTTGGAATTCTGTGAGTAGATCCAAACACTGCTGCTGACTAATGGAAAGCTGGGAAGATATTTGGTCTTAGTAAGGAATGTATCTCACTGCTGACCTTATTTACCAGCCTGTTAACTCCATGAGATTGATTGATTCACATAATGCAGCAGTTCTCCACATATGGGCGGGGGCCAACTGGTGGGCCGGGAGGGTATTGTAAGTGGGCCCCCAAATAACTGGCAAAACACTACGATTCTAGTGATAATTAATATTTAAATATATGAAATTATGTTTCTTTAAAACCTGCATTGAGTTTTCATTGGAATACTGCTAAATAGGAACTTAAATATACTAGCTTAGTTCCATTAAGCCGGAACACAATCGATTGATTGATCATAATGTGCTATGAAAACGCACGCAGCCCACCCCTTTGTCCACATGCAGCCGTGGCTGCCGTGTTAAGTGGTCAGAAAATCACTAAAGCGCTCGCAGATGGGTGGGCTGCGAGCGCTTTAGTGATTTTCAAGTGGGCCCTGATCCAGAAAAGGTTGAGAACCACTGACACAATGCATCTCACAACTCAGCCTAACATACAGTATTTGCCAGCATTACCTCCATGAGGTAGATCGTTCTCCCCAATCACACAAAGCACCGAACGGAACAGAATGCTCAAGTGAGCCTGTTCAACAAGCTGATGTAAATGTTTGCTTGATCTTTGTATCATGATAATCCATGTTGGTTTTAATATAGCCTAAATTAGACCTTTTCAAGTTTGAACTATGCTCGTTAATGATAGGACAATTCAGTTAATTTACCCTGATTTCCAGGATTTCTACCATGGCACATCTTAATTTTCTACATTCTGTGGCTGACAATAAGAGATGAGAAGTCATCAAACTCCCGCAGACCAATATACTGCCACAGAAAATGTTTTTTACAGTGAGTCCCGTGTGAAAGTAGCATAATTAAAGCTGTGTCACCAGGAGGGACGTGTGTTCCTCACCACTAGATCTTGGCTCAACTCTAAGCTTTATCTCTGAAACCGTGCCTCATATGGTGTTTGACATCACTGATTACAGAGCAAACGCCGCCTTAAGTTACTGTTACTGTACCCTGAGAAAGTCAGGAACGTTCTGTAGGATCACGCATAATTAGACATTTAGCGCCAATTGTAACCACAGATGAACACACCCATCACCACAATAGAGAGGCCAGGGAGTTAAAAATGTCCCAAAGCCCCCTGATATCAACCACTGGGGTTTTGAAATACACCCTGCCTGCCTCTGCTATCTAGGAGTCAACCTGCAGTAACCCATACTAAAGGCCACAGGGGGCCAATAAGTCCAACACAAATTTCACATGAGCTTCACTCAGTCTCGCAAGAGATGCAGAAATCTATGTATACGGAACTTCATGACCAAAAAGTCCCCTGACCTATCATAAAGTTTTATATAGTGATCAAAGCCCTAATCAAGTCGTCAAAGTACAGGCAAATTAGAGGTATAATGTGTTTAGAAGTATAGAATTACAATGCTATTTCTATAGATTGGATTGAGTATCTCTGAAAGGACATGTCAACGGCATCGCAAGCCTTTCATAAGCTCTGTCGCGAAACATAACTATCATGGAGGGCGAAAGAATAGACCCATTCTCAGCTGATGTGAGGCTGCACGACAACGCTGCACTTTGTGGTTTTACGCCCCTACACATACCCATACTTGAGAGTATTTCAGGAGTGTTCGGGCATAGTTCTGTATCTAAAACAATTCGTTAGACCAGCGGTTCCCAACCTTTGGGCCGGGGCCCACTGGTGGTTTGTAAGGATATTTCCCCAAATAATTGGCAAAACACTAAGATTAAACTAAGAAGACAATAATGTAAAAAGAAATGACATGGTATTTTCTTCTTTATAAATAAAATGTGTTTTCATTGTGATAGCAATAAATAGGACCTTACTGTAAAGTATACAATGTTAGCTCCATTGACCCAAGCCGTCCAACCCAATCGATTGATTGATCATTAAAATGAACATGTTTTGAAAATGCGTGCGGCCCACCCATCTGACAATCTGACCACTTTAAGTGGTCTCTGCACACAGTTTGGGAATCAGATGGATGGGCCGTGAATGCTTTTCAGATTTTCAAGTGGGCCCTGATCCAGAAAAGGTTGGGAACCACTGCGTTAGACAAACTAGATGTTCTAACATTGGCTCGGGCTGAAAAACTAAAAACCACTCTGTCCGCTCCTTTTTCCACTCTACACCAAAATCTCTTCAACAATAACCAATCTTCAAGTTGTAGAGCTTGTAGTTCTGCTATTTTTGCTGAATGTTCGGTTAAATTTCCTAAACTGGTGATGCTGAGGCTCTAGATTTTCATCAAACACTCATCAGCATCCCTCATTGGTGATTAATTTGCTCCAGCATGCTACTAAAACACGCGCAATAAAATCATCAGTGTTAATGTATCCATTTGTAACGTAGAGTGTACAGTACAAATAGCCAATAGGGTCCATTTTGTTACATTTGTGCTCAGAATTAAATGAACACTCTGGATTTTACATTGTAGTCAAGGGAGAACACAGTGAACCACGTTGCTCTAAACAAAGCATCTCTGCTTTCCATTGTCTAATCACCAAAACCACCAAGCTCTATTAATGTGATCTGGTGCCACTTTAACATGTTACTTAACACAGCAACAAAACCATGGAAACAGTCACTATGCTGAATGTGTAAACCTGTGTAGACATGCTCTTCAAAGCCATAAAACCCTTATGAAAATACATTTCTAAGAAATGATGTGCAGGTTATGTTCCAAACCTGGGGCAAGAAGTTAAATAAAATATTTTGAAAGGTCACTCTCTCCCATGATCTCTTATATGTAATCAAACTTGAAAACTTACATAGATAGTTTTTGCTCCACTGTTTCTAGATTTCAAATACTACTCAACTGATTTTCTATGAATAAAACATGTACAGGGTTGAGTATATGAATAATAATATGAAGTACATATTACGCTCATGAAACATAGATGATAATGTGCCGCATTGATAGTGATTTGAAAGTACTGTGAAAGTGCCTCTTGCAAGCTTAAGTAGGCGAGATTTTTCATTTGTGGTTACCAACCTTTCTCTGCATTGTTGCATGAGTGCACTTGTCTGTTCCATATGCTCTCAGGTGATTATTGACATTTATATTTCATGATAATTCAGCAGAGCCCAGAGAGTGTAAAACATGTACAACAGCACAGCTCACCTCGCCTCTCCTACCCAATGGTCTTGAATGAAGGTTAATTTGCACAAGCTAAAGCATTATGCTAAAGCTGTGCAGCTGATCTCACATTGAGATACACGTGCTGACTGACTGACTGGAGCGATTGGATGCCTTTTCACTCCACAAAGCTACCAGCTCATAATGTCAGGCCTTGGCACATTTCCGACCTTTAATTTGGAGAGGGTGTTTCAGAGAAGTCACGGAACCTTAGAAAGATAATGGTGGGTAAAAGTATAGCTTACAGTGACTGCAAGTGTACAGGCATGGAATATAATTAGCTTAATTTCAATGGAGCAAGCCACTTGTCTGTGAGGTATAGATAGGATCAAATTCTGCAGTCAACAGGGAGGCTCCACAATGTGTGGAAATAAAAAGCGACAGGATCTCAAACAGTAAAACAAAGATAATATTAAAATCCACGTTTTTTGAAAACATTGTTTTAGGCCTGCTTAAAAGGAACATGATGTATGTACAGTATACGTAGAAGAAGGCATACTCCACTCACACACACGCACGCATGGACACAACCACCCATCAGAAATGTTATGCCTCGTGCCTGCAATAATTTAGCATCCATCAAAAATCCATTGAAAATAATTTGCTGTATGTAAATGATTGCTCGGCTATAAAGAATTCTGATATTCTAAATCTAAAGTATTATAATTAGTGGAGTTTCTGCATTAGGGGCAGATGGCTGGCATTGTGATGCAAATACATTTTATTGCCTCATCAGAATGTAATTACCTGGATTCCAATGGTCTCCAATGCAGTAATACCACATTTACTGCTCATCCAAAGGGGCATCTCGTCTTATCAATGGACATTTTAGCCTTATGTACTTCAGGCAGAGTGACTCTACTACAATAGCACAATAACATAATTAAGTGAATAAAGTCCAGCGTTTTACTGGACCAAATGATGCTGTATTAAAAGTTTAGTCATGTGTGAGTGTGAGGTGAGATGCCTTGATCTTCTCAGAGCCACAGGGCCCTCAACACCGGGGTGCTCCTTCCATTCCGACATCTCACCACTCCGACTAGTGGCTTCCGCGTGCGGTTAAGGTTAGGGTTAGGGTTAGGTATAGGGTTCGTCAACGTCGGAAAGGCGACATGTCGAAAAGGAGAAATGCACCCCTCAACACCCTTTTAACACACCATAACACCAAAAACCTGGGGTTGACATGTGATAGTGGTTCCACTCAGACCACATTGTACAGTATGGTTATGGGGAAGTATCAGGTCATCAACGTTGACACCATGGTTACAAACTAAATGTAAGTAGCGCAGAATTAGATACAGTACATTCTCAATGTTCCTCCCAGGACTCATACTGTATAGGACAAGTAGAAATGAAGGAAGTAGGATTATAACTGGTTAAAGATCAAGTTAAACCTAACTAACTGAAACCTAACTACTTAAACCTATATACGTAGTTGACCGGGGTCCCCCATATCTATACTAGATACCCTAGTATAATTGTCTCCGCCAGGGCGAAAGGCATGGCGAGAGAATATATTTTACCCCCTGTCCGTCCGTCCGTGTGTGTGTCCATGTGTCCGTCCGTCCGTCCATCTGTCTGTGAGCAGCTAAACTCAGGCACCGTTGGCCCGGTCGCTGCGAAACTGTGCACACACACTCCCTGGATGCCAATTCAATCCTACAGATTTTATCCAAACGTCATGCAAATCCGTACACAGTATCTCTATAGTCATGTGATCAACACGGATCTGTCCGATTTTCCATATTCCATCCTCATTGGCTAAGGTTGGCTTCCAAAATTTGCAGGATTGGTCCGTTTTGAACAAAATGCCTCAAATCATGAATGCAGCTTCCGCTTTCCGTGCAATTTCACACGCACATTCCCACTAGGGCGAGGAAGAAATGCCACCCTTTTTACATTGACCTATTATAGCGCCACCAGAAGGCCACAATAACCTACCTAACCTGGCGGAGACCTGTGCTCCGAGGAGCACTTTTTCTAGTTCCCTCTACTTTGCCTAAAAGAGCTGATCTACAAGCTTGTACATCTGCTATTTTCTTGAGAGTAAAGCTTTGCATCTTAATAATGCAGTTAAATCAGGGTTGACTGGTAGAGCTACTGTATCATGGCTGCTCATCTTGACGGTGCATGTGTAACAGAGATTAGTGGGTTCCACTTGCTCCTTAAGTAAGGGCATTTCTTATTGGTTAGTGAGCGGCACCTCATTGAGCAACACAGGTGTCCATGTTAGAGGGGTGCCAGTCTTGATTAGATTTGCCCAAGGTAAGATGTGTTCCTCAGCACACTATATTTTCAATAAGAGTTTACTGTGATACTGTGATGAATACTGGTCATTCTAAACATGCTAAATGTACCTACATGAAGTAGTGATGCTTTGTACATGTTTTCAGTTAGTCATTTTGACATACCAAACAGTATTTTGTTTACAACACACTGCTGTTAATTCTGTTGTAGACGTGCTGCTGAGCCGTGTGTTATACCAAAAGAGGTTTCTGACCAGAGAATTGTGTCTATTCTTACCAGGTACATATTGTTTTGTTTTATTTCATTGTATTGTATTGTGTTGTATGTTTATTGATTGTTAGAATAGGCCAGTCTTGATTAGATTTGCCCAAGACGTGCTGCTGAGGCGTGTGTTATACCAAAAGAGGTTTCTGACCAGAGAATTGTGTCTATTCTTATTCTTAATAAACTGTCAACAAAGAGAGGGGTCTGGAACTTGATTCATCCACACAACACAACGCAGATCAACCATTACACATGCAAATTAAGAGGTTTACCCACTTGAAAACACACAGTTTAACCTTCCTTTTTAAGAATTTAAGAATCAGTGGTGAGTCAGTTTATCAGATTATCAGTGTGTGTGCAGGGACTTAATGTTACAATGATGGGTGCTTGGATGATATTTCATGGTCATGTTGATGTCCTGAGTTGTTGGCATAGCTTTGGCATTACTTACATGATGCCACTATCAGCCATCATCATCATGTCTCTGTCTGCCTGTTGTGTGCACGCCTGAGCCAATTGGTGTGGCCACCAACATTTTCATGCTAAAATCGCAACTGATTATAATTAAAATTATTGTAATTTTGGAAGAGCTTTATTTAGTGTATTTTTGAGCAGTGTAGCCGAACCTATAAGTGGGTTTAGGACCCATCCGTGGCGAACGTTTTTCTTTCCGTTTTGTCTTTCGCTGTACTGTGATTGGCTGATTGGCTGTGACGTACTGTGATTGGCTAGCGAGACGCATGATGAAATTAATAACTCATAAATATCACCCCTCACTTCAAAAGAATTACTTTTTTTTAAGTGAGCTTCTTCTCAAGGATGATCAGAAGAAATGAACAGCATCTGAGTTAAATATACAAGTGTCACAGCAAAGGGTCTGAATGCTTATACAAGTGTCACAGCAAAGGGTCTGAATACTTATCTTTGCAGGACGTGCTGTGATTGGCTAGCGAGACACATGATGAAATTAACTTCAAACTTCGCTCATAAATAGCACCGCTCACTTCACACTGGGTGTGATTTTGAGTGTCTTTTAAGCTGTTATGAAAGCTAACGCCGCCTTGGTGTGGCCTTGTGACAACTGTTTATCCTCCGACACCACAGGGAAGCATTACTGGACAGCCAAAAATAAAACTTAATCAGTGATATATTTATTGGAAGCCAAAGTGCACAATCAAGCTCTTAATCAATAATGACAAACGAAATGCATGCTGAATGTAATCAAGGCAGAAAATGGAACACTTGACGAATGATTCTGAGATGCTAAAAATACAACATGATTAATGGAACTAGTTGTACTGGTTCTAAGAAACAAGGGGTTTGCTCATTGCCACAACCTAAACAGTTGAAGGCTCTTGGAAATGGCTGGTTTGGCTTATTTAAAGAGTTGTGCACAGCTGCACCCTTTGTTGGTGAAGACTGCTGCCATCTTGGGATTATTTGATCCAATTTTCTGACCCTTTATTTGACAGCCAATTCAGAAAGCTAACGCCATTTAAATACTCCTGCATTTCCAGACATACTTGGTGTCCACCTGTCTGGTACAAGATTGGATTTAAGCAATGGCTACTGCCACAATTTTATTCAACCACTAGCAGTTGCAATTTGACCAAAATGTGATGACCAATGTAAATACTCTAGGGAAAAAGAGCAGCTTAGCTATGCCAATATTAGTACGGTAATTCTCTCTTCCTTTACCACAAGACCTCAGACTGCTACATTTGGAGATTTTGTTTGAAATAGTGCTTTGCAAACAGCCAAGAAAAATGTCAACTGGAACCCCCTTTAAAGTCTTATATGTGTCCCTTTCATTGGAATTATCAAATCACCTTGCACTTTTAAAAATGTGAATTTGTAGGGCTTGTACTGTAGATAAAAGACCAAGCTGTAAAACATCTGAGTTGAGAGGGGCGAAAAAAAGATTTGTTCGAGGAATTGAGGGAGAAATTAACAGAGGCGCTTTGTCGGGAAGGAGGGTTATAGGGACCCAAAATAAGCATCAGGCATGTCCTAGAAAGGTCTTCCAGTAAACTGTCATTGTAGTTAAACCTATACATACTGTCACTGAGGGAAAGCGCCTTGGGAAGTGATGCTATAATTATTATGTTAAAAGGAAGGAAAGTCTTACATGTGGACTACACAGGTCTTCAGCGGTGGTCAGTTAAAACAGCTGCTGTGCACTGAAATTACAGAGCACGCTGACTCATTCTCCTCACTCTCTCTGTTTGAGACCACTTGGCTTGTTTTAGGATGGGACAAGCCTTCACAAAGAAGCAGGCCTTCCACAGAGATTCTGTTGGCTCATCAAAATAACAAGCAACTCTTTGTCTTGCCTTCATAATGCTGGCTCTTCCAGACCACCCGCAAAGATGTATTATTTCTGTCCTTGTATAGTGATCGACTCTTATGGCACAGTTTGAGTTATTCACACAGAAAATGATTGCACATTCTATTTGGTATATGTATAGGGTTAGGGTTATCCAAAATAATTTCCCAGACCTCCCACTGGCTTTTGTGAAAAAGCATTTCCATAGCTTTAATCTATAGTGTAGATGACTTTCGGTCTCTTATACATGATTTATCATAACCCAGGATTTGTCCCATTAGCTGCTTTGGTCTTTTTTCAAGCATGTGCATGTAATGTTAAAAGCCAGGCACTAACCATACACATTTGAAGTACTTCATTCTTCAGATTGAGTTAAAAATAGGGGTTTGAACAGCTCATTTCATTCAAATGCAGGTCTAATGGCCGCTTTTGAAACATGGCCTACTCAGCCATGACTTTACATTGTGAAAAAGACTTAAATCACTTGCCATTATCCAACATCCTGCAAAGTTGAGATGGCAACATCAAAATTCACTTATGTGGTTTAATGTTGCATTTCTGAGTAAATGTCCACCTCCTAACCTTATGAAATGCTAGGCGGGGCTCAGACACAGGCCTTTTCAGAGGTCTTCTGATTTGTTTTGTCTGAATGGTAGAGACAGTCTCGTTCACAAAGATGACCAGTGGCTAAAACAACTTTAACATTCTGTGGTTTCTTCACAGTGGCTGTTCAGAAGATAGAAACACACTGGTGGAGACATGCTCCGTCAGGCAGCACCACAAGCAGAAGACACGTGAGGCACTTAAAAAACTCAGAACATGACTGTTATTGCTCTCAAGGGCCACCTTTAGTACCACTTTTCAAAATATCCTACAAATATGAAGAGTTTGGTTCACTAAAACCCCAAAACAAACACACTGAAAAGCCTGCCCAGCATTTGAACCATGTGGAATAAATCTTTCCATTTGTGTATTTTCATGATTTATTCTGGTGTTTTTCTGTGTGTGCATGACCAACAGTAGATTCAAAAACATCTGTAGCAAGCCACTTGTTTGAACAATTGTAGAGGTGTTTTTTTTGCATCTTTGCAGATATCATGTACACTTTATTGCTGCATGTGAGATAATACACATTTTTTTCCACATTGCAGAGACACTTGGAAATTACACTTATCAAAAGGACTATCAAAAATGTCTGTCGAGAGATAAAGGTCCAACATACTGTATAGTGTATACTGTAGTCAGCAACATATGTAATTTATAATTCTGGCCACATCATAATTAACCATTCAGCGAAAAATAACAGATATAAATAATCAGCTAGATTGGCTATTTTTGGTAAATACATTTGATGTAGGGAGAAAAAAAGGAAGGGGCCCAGTACAGACCCTTGTGGGACCCCGGTCAGTGAAGTATATAGGGTTTATGACTTAAGTGGTTAAAGATAGTGGTTGCAAAAACAAATATATGACTCAGCCGCCTCCATTGCTCCAATCATTACTCACATAATAAACCTCTCCATCAAACAGGGACAGGTCCCTATAGTGACTTCAAAAAAGCAAGAGTGACCCCTCTGTACAAAAAAACAATTAGACCCCGGCAACTACCGCCCTATTTCTATTCTTAGCTCCATCTCGAAAGTCATGGAAAAAATGTTTATGAACAGGTCAATAAGTATCTTGCAGAAAAGAATCTAATTTATAAATTCCAATCTGGTTTAAAAAAATCCCACTCCACTGACACATGCCTTCTCTATTTGAACGGCTATATCAAACAAGGGGTCGACAAATTTTGCGGCACCTCAAGAAGGCCTTTGACACCGTTAATCACCCAATTATGATCGATAAGCTAAAAGCAATAGGTTTTGATGATACGTCGGTGAGCTGGATGAGATCCTATCTGGAAGTGAGGGAACAAGTGGTGGAAGTAAACGGTACCCAGTCCCCCTCCCTCCCAGTGACTTGTGGCGTTCAGCAAGGAAGCATACTAGGACCTTTACTGTTCCTGATATATGTGAACGATATGTCTTCTGCTTGCGACTGCAAACTGTTCCTGTTCGCAGATGATGGCTCTGCTGGTCTCGGACAGGGACAGGCTGCAGGTTGAGAAAACTCTCAGCTCTGAACTCGACACGATCTGCATCTGTCTCGCTGACAACAAACTATCATTACACCTGGGTAAAACTGAATCCATCCTCTTTGGGTCTAGTACTAACCTTAGCAAGGCTGAGAGCTTCACAATCAAAGTGGGTGATGATGTTATCACAAGAAATGACCTACCTGGGTTCCATCTTGGAGGCAAACCTCTCCGGTGATAAAATGGCCGAAAGAGACATGAAAAAGGTCAACCAAAGAACACGATTTTTGTATAGGATTTCCTCTCTAGTCAGTAAGAATACCTTAATGATTCTTGCAGGGGCCCTCATACAAGGTCATTTCGATTATGCATGCTCCTCATGGTATCACAACACCACCAAGGCCTTAAAAACAAGGCTCCAAACATCCCAAAACAAACTAGTAAGGCTACTTCTTGGCCTCAAACACAAAACCCATCTAAACCCTGCTAATTTTGCTAGGATGGCTTAGGGTTGAGGACAGAGTACAGCAACTTACAATGGGCCTGGTCTACAAGATATACCACAACATCGGGATCCCCCTGTATTTGTCAAAATACTTCCAAAACGTAAATGAAGTCCACGATCACAACACCAGAGGCAGCTCCACGGCTCATGTTCAACCCAGATTTGTCTCAACAAAGGGAATGAACTCATTCTCATGCTAATCAACAAACATGTGGAATGCCCTACCTCAGGGATGGGCAACTGGCCCGCACCGTCACTCAATGCGGCCCCAGGCCAAAAATAAATAAATAAAAAAAAAAGTAAAAATAACCTTTTTTTTTCACTTTTGAACGAATAATAATTGTTAATATCCCTTATTTATCACATATGTGACTATTATGGGCTTTTTGAGTAATGGGGTACTACTGGCGAGAGTGCCGATAAACAATGCGGCCCCCCAGAGTGAGTGTGGAAATTTAGTGGCCCTCACCATCTACAAAGTTGCCCACCCCTGCCCTACCTACTTTCAAAACTGCCCTTCAGGAGGCTGCAACACCTTCAGGAGGCTGCAATTCCCTGTCAAAGTCTTAACACCCCCCCCCCCCCCCCACTCCCCTCCCTGAACTATTTTTTTCCTCTGGTACATATTTCTTATTTTTCATACCAGTAACCTGTAAGCTGATTGCATGACGTTCTGTATAGTAGTGTGTATATCTGTCTGTCTCTTATATGTCATCATGATTTGTGTGCGTGGGGATCTCATTTTAAACAAGCTTAAGTGCTTTATGAGCCTTCCAGTTTAGTAGACCTTGTATTGTGAATCTGTACTTCCATGTACTGTTTTTCTCATGTCTTACTAAATAAAGTACATCAATCAATCAATCAAAATAAAAAAAATTGGGAACAAAGCAAAAGACAACTTAGCTCTCTGTAACCACTGCAAATTTAAACTTCACAACAGCCATGCTGCAAAATGTAAAGAGTTCAAATCTATTCGACAGTAGCACCAGACACTGGAATGACCAAGTGAGCATGTTACTACAGAATTTAAGGCATTACTGAATTCCACTTATCTACATTATATGCCCTTCTTACTGTAGTGTTATTACTATGTTGTTACTCGAAAATAACCCACATCCTCTAGTGGATACCATTATATAACTCATTCTATTTTAGAAATTGTCACTAAGGACTGCTGTTTCTGGCACCAGTCGGGGTGTCAACTCCCACACAGTTTCTAAAAGCCAGCCAACATGGCCGCCAAACCACACTCGAGTCAGCCTTGACCTCAGTATTGTTTAAGACATACGTTATGTGCCGCCTGGTTTCCTGAGACCATGTCTCTATATGTACAGTATAAGGGAGATATGTGAATTGTGTGGGCTCTGGTTAGCATTTTAAAGCTAACTTTTTATTTTGGGACAGACATGGCTGGATCCAAATATACAGGAACAACCCTGGCCTTGTCTCTCCAGAAGTCATTATGGTACTGTGGTAAGTATGTACTCTGACGAGTGAGGTGACACTGTGTTTTGTAAACTTCCTTTCTAGGTCGTCACTCATGTTTCGAGGCACAGAAACGTCTGTTTCCCCCCTCACATTCCAACTCTGTGCTAAACTATGAATTGACACTGAGGTAAAGCTGATAATGACTGCAGTTATAAAGTACTCTGACAAAGGCTTTTCTACACATTGACAGGATTTTCAAGTTAGGCCTACTGTATGTTGTGAAATGGCTGACATTGCCTGATTCAGACAGTGAAGCCTACAATTTTCACTGGCTTGATGTCTCAGATTAGTTATTATCCTTAAATACAGGACTCCACCACCAACACTTAAGTGCTGAAAATCCCATTAAGGTGGCTTTATTTAACTTTGATATCCTTAAATGATGCCACAATAAGCACAGACCTCTGGCACCCTTTGCGTCATTTATGCAGTCTTCTATTTGATTGGGATTTTTTTAGACAAGTTTGGAAGGACAATAAAAAAAGGCCGGAAAATCCAAAGAACACTTATAATGGCATTCTTATTTTACAACATAATGAATGACAAGGCTGGATTATAAAAAATTACATCCCGTACCAATTGCACTCAAGCACAGAACAAGAGCACAAAGAAAATCTAAGTCTAAAAAGCTTGTTTTGAACTTTTTACCTTTGTAGTGTAGTGTGCACCAAAGTGCTGTTCCTGAAACACCTCGTAAAGCGTCTGCCCAAGTGCTTACAGGCACAACTTTTGGCCGCTGCTACTATGGTTTCTTTGCCCAAACAATGCTTTAGAAAGCTGCCTCAAACCAACAGCTGAGTCAGGCTTTCACAGAAATAAACTTAAGCCAAAGTGCACCCTGGCAATGGAGTTTAAGATCAAATTTCAATTGTGAGATAAAGCATTGCTTGATTTGGTTGTCTAGCTTGGTTTGTTGATTGACATTGAACAGTGTAGAGGTAACCTCATATCCAACTCAACAACCCGAGTATAGCATTACATGTGCAAACAACAATAAACTGGACAGAGAGCTTACATTTCCAACTACTTTCATCTTTTCAACTTATTTACAAATGCTGTATATTTGATCCGTTTACAATTTGATCTGTGTACAACTGCTTGGTGTTTGGATATTATTGTTGTCATCATGGGAAGACTTACTGAGGATGTAAGGTTACTTGGTAGGCAGGTTTGGTAATTTCCTCCATTCAAGAACAATGGCTTCAATTTCAGCATGCTAACTTTACAGTAAGAGAAATGCTGTAGTTTGTATTTGCTTGGAATCCCCATCGATGATATCATTGGTAGGCAGGTTTCTGAACTGTCCATAGCCCACCAATGAGATGTAGACTAGAGTGAGTAGAGGAATGAGGAAATTGTGCCATCTTAATGCGCTTTAGTGAGAAGTGAGGCCCAATTATATGAAGATCAGGTTGAAAATGTATGAAGTGCTCCTTTAATGACACATTATACTTAAAAATAATCCTATATTAGGCATATCAGTCAGATTGGCAGTGTGACCTGAGGGCCGCATAGCGGCCCGAACTCTAGATGTGAGCGGCCCAAACCTCTGTTGTTACAAAAGTACTAAGACAGTACTGTATTGTACTTCAATGGATTAATCATTGTTTTATGCACAGGAAAATGCGACTGTGGAGTAAAGTGTTACCTTCCCCTGCTTAACATTCATTTATTTACACTCTTTCATACCTGGCAGTTGCTCAGCACCCACCACTGGCGGCAACTGAACAACTGTACTGAACAACTCCTCTGAACTGCACTGAGCAACTGTACTGGACACCTCCACTGGACACCTCCACAGGACAACTACACTGAACGTTGAGTACGCTCACTCAGAGTCAGAATTGACATTAACTAATTTTGCACCAGTTATTTCCCTCCTGCTATACTAGGGATTTTAACCTGCAAGCTTCCTGTTGCCAGGTCTTTTCTCTAATCTTAAGGCTGCCCTCATCCGTATGAGTGCTGTTCCACTTCCGGCTCTATTTGGGCCATGCTTGTTTTCAGGACCCTGTAATTTCCCCATCAATCAGTCACAAGGGCCCCCGTCAAGCCTGCCATTCATAAAGCTCAAAGTAGCTCTTAGTGGTGCGCGGAGTTTATTGAAACATTAAATTCGTATCCCAGGCATGATGGTGTATCTTTAGCTGTTGCTTAACTCACGTGCTTGGTTAGGTCTCCCTTACATCAACCGCCAATTATGTTCTCCTCTTGGGTGTGGGCTGAGGCCCGGTCAGCAAGGGGGGAAACCAGAAACATCAATTCCTGGGCACTAGCAAGCAAAAACAGACAAAATGGGAAAACCTTTCTTCAGACACTGTTATCATAGTACTATAGTACAAGCACAGACATTATCAACACTACTGGTGGTGCTGTCCAGTAGTGCTCTCCAGGGACCTTGTAGTGGACCTGGATATCTTGGTTTGCTGTTAGAGACATGGGAAGGCCAGAATAAGCATCAACATCACAGGGCGCTGGGTTCAGAGCTCTGTGCTAGGGTCATGAGGAAAACTTGTCCAGTCATGACTTCCCACGCTTCTTAGACCTCTCTGTTATAGTCCTTCTAGTCACTTATCCTCTGGCTGAGAATGAAAGTTTGTGTTTCGGTAAGAGTATAAATATGCACGCACGCGCGCACGCACGCACGCACGCGCACACACACACACACACACACACACACACACTACGACAGCTGTGGAAATTAAGTGAGAGAACCTGTGGCTTTAACATGCCCTCAGTTACTTTGGGTGTGTTATAGTCCTAATTAACAATTTTCTGAATTTTCTGAATTCAGTAAAAGAAAGTGCCATATATGAAGTCTATGAAGTGATTGAATGCATGTGTATTTTACAGTGAGCTGCCTTAAACAATACAAGAACAACTGCGTCATCGACTTTCAATTATAGGGCATTTAGCTTAATCCCTAATGTTTATTACAATGAGGCACAGTGACCACATCAAGCTACTGGGGGGTGGTAATGAGTTGTGCAGAGAAGAGGGAAGAAAATGCCATGAACAGAGCCTCAAATTACCAACAAACATTGGGTCCCTCTCAGACGAATGCAGTGGTGTGTTTAGAAAATAAAAAATATACGCTGTGGAGATATAAACAACATCCAAATGGTCCTGTTAATTTGTACCTACCCCATGCCAAGGTACACTGTTGTTCCAGGGGCACAACATGAACCGTGTTGCTGCCACCCGGGTTCATAGGCCAACGCAGGTTGTTGATGTTTCTCTTAGATGCAGAGATGAATCGTTGTCCTCCGAAAATCTAACTGAAAACAGAAAATGTATTTTGCAGTGGTTTTGCCTCGTTTAAAAAACATAAATAAACTAAAATGATCTGAATGTAGAAACTTATAAAATTCCTGACCCCACCCTCTGTTGCTCTGTCATTTCAGCTAAATCTAACTAAAGCTGCCATGGCGGGGACTGTTTCTGGGGGTCATAAACACAAACAGAGCTTGTAAATAATATACTGTTACTAAAATATATATCAGAATAGGTGGCATAAGAAACACATGGTGTAACAAATACAGCAGCGCCACAGCACAGCGCCACAGAACAGCTTCACAATATTGCAAAATCTGGAACAATCGTGATTTTGTTCTACTGATGGCAAGAGTGAACTTGTATGATCAAAATGTAAAACATGCCTGGCATTTATGACAGTCGTCTGTATGTGATTCTGCTAACATCTTAACTGCACTAGTTGCACGTGGTATTACATTTACATTTTTAAGCCAGCCTGTGCTTAGTCATGGAGAGAATTGCAAACATTGGGAAGTGGGAATACCAAATTAAATTGTGTCTTCTTTGATTGGCATCATGTACAAACAATGCATGTCAAACCATGATTAACTACTGTAAGCTCTGCCAGGTAGCACTTTGGAAAATTACAGATAATTTGGTCTAATTCTGAAAAAAAAGGTTCAAACAAATTCCACCCAGTAGAATCTTTAATTATACCTGTGGTGAAACAGCCTGTGCTGTATGTGTCACTTATGATATAGGCGCTTTCGCAGAAACCTGTTGAACCCCTTTATCATCTGCCCCATCACTATCCTTTATACGAATATGCATACAAATTCAACACCATTCAACAGCATTCAGTATATGTTATGAGAACACAGGAAGGAGATGTACCGGTATCCATAAATGGTCCTATAGTATTTTCTAAAAGGATTAGGATGGAATATAGAGTACCCTACACATCGCTTATGGCTACTTGTGTGTTGTAGAACATATGATTATTTGGGTGTATGCATTTCCTATGCGGCTGGGGTGAAATTGAGAAATTACAGCTGGAGGATCCCAAAGTAAGCAGGGCAAGGTGGAGGGTGAGGGAGGATAATACTGGAGGATAGAGTTGATTGAGGAAATACAACATCATGAGAGACACCAGCTGTAATTGTAGGAATAGGCCCGAAAACCTCTGATGATGTATATGTGCTGTGGGGGCCAAAAATAACAACAAGTGACCACAGGGGCATGGCCTCTCCTCAGCAGCAGCATCATCCCACTCTGGTGAGGTACAGTCCTGTGCACTGTACAGCAGTAAAACCTGCCCTCCGGTGTCCAAAAAAGGGTACTGCATCCATGTGCATGGCACCACACACTGCCCTGCATTCACAAGGCCGAGACAGAAACAAGGTCCAAATGTCTTTTCCAGCAGTCTTTTTATATAGCTTTATTAGTTGTTTCGAGGGTGAAGCACTTAAAAAATACACAACTAAAGGACTATAAATTGTTCGCCCTGAAATAGCAACTGAAATCCAAGGCTTCTCTGTCCTATCAACCACAAAACACAAGCATACCAACTAGCACCTACAGTACTAAGGATTAAAAACACACTTAAATATGATTAATGTGTTTACTTTCCAGTAGATACCCAACACTAGATATAATAATGATGAAAAATCATCATAATGATTAAAACTTGATATAGATTTACACAGTCTCCTGTGAGGGGAAGAGAACTACTACACTACTGTGTGACCATAACCAGCTTTTGCCTCTACAGTTTCCCTTGTTTACCTTATCATGGCAGGGGGGAAGGTGTCCAGACAGTCAGGAAAGGTTAAGACCAGGTCTACGCCAGCAGGCTAAAAGGAGATTTGGAGATGAGTCTATTCCTGTACATCCTCAATGGCAGCTTTGTAAAGCACTATAGGCGCCCCTAGAAAATCTGTGTTATTTATTTAGACCTGTTTTCTGTATATTGTTGCCGTTGATATACGGGTACATAGAGGGTTTGAATAAATATTCATACATTTATGCATGATAAATGAATGAAAAGGTAAACATATGACCAAATATAGTAAGAGTAATGTATTTTTGAAGGGAAATATTTAGTTTATGTTCCTCCGCTGAACAAAGTTTTTATTCTTGTAACCTATTTTGGTGTGAAATGTACGTAATTTTTTTGTACTTCAGAAGAAGACTGAAAAAAGTGCTAATCATGTGTCTGGATATTCAAGGCATGGAGGCACCCTGATGTGACATGCCTGCATTGGGCAGATCTGTCTGCTAATTACAGCCTACTGGAGCTCTTGAGGAGGGAGGTACTTGTGTGGTGGGGGCTTTTTTTTAATGATGCGAGGGGAAGATATAGTATAAATACCCAGATCATTGTACCAAGAGGCAGCACATCCCAAGTATTGCTCCTACCCTAAGGATATACAGAAGCACCAGGAGCTCACTGGTGCCTAGAAGACATTTTTTTCCCTCCCTTGGATGCTGGTATGTTTGCCTTTTCTCTTCCTCTCTACCATCTCCATCTCTGGGGGAATATAGACAACATTCAGGCTCTTGCCTAGGCCTTGATTTGCTCCTGTTCCATGGGAGAGCGTTCAGGCCAGGGATGTGGGGCTGATTTTGACTTGTTCTAACTCAAGAGCTGAACAGTTCCACTAACAGTTAGTGGAACTGTTCAGCTCTCTCTCTCTCTCCCAGCATCTCCCACGCTGCTCAGTTTGCAACTGAGCAGCGTGGGTGATGCTGGGAGAGGCTGAAGTGCCTGTAGAGGATCCAGGATGCTCCAACAGAAAACTAACATTGAAATTGAAATCCTGTTACTCTAGCTCAGCTGGGTCTTCTTGAACTTGCACTGTACAAAAAACACACAATGATGTATTTGCACGTTCAGCTTTTTATGTTGAGAAACTTTTCTAGCTTGGAACATCAGAATGTACTATTGCTTTAAAGAACTGAAGAACAACAGCATTAACTGTAGATCTGTGTTCAGAAGTACAACAATTAAAACAAACTTTCCCCACGTCTCATTCTAAGCCACTGGTTATCCTGAATGTCTTCAAAATTATTTTTTTCCCAGATTTGACTTTTCAAAATGGACGTACGTGTTGCAAGCATCCTCCTCCTCCTGGTGGCCTTGACTGCTGCTCATGGAGAGAGATATGTGGTGAAGAAGGTTATGAAGGCCGCCCCCCAGTACCAGCCCTACTCTGTCAAAAGCCATGGTAAGAAACACCAAACTTTCTTTCAAAATTTCTATGGAACTTCCGCTTAGCATTCTACCCCGCCCCCTTTCCAATATTTCATACTTGCGATAAGCATTTCATTCACCACCTTTCTCAATCTTGCCTCTTACCTTTGGATCTTCAGCTGAGTGTTTTAGCATCTCTATTCTGGCATTTAGGAACACTGCAGACACCCAGATGGAGGCAGGTCACTGCAACCTACTACTCTGAAACTTGAGCTCTTAATTGCTCCTGAACCATCCAGTGTTCTGATTGGCTAAAGGGGTGTGGCTACTTGTCCAATTACACAGTGCTTTAGGCTGCAGATTAACATAAAACAGTGTTACAGTGTAGGGAACTTTTATTTAATATAGAAGATGCAACCTTGCAGTCATTTCTTTCTTTAAAACTAAATATTCTGATTTACTGTACATTCACTCATTTCAGTCTGGGATTGTGAAATGATTAATATTATATGATTAATTATATATATCATATAATATTATAGATCCTGTTTAAACAATTTTCTTTTTTAATTTAACTGTCATTGAGTTTGTTATTTTGAGGATTGTACAATATACTCACTTTATCATCCACTTCTCATTGAGTCACAATGAGAAGTAGCGTATTTTCATATTGATACTGTAGGGTGTACATTCTTCATTTAAGTGTATATTTTGACTTTAAAACAGCATGTTTTATTTGCATTCTCTCACATTAGCTATATATTATGTAATAAAATAGATGCAATTCAATGCAATATAGATGGCATTCTATAATAACATTGAAATAGAGACTCTCTGGAAAAGCACACCAGTGTTGCATGTGTTTTCAATTCTCTGTATGTGAATTCAAAAGCTCTACTTTCCATTTTTCAGTGTAGGGTGCATGCAGTACCAATGTGCATGCCTTGCTTTCATGCACATGTAGTTAATGTCATTTTGTATTTGAAAAGAAATACCCAGTAAAATCCTCTGTGTTCATTCATCCTTTTGTAATCCAGAATGTGTACAAAGGGAACCAAATGGACCATTTACTTCCATGTGTACACTCTCATATTTAATGAACACTCAGGATTTCACAGTGTATGTGTACCTCTCGCTGAATTATTTTTAGTGTGATACTGACAATTACAGGTCAGTCACCCAAGAAGTGTGGTTTGTTTGGGTGTGCCCGCCTCACTCTGAAGTAGAAACATCTGTTTGGCTGTATCCAAACTAGGCTTTGGTTGGCCAAGGAGTGCCTTTTTACACTCTGAGGCGTATGACCACATTAAGGCAGCAAATAAAAGAAGTCTCCCTCTCATTTGGACTGTATTTTACAAACAAGTACCCTGGATGTTTCCTTGAAACAACATTGACCACCATATTATAAAACTATATTAAAATTAAATATGATACTACAGTTAACAGCAGACAAAATTACACATTTCAAAATATTGAAGCAGTTGTCAGTAGATTAGTAGCAGGATAACTTTGATCAAGTACTCAACAATATGTCTGACTTTAATCCAACACCTAGTAAAACTTTAATTGGTTATTAAAACAGACAGAGCTAGTTTATATTTCCAGTAGCAAAAACTCAGCATACATCATCCTGCTTTACACACATATACACCCCCCACACACACAAACACACACACACACACACACACACACACACACACACACACACACACACACACACACACACACACACACACACACACACACACACACACACACACACACACACACACACACACACACACACACACACACGTGAGTCTCTTTTTCTTCAGTCAGATTTGTAATTGTGAGTGTTTGTACACTGTGTACTGCCCTCCATTTTTAATTGCACTGTTTAAAAATATATCACTGGCTGTCAAACAAGAGACTATTATACATCAGAGATGGAAACATGTACTTGGGTCATCTGTTTAACTCTGTTATTATGCAAATACAAAAACATTACTTTACTTACATTACTGTTATGCAATACTATTTTAATGTACTGTTATGAAATTATAGCTTTGTAGCAATTATTGTAGTTTAGTTTAGTTTTAACACTGCTACTGTACTATGCAATTATCAGACATATATTTTAATATGTATTATCATCTAATACAATGGTACCTTCATAGTAATAACAAAAATGCAATTAATTATTTTTAGGCTCCTTTCTTATTAATCAGTTTCAGTATTCTTTTAAACACATGTAGGATGTTTGTTAGGTACTGATGAAGCTTCTTGCTTTATTCTTCACAGTGGTTTCAGTTGCTGGTGAGCCTGGTGCCCCAGGTGAGCCTGGCCCTGAGGGCCCCGCTGGCCCTCCTGGTGCCCCAGGTGAGGATGCTGTTGGACAACCTGGAGCCCAGGGCCCCGCCGGACAACCAGGATCTCCTGGCCACTCTATTGCTGGCAAGCCCGGAACCCCAGGTGGACCTGGCAAACCCGGCATCCCCGGAGCCCACGGTGACAAGGGAGACACTGGTGCCACTGGCCCCCAGGGACCCAGGGGAATGCCCGGATCTTCTGGAAGCCCCGGACCTGCTGGCCTCTCTGCAACTGGCAAGTCTGGAGCTTCTGGTCTGCCTGGAGCAATGGGACCCAGGGGTGAGACCGGTCTGAAGGGACATCCAGGTGTGCCTGGCATGCCAGGGGCTAAGGGTGATAGAGGGGTGGGAATTCCCGGAGCTCAGGGTGCGACAGGACCCGTTGGACCCATGGGCTCCACTGGAGCCCCAGGTCAGGCTGGAGTAGGAAAGCCAGGAAAGTCAGGTATGCCAGGTGAGCCAGGAAAGTCAGGAAGCCCAGGTAGGGATGGTGCCACTGGCGCCATGGGACCACAGGGGCTCAAGGGTCACACTGGTGCCCCAGGTGTAGGTATGTCAGGCAAGCCAGGTGAGAATGGAGCCCCAGGTCTGCCAGGTCCATCTGGCCCCAAGGGCCACCAGGGACCAACTGGTGCCACTGGTGCCCCTGGAGTCCCCGGATATGGCAAGCCAGGTGCAAATGGAGAGAAGGGAGATAGAGGGTTTACAGGTGCCCCAGGGGCCACAGGTATTAAGGGAGAGCAAGGTGCGACAGGACACACTGGCGCCACTGGTGCCACTGGTCCCATGGGTCCCGGTGGTCCTCAGGGTCATAGAGGTTTCACAGGTGCGACCGGCCCTGCTGGCGATAAGGGTGATGCAGGTGCTAGTGGACCTCAGGGACCTAAGGGATACAAGGGAGATCAGGGAGCTCAGGGATTCCCAGGAAAGCAGGGTTATCCAGGTGCAGCTGGTCCCAGTGGCCCCAGAGGAGCCACTGGTGCTACAGGCAACAAAGGTGACAGTGGTGCCAATGGCATCCCAGGTGCCTCAGGAATCCCCGGCCCCGCTGGGCCTAAGGGACTTCCCGGCCGTGCAGGTGAGCCCGGTACTTCTGGCTCTGATGGCGCACCTGGTCCCAGAGGACCTGGTGGTCCATCTGGCTCCGCCGGTGCTCCTGGCCTGAAGGGACACCCAGGTCTTCCTGGAACTCCCGGCCCTGTCGGTTTGGCTGCCAAGGGCATCCCTGGACCTCAGGGGCCCCCTGGTCTGCCCGGTGACAATGGCAATGATGGAGCCCAAGGCCCAGTCGGTCCCCCAGGACCACCCGGTGCCCCAGGTGAGGTCGTTTTTGAGAAGAGCATGGGGGTTGGTGAGGTCATGGTCAAATCACCCATGTCTGCTTTCACCGTCTCCCTGGCCACCCCCTACCCTGCTGCTGGTTCTCCCATTAAGTTCGACCAGGTTGTGTACAACGCTGAGAATCACTATGATGCTGAGTCCGGCATGTTCACTTGCCAGGTTCCTGGAGTCTACTACTTTGCATACAGCATCCACGTAAATGGAGCGCACGCTCTGGTGGCTCTGTACAAGAACGGCCAGCCTGTTATGTTCAGCTATGATGAATACAACAAGGGCTTCCTGGACCAGATGTCCGGTAGCGCTGTCCTTCAGCTTGATGAGCAGGACACAGTCTACCTCCAGATCCCTGATGAGGAGGCCAATGGCGTCTTCGCTGCCGAGAATGTCCACTGCTCTTTCTCTGGCTTCCTTATTGCCTCAACGTGATAGGGTGTCAGAAAACTCAAAACCCACACAACAAAATTTGCCATCTATTTCTCAAACGACAGTAAACTCCCTGTTAGTTTTTCCTCAGTCAAACACAGACAGGCAGTTCACTATCTTCTTTGAGGAATGATAGCATCTCGACTTGAAAAATACAGGAAATGGGTGCTTAGAGGAAGGAAATCTAATTTATGAAAACAGGTTATCAGGGATGGGAAAGCAATCCACAAAGTTACCAGTAATGGAGACAGCATGTGAAATTTGAGGTGTTATAACTGTGTTGTGTCCGGAAAAAATATTTTCCACTCTTTTTTTTACTGATTTCAACTGGTGATTCTTATTTTTGTGTTTGTCTGTTTTTTGTACAACCTTTTTTTTGGTGACCAATAATCTTATTAAAAGTACACAAATACTTTCTGTGCAACATGTTGTACCTGTTGTCGTTGTATGTGACTTGAATATTGTGAAACAGTAATGGTCAAATTGACCATTTTAAGGATACAAGGCACCAACAATACTGTTATGCCAATACAAACTGTTTACCAACATTGTTGTACCCTAACTATGCCTTATGTCATGTAAAGTATAATGACCAAAATAAAACATGTCCAACCAAATATTTTTTTTGTCTGAGTTTTCCCTAAAGATTACTGTATTAGTCCTGAACATATTCATTGTTATTGACAAATCACTTCAAAGTTGAATGTTGTATTGGAAAAGTGCATTACTTTGTCAACACATTTATCTGATGATGTCCAGTGACAATTGAAAGCAAGGTATTTTGTGTGGCATACAGCACAAGCCAAATTTCAATCCAAAGTTGTAGCATTCCATGCACAATACCAGATAACACATCCTCTAAGGCACTGTTTCCCAAACAGTGGGTCGGCACCCATTTGTGGGTCGCGGATACATTTTTGTGGGTCGCGAGTGAATATCCCTTTGTTTTTTGTTTCCTAAAGTTTGTCAATAATTATTATTATTTAAAAATATTTTCTAAAGATTTCCACAAAAAATCACGAATCTTCATCAGTTGAAAACAAATTCAAGCATTTTTCATGAATAAAAATAAATAAATAAATGCAATTCCCTAAATTAGAAAACAAATGTTTAAGAAGTAGTGAAAATAGCAGCTCTGCATGCTCATTGTGAGCTTGTAGATCTGCTATTTCCACTAGGTTGGTTCCCGGGCAAACGTCTAATTTCTCTTTTGGGTCTTAAAATGTTTGGGAACCACTGCTCTAATTAATAAGGAAAGGACTTAACTTTCAACAGCATGTTACAAGTTCTCCTAAATACACTAAAACATGCAATTCTTGAAACATCACCTATGATAGAATATGCAGCTGGAGATTGCCAATATGCATTATGTAGATGTAGAGCATGCAGTACTTACTATTTACAGTATAGTACAATATATCAACTCCATTCACTATTAGTCTGTTGTGTCATACAGTCATTCAACCTAATGGCTCAATATAGATTGGTAAGGATCACTGTAGACATGGGTGAGCTTCCAAAGACCAAATCCGTTCCCACATGACTGCCTGCTTGCTGGTGGCAGCCACAGTCTACAGTAGTTATTTTCCCCCAGTGAGACTGAAGGTGTATTCTGAATATAGCTAGTGGGATGAGGAACAGGGAGGATCCTGTGGCACAGGCAAGTTGTTTTATCTTCTCTTCCAGAGAGCAGTGGTAGGTGAGGGGAGAGTTGTATGACAGAACAGAGTGCAAGCTGGTTGGGGCAAAGCTACTGCGGATTTACAGCCACAAGCCACAAGCAGTTTAGGGGACAGCCTTTCAGAGACTGGCCTGTGGTTTGGGGTAAGAGGTGGAGCGGAGGTGGGGTAGACGGGAGGACAGAAAGGGCAGTGCCCATAGCGTGGTGGTGGACAGTGGTTAAGGCACCCTGACCATGTCAACACCCTCTTAAATCATCATCTGTAGGAGTATTTTATTTAAATTTGACATTTTTATTTTTCAATTATACACACCTAGTGAGAGGTTCATTCAATTCAAGTTGGACATTCAACATTATGTGGCCCCTGTCCTCTATAGTTTGTATACCTTTTATGTGACCATTTAAAGATAACGTAAAATTGTATTATTTAAATAATGTAGGCTATCATCTACTAATAAATTAATGAAATACAACTCAGAAGCTCAGGAGAATGAATACATGAGTAATTAAACTAGACCTTTTGTCTCTCTCTAAAAAGAAAGGATATATAACAGTAGTAAGTGGCATGGCCATTACACAGTGAGTGCCTCCACGTGAGAAACATACAGACTTGGCCAGCGGTGGTCAGACTTTAACCTCAAGATTCTGTCCATAAAGGACATGAAGTCTAGAGAGCAGGGACCAAAATATTATGCGTAAAACACACCCTTCCTGCGGTGGCTGGTGTTGCAGTGCAGAGGGTTAATCTGGGAGGAAAGCAAATAGACGGTTTAAAATGGGCTCTGGTATAGATGTGGGAGTCTAAAAACACCCCAGAGAAGAAGAGTATGCTGCCATCTTTTATTCCTAAAGAGACTTTGGTGTTTTCTGATGGTTTTGGGGATATCCTAGAAGGATTCCCAAAGTGTCAATGGCAAGCACAACCGTCAATTAAGATCAGTGCCTGCAGTTGTTTTGCTGTAGATACTGAAATTATAGCAGTTTGAGGCATCGTAACAAATTTGAGCACTGCTATTTGCAGGGCAAATGCTGGAGCTGTGAATAAAACAAACACAACAAACTCTGGGTTTTATTGCATAATTATGTAGTGGTTGTCACCCAAAGAATCCAAGCTACTTTCAGAGGAACAATGATTTTAAGTGCCACAGGCACAGCTTGCTTTGTCCCTACTTGTGGAATGTGGTGACAGATAAATGAACAGCACAGCTAAATCTTTGTGATTACAGTCGTAACAGATTGATAATTGATCAATTCTCACTTAAGCTTTAAGTTACTCTTAGATTTACTTTGTTATACAAATATATATATGGTATCTATTATACTGTACTTCAAAAAGTATGAGATACAGCTTGTTTTTTTGTAGCATATTAACTTTACTAGACAGATTTAATCTGCAAAACCCCCATGGACTTTTTGACTACTAACCCCATCCCCAGTCACCTTTAAATAAGCAAACATGTTAGGAAGCCTTACCTTGCTTCACCTCATGCAAACCTGATTTCACAAGTGACCACACGAGGGTGCTATAATAAAACAAATAAATGGGTATTTACTTCTAAATGGATACAGATCCCAATCGTAGGCAACTATACCATCGAACATCTGAGTTACAGAATGAAAATAGGCTAACACGTCTTAATAAATGAGCAGAGTGCCAATTGCAACGTTATTCCTTTATTTCACAGTGCTCACGGGAAAAGCCGAACACCAGAGAAAAATCCTCTACCGTTTGTAGGCAAAGTTACATTCCTTCTCAAATAGGGTGAAGCTTCATTACACACAAAAAAAGCAAAGATGATTTCTAAGATTGCACTGGCCTTTTGCCTAGTTTCCCAGTGCCTTTCATAGTCTAATCAAAACCACACTATGATTTCATTTTGTAGTCAGCACAGCTTGATGCAAATGTTGCTTAAAACATCTCCCAATTTTATTCAATCTTACAAATGGTGAAAAACAAGAAAACTTCATTTACAATGGGTAATCTGTTAAAAACAGTCATTTAGGTACATCTCAGTCATAAAACCAGTAATATCAAAGTCTATACAACGTGCATTACTACAGAATCTTGAAATGGTGGAAACTAATGAGTGATGAGCACCTTTTTTTCTTTTGACAATTAGCTAAATCTAGTTCAGGAATGGTAGTGTGTCCACAGGAGCATCTTGAGTTGTAAACAACTGCACTGCAAAAGACAACATTTAAGACTTGTTTAGGACTTCCCTTTAAATATCACAATGTGTCAAATCTTGCAGACACAGCTTTAGCTGCTACATCCAATTGCCCAGCACCAAATACTTCATTTAAATAGTCAAATTCGGCAACCTGTCCAATACAGTTAGTAATGGTTTCATGTATAAAACATACACTCACACTTGCGCGCGCACACACACACACACACACACACCCACACACAACAGATGCAAACACCGATGGATCAGTGACGAAGCAGGTCACCCTCTGTAACACCTCCACAGATCTGTCCATCACTACCAAGGACATTGCAGTCATTATGGATGAAATGGTTGTAGAACAGTAAACAAACAACAAAAACAACAAAAAGAATCCCTGGTTTTAGACAAGTCCTCACATCCTTCTTCAGTCAGACAGGTTCTTTGACTTCTCCTCATCCTCTGTTCTGGCATCTTGTTCCAAGATTACTCAGCAGCGGCAGGGGCCTCTGGACTAGCTGCACTCTCTGGCTCCGCAGGTGAAGCTTCAGCTGGCTTCTCTTCTGCCTTCACCTCCTCGGGTTTGGGCTCCTCAACTGGGGCCTCCTTGGCGGTCTCCTCGGCTGTTTCGGTTGGTTTGGCCTCTTCTTCAGCAGCTGCAGCAGCAGCAGCAGGAGCCTCCTCCTCCGAAGCGGCCTGCTCTCCTTCAGCAGGGGCTGCTGCTCCCTCGTCGGCCCCCTCCTCAGAATCTTTCTTGGTCTTCCTGAAGGAGAAGCCGCTCAGCTTGAAAGAAGGTTTCTTGAAGGAGAAGCGCTTTTTCTTCTGTTTGCCATCCTCACTGGTGGTGGGAGTGCCCTCCTCTTCTGGCTTGGCGGAGGCCTCTCCATTTGTGGCGGCTGGCTCCTTGTCTCCATTGGCCTCTGCAACTTCTATCTTCTCCACTGCCTCTTTGGGTACCTCATCACCAGGAGTGCCGCCATTGGCATGGTTGGCTTCCTCAGCGGCTGGAGAGGCATCTCCATTGGACTTAGCATGGCCGTTCTCCTATTAAGGGAAAGGGCAGGACAATTTTAATACTACACCCATGCAAAAATATCAATCCGAAATAGACATAAGTGTCTACCATCTGTAGATAATGGCTGTTATCATGATCATGATGCAATCAATTCCCACCATGAGGCCTGTTTATGAAACATTGTACACAAGCCTACCCCCTGCAAAATCTGGTATACTGTGCACCTTTATTCAAATTATTAGAGTGGTAGCCAATCAGAAAATAGTCCTAAAACTGCAGCAACATCTGTTACTAAGAGAGTGACGACAGATCGCTGGCATCCACCAGTAGGCTAGTCAGACTTCATCATTTACCAGTCCACCAGGCGGCGTTCTGGCATAATGTGAAACAAGGACACCGGAATTTGGGGAATTTTGGCTGTCCCTTATTGTCAAAACATCAAATTCCATTCACATTTAAAATATTTCTGCATCTTCCCAATCAACATGCTGCTTGAAACGGCCCCATCTCAGAACTCTGGGAACACTGAGCATATTGCTTTTCTTCAACCTGGCAACAAAGGCGTGGTATCGTGATTAAAATGGCCATGCCATAGTGAGCTGCTCCAAACCTTCCCTTCACTCATTTAAAAAAAATAAAAATAACGTTTATTAACTCATATATTCACAAATCCAACAGCACAACAGAGAAATTGAATTAGTGATGCCAATTAGAGCTACCATTATACTATTTTTGCGGAATTAAATGCACTGGCACAAAGACGAAAATATTTAAATCAAATTATTCGAGTGTCGTCAATGAATCAAGATCTAAAACCACGTTTCGTTCCCAAATATTTCAGATTCTGACTGCAAAAGTGGCTACTGGCTAGTGAAAATGGATGCATGTGGCCACTTTCCCTGAAGCCGGTGAACGTGGGGATGCGCTAAATTGAACATGGAGCACGCCATTGACGCAACACATCGCAAAATTCAAACAATTTGATATTTTAAGTCATACATGTTAGTGTATTTATATTGAAAACGATTTACCTGTCCGTTTGACTTCGCTGCAACAGCTGCGCCTTCTGCAGCCACTTCTTCTTTTCCAGCGGTTTTGGAGATTTGTGCTCCCATGCTTTTGGTTCAACAAAGGAACCCAACCGATGAAATGAATGAACAAAGACCGCAAGCTTCCTTCCAAAAAATCAACTCAAACGCCGACACTTCTTTCTCAAATTGGCCAAGGAATCAACTTGAGAACAAATGTGCCACAGCGAACCGATAAAAGCTTGCAAAAATCCCGCAAGATGTAATAGAAGGAACGCGAATTCTTTCAATTTTTTTGTCAGACAGAATTTGTAAATGGAGAAATTGCCCCCGCCGCTAATGAGATGCGGAGTACAACGCCCCAGTCCACTGATGAATGGGCATTCCAGGCTATGACGACACAGCAATCCTGGCTCCACCAATCACAAGTCTCACTAAAAAGGGGGGGGGGGGCGGAGAGTTAAGCCTAACTTCGTCGTACGCCGGTGTCGCCCACCGAAAATGGCAGATCTACAAGCTCACAGCGCGTAGCGATGCGTCGCGCTGTGAGCTTGTAGATCGGCTATTTTCGTGGACTGGAGAGGGTGCTATGGACAATAGGACAGAGAAACAACATGGGATCAACTTCACCCTTAAAACTCAAGAAATTTGATATTATAAAGAATGATAGCATAAACGATCAAACTAGATGTATAAAGTTTTGAATTTGTCAGCAGGGCATTTTTCAGGCGTAATAGAAGAATTGGATACTGGCTCATCTGAAAGGTGAGCCAGTTGTTTGTGTGTTTTTAAAAAGTGTGTGCGAGAATGAGACTTAAAAAACCCACTAAAGTCAGCAAAACGTATAGTTTAGTCTACATAATTATTCATAAGTAGGCTATTTGTAGGCCCACAGAAAAGAGAAAACACAACATCATTATCTCTAGACAGCTGACTGAGGGATCAGCCAGGCCCATTGTGCCATGCAGCCTCCCAATATGTGCAGCCCAGAAAAACAAAAGTCTACACAAGCCCCCCCCCAAGAAGTTCCCTGTTATCCCGTCTTGCATAACAGAAACTGTCTGCCTTGTTGCTAGTGAAGCATCCCAGTGACCTATATAATGAAGTTTACAGCCTTGCTGATGGCTGTTCCAGCCTGCAGTACTCTTGTTCCACCAGCAGCCACTATGGTCTTACACATTCTCACATCACATGACCCACATCTCCATGGTTACCGTTACAAAATGGCTTTGAGATACATCACTACAATTAGGCCTTTAATGCCGAGATTGATGATTACTCCTGTGACTATGTAAAGTGGATTATAATGAGACTCAGTTTGGAACTATACCACGTACACAGGTTGACATCTTTAACCCATCCTACTAACTGTTTTCTAACTAGGCCATGCTAATTGTTACTTATTAAGGCTTTTGCTATTATGCTGATCTCCCAGCAGTTTGACTAGTGACATTTTCCCGTTAAAAAGAAGAAGAAGAAGAAGAAGAAGAAGAAGAAGAAACATTTGCTCAGACATTGAGATATCAGTAAAATAGCCGGATATTGTATAATGATTCAGCATCTGATTATTTTGGATACTGTATGTGTATTAGCATGCACAGTTGGAGGAGAGGCACAAGTCAAAATATCAATTGGAATGATTCATACAAAATGTTCCCTGCAAGGAGAGCCCATGACATTATCGCAGTATTGATATTAGTGCTTATAGTGTTACTTCAGTGTATGCCCTCTCCCTCCTACACACCCCTCTCAGCAAATGAGTATCATGCTTAGGTCTGTCTGGATTCATAATAATAAATGGTCAAACATGGCGTTATGGGCTTGTGATAAATCAGTGATCCATTCAATCCTTAGTGGCGTTTCACAATATTTGCAAAATCACTCTTAAATTAATTTATATTTTGTCAACTACAGAGATGATCAGTGGAATCAATGGAATATTGGAATCATTGTTTTCCATGAGATTTCAGAAACCAACCTTGACATCAGTCAAGGTTCCTCAGTCTTTTTCATTCTTTATAGGCTATTTCAATCTTCAAATGTTTATACAATTTGTTTTTTTGCACAGGCCAATCAACCTCTGATTATAAGGCTTGACTTAATCCCATCTTTGTCAGGAGGAGCTGGAACCAAAATTAATTGTTAACCAAATCACCACACAGAGGACAGTATGGGGATGACTATACTACAATCCCACTAACCATACACTCAGCTCATGACATGAAGGCTACTTGAAACAATTTCCTCCAATTCAGGAATATACTGCTCGAAGTGGTTGGTCCTTTTTTGGCAAAATTTAGCAATTGCTTTTATGGTTGTTATGACCAAATATGTGCAATGCTATTTTGATTAAGAGATTCACATTTAAAATAATATTCCCTTCAAACTCAATGGCTCTGGTCCCTAACAAGTAAGACAACCACACACATTTCCAATGGGCCTATGTCTGTAATAATGATAGGGCCACTTGGGCCTGTCCTCAATAATGGCGATGGATGATCAAAAGTGTATAATATATATAATAACAATATTTTGAACAATGAAGTTTAAAAGGATACATTCAATAGACTACTCCATAAATCAGAGAATTAGACATCAGGGAAAGATATACTGTAGACCAGGGGTCTTCAACAGGGTTTACACATGAACCCCTTGAACCCTAGCATCCCCATTCTGAGGAGAACTTTGTAGATCGGCTATTTTCGGCAAACAGGTTTGGTGTAGAGGAAAAAAAAGAGCAGACCAAGTACAGAGTGAAAGGTCAAGTTTACTTAGTATTGAGGGTTTAAGTGGTTGAATGTCTGAAAATCCACATTAACATGAATCCAACATAAACTGATGACATACTATGACATTTAAATGGCACACATACTATGAAATCTATGAACATTTTTTATATTTTATACAATATATAATGGGGGTCCCTGCTTCATCTCTCTCTCTCAGCCAAGAGGTCCTTGGCCTGACAGACGTTGAAGACCCTAGCTGTAGACGTTAAAAACCAAGGCTGCTGTTATTGCCATGCGGGGGAATGGGTGCAGCCGGCCTGTTGTGTTTTTCACTCACTCCAGAAGACTCCAAGAAGAGGATGTGACCGCTAAACATTGTAACATCTGATTGGCTGAAACTGGTGCCAATCAAAGCTCCGTTCTGTGCACAATCCGCATCAACTCTACGCCATCATCAGGGTTGCCATGTCCGCTTATTATAAGCGACTTTGGGCTTGTTTTTCTGGTAAGTTGCTTGTAAATATTGGTGGTTGCGGGTTGCGCTTTTTTGGGGCTTGTTTCTAACGTGTAGTTGCTTATAGTTAGTTGTTGTAGTTTTTTTTTTTAAATCATGGTTGAAACCAGTGGTTCTCAAACATTTCTCATGTGAAGGACCCCAAAATGAATATGTATTTGTCTGCAGACCGCCCATCTGGAAATATTTCTAGGGACACCCATACCAGATTTGTGGATTGTGTTAGAATCATGTTTAAAAAATATTCCACATTTTGCACTTTTTTTTAAGATGTTTTTTTTTTAAATATAAGATCTACAAGCTCACAACATGTTGCATCGAGATGTGTTGTGAGCTTGCCGATCGGCTATTTTCAAACAGCATATTGTTTAAAGGGCGAAGGGCTCGCTTCTTTTGGGCTGTTTAGGGCTTGTTTTCATCGCGACGCGTTGTTAGCTTGTAGATCGGCTATTTTCAAACAGCATGTTTAAAAGGGCGAAGGGCTTTTTTTTTTGCTTTTCATAGACCTGGTTGCTTATTTATAACGCAGAACCTGGCAACATGGCCATCATCATCATCTGTACGCACGGCGACTCGGGCTCGTGAACCGCGAGTAGGACTGGACTGGTATCAATGCCGCTGTTATTTTCTCAATGTAAGAAAAAATACCCACAGAAAGTAGAACAATATCGGTACGTTTCCTCCTGCGTCAGTCCTGGGAAATCCGATGGATTAGTCAGGTTTATCCATGGTAAGCACGTTTTGTGTATTGGATTGCATTGGTGCACCCGCCTCGTCCCTGCGAGATGAATTCATGTCGGGAAAGGTGATAAATAACAGTTTTGTGTGGCGCTGCGCTCTAAGCCGGCGTCTTCTTCACATGCTCTATCGATCTAATGTTTTTCAGGGTTACACATGCCTTGGTCAGTGGAGTAGTCTAGTCTAGGAGAAAAGAAAGGAACTCG
Organism: Gymnoscopelus microlampas; assembly: GCF_963454915.1. Taxonomy (NCBI): domain Eukaryota; kingdom Metazoa; phylum Chordata; class Actinopteri; order Myctophiformes; family Myctophidae; genus Gymnoscopelus; species Gymnoscopelus microlampas. The sequence continues at coordinate 23,595,993 of NC_139957.1, read as the reverse complement.
TAATTCTGGATGATGTTTTGCATTGCTGTGATTGGTAGTAGTGTTGCCATGTCGGCTTATTATAAGCGACTTTGGGCTTCTGTTTCTGTAAAGTTGCTTGTAAAAATTGGTGGTTGCAGTTTTTGGGCTTGTTTCTAAAGTGTACTTGCTTATTGGGCTTGCTTCCAATATTTTAAAATTATTATTTAAACCAGTGGTTCTCAAATGTTTTTATGAAATTGTTTTGTGCCAGGGAGCATTTCCACATTTTATTGCAGTTTTTGAAAATAGCAGATCTACAAGCTCACCGTTGTGAGCTTGTAGATTGGCTATTTTCAAATAGCTGATGCATAATAGGTTTAAAGTGTTCATATGGCCTATAGTTTCTTCTTTTGGGCTTCTTTTCCTGCACCTGGTTGCTTATTTCTGTTACAAAATATGGCAACACTGATTGGAGCTCCTCTGTTGCAGCACCAGGGATGTAGGCGCTGCAGAACAGCTTTCCAGTGTGTTGTGATATTATGCACAAAACTGAACGCTGCGATGGCCTACAATGCCTGCTATTGATTAGTTCAAACAATAATTTTGATATGTCCCCTTAGCTAATGGCACTGCAACAGTTCATTATCTAAGTTGCAGTAGTCCGTTAATGTGTCTGGATATGTACGTGAGCATCCATCTTGTAAAAAAAAAAGAAAAACCCCACTGTAGGCTATTTAATGTTTTAATTTCAACACTTTATTTGAGTATTACCTTAGCAGAACCAATAATAAAACAAATAAACATAAAATTAATATTCAAAGTAAGAAAATGTACACACAAAACACAAACAAACACAACAATATACAAATATGCATGCATATTATGAGAGCACAAACATATAAAAAATGTAAAAGAAAAGAAGGATTGACAAGGATAAAAAAAAACATACAGCTGTCCACACTCAGCTATATGTTGCAGCATCCTGTAGGTTTGCAGTGTATTGCTGTGTAAGTCTGTACCATAAAGTTTACATTAGACGTATTGTTGGTTTGCCAATATATGCATTATCCTCCACAAGCTCATAGTTCCATTCTGCTATGTGAATGACAGCACATTTGCTGTGCGTGTTGTGTATCACGTTTGGATGAATGGAGAGGAGTTCATTGCATATTATGCTCCATGAACCATGGAAGCATTTACCCCAGATACTCTCGTGTTGGGCCTCTAGAGTTAAACCTTACTGAGAGACACATACGAGACTTGTACATCCAGGACAAGGTTACAAAATATGTTTTGATAACAGTTGAATATTTTTCTCAGTATAAGGGTTTTGTTGATATTTGTATGACCCATATCAGTTTTGTAATTCACTATAGTCACAGACGTAACATTTTTTTAATTTGAAATTATGTTTTTGATTAATGTCAGGGGATTGTCAGCTTGTTATTGTTTCAGATTACAAATAAAAAAAAACAAATCTGGTGCAGAGCCCCAGTGCTTATTCGTCATGTAGCCCATGCCTCTGTTTACACTTTTCCATCAACCTAAGTATTATTCTTTGGTTTCACCAAAAACTCTCCAGCCTCACATACTGCAGGACTAGCACATCATAATTTCCAGTGGATTCTTACTTTGACCATTACCCTGCACTGGCAAGAGATCTGGAAATAACAATCTCACCCCACTGGCGACTAACATTCAGAATCATCACTAATAAGGAACTGATTTGCTAGTGCTACCGTGCTGTAGCCTGTAGCAGTTTGGAAAGAACAACTTAGTCAATGTTGTTTTGAAATGTCTTTCTCCCTGTTTAAACAATGTTCAACTCCTGGTCACAAGCCTCATAGAACAGTCTTAGGCTAATACCATAGAATGGACTTAGTGATTTAACAGCTAACATGACTCAACTCACTTAATGGGGAACAGTGTGACACCGCAACACAGTTTAAACCCACACTCAAACCTGAGGCCCAGCTGCGCGATTTCTAACTACCTCTGCATTCACTACTCAGAGAATGCTTTGAAAGGCTAACACTACATTTCATTGTTAGATAATCTTGTGGGCCAGTGAAATGTGGTTATTGTCTTGTAGATACACTGAATGAACTCAGTTGTTGAAGACAAGCAAATATTGTATCTATCTAGAGAATGGGACACAAGGAACAGTTTATCTGTCAGTGCTGTACAGAAACTAGTAAGCACACTGGATGTCACAGTCATTTAAATGGCACAAAGCTGAAAACAACCCCTTATTGGCAAGTTTAACCACTTTAAAATCCAAAATAGTGGATCTACAAGTTCCTAATGCATCATGATGCGAAGCATTGTGAGCTTGAAGATCCGCTGTTTGTGACTTTTCTTTTCTTTTTCCCTTGCCTATAATGACATGCTCAAAACAGGGACACCAGAGTGAAAGTGGTTAATGTGCTGTATAGTGGGTCACATTTTGCAATTCGTTGCAACACCATGTTAAGTAGGAGGGCTGTAGGAGTTTTGACCTTGGTTTACAATGCCAATGAATTAATGCAAAGGAATTGCTCGCTTCAGTTTAATATGTAGTGCTTTGTTGTAGATCATAGAATTAACAAAATGAATATATTCTGGAAAGATTAGAAGTTCCAAAGATTCTGTTGACCATATTCACAATTTCACATGGCGGCCATTTTGCTCCCACGTTATTTGTCTCTGTGTGTGTGTGACACTACATGACCCTGACATGTCCTTTTAATTCAACATATTGATCTCCTGATTGTGCTATGGGGGGGGGGGGGGGTCTCATTATGGCTCCCTGGACTGTGTTGTTGTGGATGATTAAGGCATATGCTGTTCCAGCATTATGAGGAAAGCCTTCCATTTCATGAAATTAATTTGCCATTGTGCTCACTGTGACTGATCTAAACCCATCCAATTACTTTAGGAGAGTATTAGTACAGTGGTTTAAATCTTCTCACTTCCTGCAATAACTTCCCACCATCAAGGGATCTAAGAATGTTGCTCAAGGGACTTGAGTCAGTGGAAGATTTTCAAAAAGCATCTGTGGGGATTGAATTTGGATATGATTTTTGTGTCTCCCTGTTTATGGCAAAGCCTGTTTGCCTGACTGTGTTTGTGTGTGAAATTCAAGTCTCTCTCTCTCTCTCTCTCTCTCTCTCTCTCTCTCTCTCTCTCTCTCTCTCTCTGCCTCATGCTATTAACTTTTACACCACATCATGTAGTTAATAGTGTCCCCATTGTACAGTTCATCACGCCAGCATGGTCCTCTCGCAGGCAAGCTGTTCATTTGGGTCTGAAAATAGCATGACAAGTGTTCTTGCAGGACGAGGTGGTCGTTATGCGATACCCAGACTGCCATTGAAGAGTCTCGCCCCCACTGGCTCTGATTCCATCATCTTTTTTGGGAAAGCCTTGGGTCAGGCACTGAGCCACTGAGCACGACAGCATGTCTGTCAATGTCAGTACTGTATGTCGAGTGGTCCTTCTACTCTTCTCCTTAGTTGTCTGTCTTGGTATGTGGCAGTAAAATAACTGCTTAAAATCTATTATGCAACTGTGTTCTCTTAGTAGCCGAAAATAACTGATTTTCAGCTATTCAGTTATAAGATTAATATTGAATTAAATAGAACACAAAACAATAATCTCTGCCCTGCTTCACCCTGGCGGAGATGATTAGCCACAAGGCTGTTAACCACTTGAACCCTAGCATCCCTATTCTGGGGGCAACATTTGGTGAAAATAGCAGATCTACAAGCTCACAACGCATCACAATGCGGCGCATTGAAAATCTGCTATTTTCGGTGAAGAGATTTGGGGTAGAGGGGGTGAAAAGTATTAGTTTACTAAGTATAGAGGCTTTAAGTGGTTAAGTTACCTGTCTTTGTTATTGACCTTTACTATTTCATATTGTCCATAGCATTCGTTATTATTCTCACCAATCTGTATGGTGGAGTATGTTAATAGTACTATACTGTATACTGTAGCACATCTCCAGGGATTGGAAGTGCTCTCCCTAGTCCCTACTCTTCCATTGAGAAATATATGCCAGGTTCGAATCTAGTCTATATAGCTAATAGCTTATATGGAATTGAGCATGAACTCCTGAAATTATGAGAGTATATGGAATTGAGCTTTAACTCTTGAGTGTAGGCCTATGTAAGAGTGTATGGAATTGATCTTTAACTCTTGAGTTTATATGAGAGTATATGGAGTTGAGCTTAAACTCTTGAGTGTATATGGAATTGATACTCTGCCAATCTATTACAAATTACTGATGGTCTCATTAGTTCACTGCCATTGAATATGATTGGAAAACAGTCAATCCTCTGAATGGCTGTTGTGTCTGGCATCCAGAAATGTTTGATCTTTGCTGTGCCTGACTCATACATCTTGATCACATGACCCCAGAGATAATGTGTACCAATTGTTGTTGAGTTTTGGACAAAAACTTTAGGAGTAGGCCTAGTAGCAAAAAGCGTTTTGAAGAAAACGCACTATGGCAGAAAATGTAATCTGGCACAAACGGGGCCTATAAGGTGCGTCATGACTCATGATCAAAGGATTCCAGGGGAAAACAAGTTGTTGATTGTACAACCTATGGTTCAAGAGTTATAGGCCAAAACATGAAGTGGGCTGTGGTAACGCCGCCATGAGGAGATTTAAAGAATTTGGGATGGAGGTTCTTCCTAGGCTTAGTGGGAATGTGCGTGCAAAGTTTCCCAGCAATAGGGTGCTGCATTCATGATGTGTGTCATTTTGACACAAATATTGGAAGCTAATCATAGTCAATCGGAATGGAATATGAGTCTTTATCACATACAGAGATAATGTATACCGATTTGTATGAGGTTTGGACAAAATCTGTAAGAGTAAATTCAGAGCCGCATTAACCGCGGAACTTAGTGGAACTGGCGTTCCACGGCCCGCAGCCTGCAGGGCCCTGTGAGAATTGTGTATTTAATTTTTGTGTATTTAAAGAAAAAATGTTGATTTATATTGGTTAAATAGAACCGAAATAGACCGAATTAGACCCGAATTAGACCGAATTAGACCCGAATTAGACCCGAAAAATTTCACGCGCGTCCATGCGCGTGAAATTACGCGACTGGGGGGGGCTTTGATTTTGTGGTGTTCCACGGCCCTGAGGGGTCTTAATGCGGCCCTGAGTAAATTACACAAAATATGTTAAAGCAATAATCTGTCTCGCGGTGGCGCTATAACAGGCCAATGTGAAAATCAGACGGACGGACAGACGGGCGGGCGGACGGACTGGCGGGCAGGGGTGAAAACTCGGCCACTCTTTCGGCCTGACGGAGACAAGTACTAAATCCAAAAAGAGACATGATTCATATGCAAATATATATTAAGCTAATACCCTGCTTCAACACAACAATACCACAATGGGTACATGTAGTAAACAGTGCCTACATGCCCCAGATTCTATGCAGCAAAAAGGCTATGGGTATAATTCTAAGCTTCATCAGTACCAGGCCATGTTACTTTAGAGCAGAAAGCTTTTCATAATCCCCACAGGCAACATGGTGATGTCACATCTCCAGTCATTTAGTCTCTATTTCCTCTAGGAATAGCCCTAGATGCAGTGCAATTCCCGATACTATAGCTTAAGTGTAAATCCACCATAAAATTCATTCACCAATGTTATTTCTGTGATCTTAGACAGTTGAAATCTGTGAATGATTAGAAAACAGCTTTCAGGAACCACTGCACAGTAACATCCTCAGTGTTCATTTATCCATTTGTAATTCTGAGAGTAGTTACATTTGTACATTTTCAGAGATAAATTACTGTGTGTAATGTTATCATCATTGATTACAATGTGGCTCTTGAAATCTGTGCCTACTCCTACAACTCCTATTATGCTACTATTTGAACACCATTTGCCAGTAATTTCTTTCTCGATGCTACTCGGATATGAACCAGAAAATGTAACTTACCTACTGAATGGGTATCTACCCCAAAACACTGTTACACTGTTCATAAAGTCAGTGTCTTGTTCATTGTTCTTTGTGGCTGCTGGCTACATAAAGTGTCACTTGAAGACCTCATAGATACCGTGTCTAGGCTTCTGTTTCACATTGTAGATTTTGGGAGAGGCTTATACACAATACATACAGTGTTAATTTAACTGAGAGTGTACAAATGTATCCACTGGTCCATTTGGTGTACATTTGTACACACTGAGTTACAAATGGAATGAACACTGAATATTCTACTGTATATATGCAATTACATGTTGACTAATCCAAGATTATAGAAAGAGCATGTTCTATGTTTTATAAAACTGAATTCATAGTGTGGCTTATTTGCTTTTATGAATGTTTATTTGCGTCAATTTGTGTGTGTGTGTGTGTGTGTGTGTGTGTGTGTGTGTGTGTGTGTGTGTGTGTGTGTGTGTGTGTGTGTGTGTGTGTGTGTGTGTGTGTGTGTGTGTGTGTGTGTGTGTGTGTGTGTGTGTGTGTGTGTGTGTGTGTGTGTGTGTGTGTGTGTGTGTGTGTCGATAGTTAATACACTACCCACTACCTGCTATTACATATGGTGCAACAAATGCTCACTGATCACTTAGCCTATAGATTGCCAGCAAAGTAGCCTTCTTTTATCCCATATATCTATCTGTACTTTGGTATAAGCAGTATGCTATTGCTATCACTTGGTTCATTTACTGTTGTGGATGTTTTACTCTTGTGAATGTACAGTATGTATAATGAATTACAATATCTTCTTTCCCTCCACAGTGGCTCCATTGCACTGTTTGCTAAGCAATGTGGAACAAATAAAGATCTGGAATCACCAAAACCACAGCAAACAGTAGGTGAGTACTACATCAATTGTTGATTTAACCATGTGTAAACATTCAGAGAAAATGGACAATCTACAAGTTCACAACATGTTGGGGGGACTCCGGTCAATGAAGTATATGGTTTAAGTGGTTAATGTTCCTATAGTTACTTTCACAGACAGGGGCCAACTAACAATTTGGTGGGCTACAGCTAACTCACTAGCAAGCCATCTGTCTCTCTTGCCAACTATTTATTTGTGTTTATTATTTTGTTTGTTGATGGCTTACCATGCAAATGTTGCTACAGCTGACTTTGTGACAAGCTGACAAAAGAGAGATATTTAGATGTGGCTCACCAAGATTTAAAAATGCGTGGTTTTGATGGAAAACTGGCTGCAGTGCTGGCTCCTCTGTATGTACTCTATTCTGAAGAGGAGACAAGACATTAAAGTTCATTGAGGCTTTGTCATTGGTCCATAAATTGAGCCATTAGTAAAAAAAACATTACATTTAATTTCAGTGCTGTTTTCTGCCACCGAGCACGGTTGGTCAGTTACTCAAGAGAGAAGGCACCGTTTCAACAGTAAATGGACACAAAAATGACTGCAGGCAAATTTGATGGAAGCCAACCTTTTATGCACAGGGAGACTGAAAAGCGAATTTCGATCTGCAATTGCTCCAGGAAATTATGTTCCTTTTGCAAGACCTTGGAAATTGATAGTCTTTAGTCCACATACATATTGCTTGTCCCTTTTTGTGTAAGCCACTGTACGTAGCAAATTACACATCTGTTTGCACTCTTTTCTGTGTGGGCGTTTCGAGTTCCTTGCTAGTAAATGAAATACAGAGCAGACCTGAAGGAATTCAGGCATATACTGTCCCTTCTCTCCACTGAGATGCAGCAACACTATGGAATGGATTTCATTTTGAAAAGATAAAAATAGAAACAGGATCCTCATATTGTGTTCAGAAGCATATTATTTTTTCTTCTTTTTTATTTATTTTTATCATATAACATACTTTCCCACGCTCTTTTTGTGAAACTGAAAAGTATCAACGTAATTATTTAAAATACTAGAATGGAGATGATGGTCAGGCTTAACGAGATGAAACGAGAATTGTCTGAGATTATGTGCATGGTGCTGAAACAGTTTAATTGTAGATTATCACCTCACATATTACACAGCTTTGACACAGATGTGCCAGCACAGACAAGCCAACCTAGACTCATGTGGTTCTCACTGGGTCTCTCAAACCTTATTTATACTTGGCCGTACGAAAATAACTGATTTTCAACTGAAAAACCTGACACATCGTGTAGCAGGGGTCAAGAACAGTGTGATGATTTCCCTCCGGGTTCATCTACAACGATGGCAGAGTTTGCCCTCAGTGGTGGCTGTCTGCAGTCTACAGTCACAGTGTAAACAAGTGTGTTTTCAATTACCAGTCTGAAAATTCAGTTGGCTGCTAATGCCGATTAAAGACAACAGTGCCATGAGCCGCCTCTTCCTAATAGCCATGTTACCCGGCTACACTGGCTTCCAGGCTTTAAAGGGGCTGTGTGCTGGAATGTGTCCATTAATCTAACTGGATCTTTAAAATGGTAAGGCTCTTTTAATTGACCAAACCGATTGCCTCGGTCATTATAGAAAGCATTTTTGATCAAATGTACATGTAGTCCTCATGAGATTAAGCACACAGCCAGGGAGTGGTTTGTTGTTTTGGGTCTCTCTGTGCATTTTAATTTAGAGTCTGTGTTGTGAATGTATAGACGGGTGTGTGGCTCCTTGTAAAACAAACAAAAAGTAGAAAAAGTGCTCCTCGGAGCACAGGTCTCCACCAGGTCAGGTACGTTATTCTGGCTTCCTGGTGGCGCTATAATAGGCCAATGTGAAAAGGGTGCCATTTATTGTTAGGTCTTTCACGGCAATCAGACACTGAATTCATGATTTGAGGCATTTTGGTCCAAAAATGTGAAATTAGACCTGCTGGTGGCGCTATAACAGGCCAATGTGAAAAGGGTGGCATTTCTTCCTCGGCATAGTGGGAAATGTGCGTGTGAAATTTCACGGAAATCGCAAGCTGCGTGGCTTTTTGTTCAAAACGGACCAATCCTGCAAACTTTGGAAGCCAACCTTAGGCAATGAGGATGGAATATGGGAAATCGGACAGATCTGTGTTGATCACATGACTGTAGAGATACTGTGTACCGATTTGCATGACGTTTGGATAAAATCTGTAGGAGTAATATAAAGAAATGGGTTTTGCACAAATCGGCCTCCTGGTGGCGCTATAACAGGCCCATGTGAAACATTTGAGGCAGAGGTTCTGAATTGGCATCCAGCGAGTGTGTATGCACAGTTTCGGAGCGACCGGGCCAACGGTGCCGGAGATTAGCTGCTAACACACAGACAGGACGGACGGACGGACGGACGGACGGACAGACAGACATGGAGTAAAACATACTCTCTCGCCATGCCTTTCGGCCTGGCGGAGACAATAAAGTGCATGCCAGCTCATAAACAAACTACTGTGTGTAACTTGTTAGTAAGGGTAGAGAGGGTAGTGGGATGAATGGGAATTTGGAGATGCTGCTTTATGCGTGTTAGCATTAAACCTTGTACATTTTATTTATATATTAGTATATGTTAGGATGGACGACTTTTACATATATTCCACATTTTTCTTTTAGTTTTTTTAATGTTGTGGATCGCAGTTAGAGTATCTGTGCCAACAGCTAATGGGGATCTGAATAATCAATAAACAAAAAAAAACAGTTAACTTATTTTCACAAGGCTTGTGTTGTAAGTAGATGGGAAAATTATAAATAATGTTGTTTAAGACTTTATATGGCATGGTATCCTGGATGATATTCTCAACATAGATATCAGGATACATGAATATACCAGGTGACAACTCATTACTCTGCAGCGGTCATTCTATTTTATAAAGTGTTCCTCTGTACAGTTAGCAATAGGAGTTTAATAACATGGCATATTTTAATTAATTCTAATTGATATAATTTTCCAGAAGCTCACCAGAAGTCTCAAAGGAAATTCAGCAATAATGGAATTTTGAATCAGGTTAGGCTTTCAAGTTACAGTACCTACTCATTCCATATTGTCTCTCTCTCCATCTCTCGCTCTGTCTCTCTCTCTTTCGCTGTCTCTCTACTCTCTCTTCTTGCCTACAGACAGTAGAGAATGGGCTGTGTCCAATGTAAGGATAAAGAAGCAGCAAAACTCACTGATGAACGAGAGACCAGTCTTACACAAAATACGGGGTACCGCTATGGCGCTGATCCCACGCCGCAGCAATACCCAAGCTTTGGAGTCACCGCCATCCCCAACTACAACAACTTCCACAGCGCGGCCACACAGGGGGTGACTGTGTTTGGGGGAGTCCACACATCTTCGCAGTCTGGGACACTTCGATCCCGAGGAGGAACAGGTTTGTGTGCTTTCTTTAGAGCCAACTCTGCGGTTGTGAATTGTGGATTTATGATATACACAGTAAAGTCAGTGTTAATTTAACTCTTGAGAGCCAGGAGGATCCATATGGTTCCATATGTACGCTCTCAGAGTTACAAATTGATAAAGTAACAGTAACACCTTTCTTCCACATCTTACTGTGTGGTTGGCATTGATACCTAAAAAGCCTTATTTTCTTTTCACTTATTATGAAACATGGGTGTGTTTTTATCTTCTCTTGTGTGAGATGAGCGTAGCAGTATATGAATGCATCCATGGTCTAGCTCTAGGAGCTAAACAGGATGAATGTCCACTAGCTGCAAGTTAATGGAAAACAGAGTGACCTAGATTATTGTCGGTCTTCAGCAAGCCACATCTGACGACCATAAGGATCAGGCAGGTTGTTTCTTTTTTTTGTTCCCTTCTCAGATTTCAAAGATGTGTATGCAGTGCATAAATGAACATCGGCAGCATTAATGTAAACTACGCCTTTTTGTAGGCCTGTCAAAAAAAATCGATTCATGAATAAATCGCGATTCTTAATGCCACGATTTTAAAAATCGAATCAAAATATTAAAATCGATTTTTTTATTAAAAAAAAAAAAAAACTTTTTTTTTTTTTTTTTTTAATGTTTTTTTTATAAGTTAGTACCTTTTTCACTGGTACTTTGTCTGAAATCAATGTCAGAAAGACTGACTGACATGATCTGGCTGCATTGAAGTGTATGATTCAACTTTTCATGGTTTATATTATATTAAAATGTTCTAGTATAATTAAAGCAAAGTGATTTGGGGTAGAAAATCGCAATAAATCGCAGAATCGCATATCAATTAATCGCAGAATCGCAATTTTAATCGAATCGGCACCCTAGAAAATCGCAATAAATCGCAGAATCGAATCGAATATCAATTAATCGCAGAATCGCAATTTTAATCGAATCGGCACCCTAGGAATCGATTTTGAATTGAATCGTGAGGTAAGTGAATCGTGACACCCCTACCTTTTTGGAAGGAGGTAGATCCTAGCATAGATACAGCTCATGTGTGGAGTCAGTATTCAGCTTGGATGAATAAAATATAACCCAACTCCAGGAGGACAGTCAGAAGCAGCATTCATATCCAAGTCCAGATGACTGTAGTAACAAAAAACTCACAGTAAGGGCATCTGGAAGGGTACTATAAACCTTGTCCGAACTCTTTTAACATGCATGTTTTCTTGAGGTGTCCATTAGGTTTGATACATGTTAAGTGTCCTTGAGAAGACATTGAAATTGGCAGGAAAGATCCAGGCCTTTGTCAAGAGGCACTGGAGCGCTTGACTGTACAGAGATGCTTCTGATCAGACCAGGAAATGAACTAATTTTAACATTTTCAGGCTTATTAACATATACAGAGGTTTCAAAGTCACTCCCAATCACATCTGACAGATCTGGGCCTCTGGGATCTAGACCGTTGACAGTATTAACTCCTTGCTGACTGAGCTCTGAGCTCAAGATAAGTTCTGTCTTATGGAGTGATCTACACATACAGTAGGCTTTGATGCACACAAGGATGGATTCAATTTGGCACAATGAAGCATCTATCAATAACAACATTTTAAGTTGAGTTCAAGTTTACTTGCACTTTGAAGTGTGAAAGTGAAACTAATCATGCAGGTGAGATTAAAAACAACAACAGGCTTATTAAATCTAATGTAAATCAAACAAGCAGGCAAAAAGAATGCTAAAATATATATTAATAAAAAAAAATATATATATATATTAAAAAACTACAAAAGACAAACAAAAAAACTTGATGGCACACATCCTCAATATATTTCAACATTGGCTTTGAAGTACACAGAGCTTATCAGCCATTTGTAATTTGCATCCTGCAGGGGTGACTCTGTTTGTGGCTCTGTACGACTATGAAGCCAGGACTGAAGATGACCTCAGCTTCAGAAAGGGGGAGAAGTTCCAGATCCTCAATAGCACGTATGTATGAAAGCAGCTGTATGACAACATGAAGGGTGGGAGCTTTTTCTTTTCTTTTTCTTTTTTTCCCCTGTTTTAAATGTTTCATGAATGTTGAGGGGAGCTGCATTTGGAATGACTGTTACTTCGTAGAAATAACAAAAGAGGGGATGGATCAGTTGGTTGTAGACCCCAGACAGACAAAAATCAAATCAAAATCTACAAAGTAATTAGTAACTAAAGTTTTCAAATAATTGTAGTGGAGTAAAAAGTACAATAATTGCCTCTGAGATGTAGTGGAGTAGAAGTAAAAGTACAGAAAATTGGAAATACTCCAGTAAAGCAAACATACCTCAGAAGTGTACTTAAGTACAGTACTTGAGTAAATGTACTTAGTTACTTTACACCACTGGTGACAGTTCTCAGTAATAATGATTGACCGGTTTCATTTTGCGAACAAGGAAAAACAAGGTCTCCTTGAACAGAGGTGGAGGTAGTCTCAACCACTTCCACCAAATGTCTTTGCCAAAAAAATTGTAGATCTGTTATTTTGGGTGAATGTTCCGCCCAGAATAGGCATGCTGGGGTTCAAGTGGTTAAGATTCCGGTGCTTTGACAGATGAGCTGTTCCCAGGATGCATGCCTTGTTTTTGTGCTCTGCGTTCACACTAGGACGCAATGTTCCCTGTAAGGTGCGCGGCTGCGTGCTCACATGTCGCACAAAACTAAAATCCATGGCACAATAACCGGGTTTGCGTATTGTAGTTAGCCTGGCATGGCCAGACATATATCACCGCCGAGGGCTATTTTGTTTTTTGCACTGGCAGATTCGTCTGGTTTCCAGGCTGTATTGTAGTTTCCGCCTAGTCAACAGTAATCCACAAAAAATCCCACAGCTGTCGTCGCAGTCATTTGCAGCATCTCTTTCAACTTGCTAAAGAGCTCAAGGTAACTCTTTCCCCGTGTTTCTTTGAGCAGCCATACGGTTTTAAAGGACAACTTTTTTTTACAACCAAGGTTTATGTTTTAGCTTGTAATTAAAGAAAATCAAAGATGAGTGTTAAATTGTTTTCATTTACTGCTTTCTATAGTTTTAGCAATTTTTGTGATCTTTTTTACAGTGGGCGGGGGCATTTGGGCAGGTGGCTAAATATGTATTTTTTACACAATAAAAAAAGGTCCCGTGGGCTTTGATGGCCGGATGTGAGTTATTGGGGGCTAGAAGAGCTACTGTAAATAATAATAAAGAAATCACGGGTTATTGTTTAAAAAAATACATATTTAGCCACCTGCCCGAATGCCCCCGCCCACTGTAAAAGAGATCCCAAAATTGCTAAAACTATAGAGCAGCACTACTACAGCAGTAAATGAAAAAAAAATTACACTCGTCTTTTATTTACTTTAATTACAAGCTAAGACATAAACCTTGTTTGTAAAAAAACAAAGTGGTCCTTTAAGCAATGTAAAGTGGTGGCTGCCTTACGGGTACAGTTTGGGGAAAAATATGACCTTCGGACCTTCCCCAACAAAAACACACCAGCTTGCAGAACGGAGTAGGAATGTCCGCTGGAGTAGAATCATAGAATACACATCCATTCAGTGAAATAAACCACTTTTCCCCGTCTGAATTTCATGCCAGAAAGATGATTTTGAATTGTTTGAATGAACTCATTTTGCTGAATCAACAGCTAAGAGTGGTTTATACTGAGTTGAGCGCTGGTCATGTTCAAGGTTCTTCATTGTTAGGTCTTGTGTACAGGTACATAAGAGTAAAAAAAGACTTTTTTTGGCTCCTTAGACATTCCAGCAGCATAGTAACGCGATAACAGCAATAATGTTTTTTTGTACTTAGTTGCTGTCAGTGAATTGCTTCTGTAGTCCATCATTGTAAGTTTATGCGCCAACAGTTGTCACTTGTTTCTCAAATCTGTGACAATGCCATATACCAGTATGTCACTGCATGGTTATTTATTGATTTTGCTCTTGTAGGCATTGCTCTATGTAGGCATAAACATTTTTTTGTGTGAATACCACATGTGTCAATCAATTTCAAGTAGCTAATGTTTGTCAACATTTATTCGTCTACCCATGTTCAGATATAATTCCAATGAATGGACATGCACATTTATTTTGTAACTGACCTAGATATAGTACCAGTAAGACTCCCTAATCGGGAGATAAGCGACCGTAGGTCACATGTATACAGAAGAGGGCTGTAACGGCGATTGGTTCCTAGTTGTGTGGGCAATGTATAGTTTTGTTTGGTGGTCTAAGAAATGTGGTGGCAGGCATGTTGATGACATGAGTGTACACATACTGTGTAGTGTGTAGCAATTTGCGTGTTTTTAGGGGCAAAACTGTAGGAGTAGTGGGCAAAAATGTGTTGTGAAAAGCGGCCTGAAGGTGGCGCTAGAAGAGGGCCATGTGAGAAATTAGGGGTGGGGTGTCCGCGTTGCCTTGGCGGACGAATAGGTACCGGCCGCGGCTCTCCCGGACGCTCCTAGCCCGAGTTACGGCATTTTATGTGAGCTGCAGTGGCAGGGGGTCCTCCACTGGGGGCGCCACCACTTTTGCATCCGTTCTGGAGCACCAGGAGTGGGTGGTCCCCGGGAATGCCCCGTGAGCAGCCCCGTTGGGGTGGTCATTTGGTAATTTGTCCACATGTGCTCATTTTTTACACTTGGGGGTCCCCGAGGCAGCTGGGGGTCCCTGGAGGTCCGGGGGTCCTTGGAGGGTGTAGTTTGGCAGGTAAGGAGTGTGTGTGCAAAATCTGGCATGGATCGGGGCAACGGGTGCGGAGATATGAGCAGGGCAAAAGTGTGACGGGACGTGTGTGACGGAGGCAAAAGTGTGACGGGACGTGTGTGACGGAGGGACGGACGGACACCTGGAGCAGGTTTCTATAGTAAATGCGACCTACGGTCGCAACTATTTATTAAAAGTAATATAACTGCAGTTACTTTGTAATTAGTTTCTTAGTATAAGACATTTATCTTATGGTCATGGTCTAGGCTCTATGGGTTGGGCAGGTGGTGTCAAGGAGGCCACAGTGCACACAGTGTACACGTGAGATGTTACTCAGTAATTGCTCAAGTGATGCTCAGGGGGTTTGATTAATTTTAGGGAACATTTGCTAAAAGTCATTTTCAATAGAAGCCAGGAACATGAAGTTACAAACTGATGCCTGACACTTGGTGCTGCATGACGGGGGTGATGCCCTACACAAAAAAAGCTGAGCTGGCTTCAACTTTTTCAGCATTCTAATGACGCTGTGAAGTGTCAATCAAGCATGCTTTTGTTTCACCATTTCACTATAATTCCTGCTCCATTCTGTAAAAGGCAGAATAATTTTTAACCAGTTTCCTGTGATATTTAAACCTACCCTTTTCATTTACGCAATGTGGCTTGAGCAAAACTTCAGTGGCAACTCTGCAGCAATGTAGCTGTCCACGCTTGGTTGTTTTGTAGCTTTTGTCGCCACTCTTGTGAACACAGCATGTCTTCCTGCCATACATCTATATTAGATAATGCCTGTTCTCAAGCTAAACCATTTTCCATCGTGATTCCCATTAAAAAAGTGCTGCGTGCTGTCAGCTTTCCAGGCCACCCTGATTCTTGTGCTCTTATATCTCATACGGATTACACTGCGAAGTCATGCATAGGAAAGTCACTGTATATATTTTGCAACCTTTTTTTAACTAGTCTTCTTCTGCAGAGGACATCCATTGATTTTGTCCTCTATATCTGTACTATGTGTGCATATTTATCAGTCTGTAAAATTTGTTTATTTATGTATATCTGACTTTGTTTATGCTCCCCCCTTTTCTCCTCGTTCCATTTCGCCTCCGGCAGTGAGGGTGACTGGTGGGAGGCTCGTTCTCTCACTACGGGAGGAACTGGTTACATTCCCAGTAATTACGTGGCTCCAGTGGACTCTATCCAAGCTGAGGAGTGAGTAAAAGTAATTTTGTGTGTGTGTGTGTGTGTGTGTGTGTGTGTGTGTGTGTGTGTGTGTGTGTGTGTGTGTGTGTGTGTGTGTGTGTGTGTGTGTGTGTGTGTGTGTGTGTGTGTGTGTGTGTGTGTGTGTGTGTGTGTGTGTGTGTGTGTGTGTGTGTGTGTGTGTGTGTGTGTGTGTGTGTGTGTGTGTGTGTACACCTAAGCTTCTAGCTTCAGAATAATTTCAACAAGCTCTGTGCTCTCAAGATCACTGGCAAAGATGTTATTATGTTTGAGAACCCGTCATGCAGCCTCTTGTAAAATGTGGCACAATAGTAAAGAGCAACATTTTCCAAAACACTTTAAACAGCAAAGTTTGATCATTCCCATCCCTTCCTGCAGCTGGTATTTTGGTAAACTAGGCCGAAAGGATGCGGAGAGGCAACTCCTCTCCAATGGGAACCCCAGAGGCACGTTCCTCATTCGTGAGAGTGAAACAACCAAAGGTACTTAGACACAATAGTGTCTTAACACACTGGCAAGTCGATTGCTTTTTTTAAAACAATGTTTTTAAATAGATAAATACTTGGGAGTTATTTTCCTCTCAGTGTAATTATGTGTCTCTTTGATGTGTTAGGGGCCTTCTCCCTGTCCATCCAGGACTGGGATGATGTCAAAGGTGACCACGTGAAACACTACAAGATTCGCAAATTGGACAGCGGAGGCTATTACATCACTACCCGAGCACAGTTTGAGACATTACAGCAGCTTGTACAGCACTACTCCGGTGAGATTCCACAGCAATTGTTAGGATTGCTCAATAATTTTCTGCTTGGAAAGAAATCCCCCCCCCAAGACATGTGTTTTGGTTCTGTTGTTACTTATTACTGAAACATGTCCAGATAGATTGTGTGTATTTCAAAGAGAGAATATATCATCAATTTTAGAATAACTCAAAGGTGTCATGACATTCAGTTTTACCACACATTAAAAGTCTTTGTCATGGTCCTTCAAACGTGTATAAAAGGTTTTAACTGAAAATTCCACTCCAGTGATCCATGGCAGGTGTTTTTCTCTCACATTTCTAAAGCCTTGTCAACTGCAATGAAAAAATAAATCTTTGCCTGCGGGTGTTGCTGTTGAGGGATTTTGCCTGTCAATCATCGCCTCTGCCCCCCCCCCCCCCCAAAGGAAAGGATAGGGGAGGGGAGGGGCGAGGAGGAGAGTGGGTGGGATTAATGGCCTATGACTTCACACTCCAAGGGCCAAGCACAGATTACTTTTCAGCCTAATTATTCAGAAAACCCCAGACCACAGAATATCCACTGAATGTTCAAAGTTCAGATTGTTTGGGTGTGCTTTAGGTCATAAAAAAAACCCAAAAAACATAAAAAATAAAAAAAGTGAAAATGAATGTCATAGAACATTTAAAGCTGCAATCCAGAACTTTTCAGTGAATAAAATATAATGTTGACCAATCTGTTTGGTAGAGTGTATGTTAATACAATATAACACATCTAAAGTGGTTGGAGGTGGTCTTCCTGCTTTTCTATTTAAAAATGTAGACCATGTGGTTGGGTAGGACCACTACTGATTGACAAGTGGTATTGCCTGAAGCTCAAATCACAATATCTCCTCTCCCCAAACGGGCATGTGTCTTAGCTTAGTGGTAGAAACTGTGTCTCTGAGTTCGGATCCTGGGAAGGACATAAATCAAGGATTACAGCTTTAACAAGTACTGTACTATTTTGTGACACTGCAATTGACCATATTCACAGCTATTTTGCTCTTGCGCCATACTACAAGTTGATCCAAACCTTGTGTTCCAATTTAGCCAGGGCTGCAGGACTGTGTTGCAGGCTGATAGTCCCATGCCACAAAGGCATGCCACGTCTGGCTGACCTGTCTGTCAAAACCAAAGACGTTTGGGAGATCCCGCGAGAGTCGCTGCAGCTTATCAAGCGTCTGGGCAATGGGCAGTTTGGAGAGGTTTGGATGGGTATGTATCAATGGTGCTTTGGGACCAACTAGGGAATGGACAGTTGTGAGCAATGTTGGAAAACAAATCCGCTGGAAGAATCAGAACCTTCTTCCGTGCAAGTCTTAAGCTGGCCACACTGATTTTGGGTCCGATTTGTAGATCCCGAGGGGCAGTAGCGTAGGTAGCCAGAAGTTTTGACTGGGCCTGAATAAAAATGGGTGGGCCCAATTTATTTGTTTTGAATTATAGGTTAAAAGGTTTATATGTTAATCTAACCTTTCTAAGGCTAATGTGGACTTCATATGTCTAAAAAAAAAAAGAAGCTTAATCCAAGGTTTATTTTGACCTGATAAAGATTTTACAACTCTGATTGGAAAACCGTTCTGGTGGGCTCATGGGTCTCAAATGGATATGTCATGACTGTTGATATGGGTTGAATAAAGTAGGAATATTTTTATGTTTAATCTCTCTACCACAGTTTATCATAATTCAATTCAGACACTTTATTTTTATCCAAACACAGCTTTTCATAATTTAATTAAGTTTCCGATGTGTGGAGAATTGAATCATTTCTGGTCTGCTGTGAACATTTTCAAGGGCAAGTTTCTGGGATAGATTTACTTTTCCATGTAATTTCAAATGGAACTGTTAAGTCGTGGTTCACATGTCTGTGAATTTAACCATTTCTTTTTTTTAAAGTTTAAATACACTTTTGCAATATGGTGAAGGAACATAGTTTCCATCACGTGGATCAGACCTGTGCAACCATTCAGCGATATGGGACTAGAGGACTCTTTTTTCCTCCTTCCTTTTTCTCCTTCTCTATCCCACACCCTTCCGCTACCACATGACCACTGACCACTCCTGCGGACATTCCATTGCACTCCTGCCCGCTCCAGCAGAGATTCTGATCACTCCTGCCCGCAACGCTATTTTGTTTTGTTTTAAATCTGTCTGCTCCCATCCCACCTAAACATCAAATGACTGGCTACCTCGCATCACCAGACCTCCGTCTCATCAAACTCAGAGACGAGATGGAGACGTCAACATAACGAGACGGAGATCTGGCTGGCTAGCTATGCAACATTAAATCACTGGTTTATGTTTTTGTGGTCAGAAATGAGACGGACCAGTTTTTTGATCGGTTTTGGCAAGTCAAATGTATTTACATGTTGGTTATTAGTTACATGTGCTATAGTGGTTGGCTTTATGGTTAAAACAAATTGTATATACGTTACCTTATTTTCATATTTACCTCTTTCAACCTGGCGTCCCTATTTTGGGCATGTCAGTATAGGACATTTTCACAAATCGTCAAAATCTTTCAAAAACAGCTAAACTATCAGATCTACAAGGTCACCCACGTGTCGTGTTGTGAGCAATGCATTGTGCACTTGTAGATTGGCTATTTTAGCTGTGTTGTAGTTTTTCAACATTCCTGTTGCAGGCCTCAATAGGGACTTATAGTCTATTCTAGTTGGACCACTATAGGAATATTAGGCCTAGCTTAAATTTAGGCATTTGTCCCTAAAGCTTCCTGCCCTGTTGTGGTGTTTTCAGGCACATGGAATGGCACCACCAAGGTAGCAGTGAAGACTCTGAAACCAGGTACCATGTCTCCTGAGTCCTTCCTGGAGGAGGCCCAGATTATGAAGAAACTTCGACATGATAAACTGGTCCAGCTATACGCTGTGGTGTCGGAAGAACCCATCTATATCGTCACTGAGTATATGAACAAAGGTAGAGCACATTGGAAGCATATTGCATGTTGTACAGTATATGTAGCTTACACACGTACACACTAACTCACGCCAAGTATTATGCATAATGTAGTCTCGCAAGCCAGCCTCTATTTCACTCTGTGCATAATGTGCAATACAGCAATGCATACATAGCCATGAATGCAACGAGTATACACACTGCATTTTGCATTACATTGTGGTGCTCATTCCCACTTACTGCATGACTAATGGAAACACAATTCATTATGCAGTGATTCACACCCACATATTGTGGTCAAGACAGAAGTCATCTATCTTAAACATATGGTAGAGTTACCACAGTAATAACTCAAAAATGTATATCCAGGCTATAATGTAATTGTTGACATCCCAGAATTGATGTCATGTTGGTTACAAGGTAGTTGCTGCATGGATGTATTAGAGTTGCTGTCAGTTTTGATGTAATTCATAGTTAAAATCTGGCAGTGGAAGAGGAGGTTTGACCATCTGGTTGAGTAAACCCCTTTCTCATTTTCTCCATTTTCTTTCTTAGGGAGTTTGCTTGATTTCCTGAAGGACGGAGAAGGACGGGGTCTTAAGCTTCCAAATCT
This sequence comes from Gymnoscopelus microlampas, assembly GCF_963454915.1. NCBI lineage: Eukaryota > Metazoa > Chordata > Actinopteri > Myctophiformes > Myctophidae > Gymnoscopelus > Gymnoscopelus microlampas. The sequence goes on along the minus strand of NC_139957.1, from coordinate 23,575,571 downwards.
AGTGGACATGGCAGCTCAGGTATATTGAAGTTCCTTAACACTGAAAATTAATGTCCAGTGTCTCTGGCAAGAGATGCATTTCATAAGAGCCCGCCATTTCGAGTTCAGCTATGCATATCTACAGTCGTGTCCAATCCTGATATTTTCATCTATGTGAATTATACTGAAATGATACCAACTCCATTATCTAGGTGGCAGCAGGCATGGCATACATTGAGAGGATGAACTACATCCACAGAGACCTGCGTTCTGCCAACATCCTGGTAGGAGACAGTCTGGTGTGTAAAATTGCTGACTTTGGTCTGGCCAGGCTGATAGAGGACAACGAATACACAGCAAGACAAGGTAATGGACTAGTTTTATTTCATTTATTGTTTTGACTGAATCATAGATGTCATTACACTCCGCTGGGTTTGTTTTGCATTTACTGAAGAAAATGTCCACCTTAACCGGTAATTTAATTAGTGTAAAACACCTGTGATTCTTGGAATCCAGTATCCTCACTGGCACACTTTCCGCCTCTTCTTTCAAGAAGAAATCAGATTGTTGCATGATTAAATTACTTAGTGTTTTAATAAATCTCAACTCTGTACTGTCTGTAGAGCTTTGTGTAGTGCAGGGAGTATCGATAACTTAAAACTCAGCATATAGGCCATCTTGTGACATAATGTATGTCAATTATCTGAGTTACAGTAATAGCAGTGCTGTTGAATGTTGATTGATGCCAATTTCTACTGCCAAGTTGAACAGCAGAGGAAGAAGTTGGTAGAGTCTTAAAATGACAATCAATTATCACACACATGCATTCATTCAATTATCACACACATTCATTCATGAACAGTGAACACAGACTCATATATACGTAGATGCACACTGAAATCTTCTTGTAGGAAGGAAGGTGATTGGACTAGTCCTCCCATGACAATGAGTTGGGAGTAGCCTGGGACCAGACGAATCTGCCAGTGCAAAAAAAAAATTGCCCTCGGCGATTTGGGTCTGGCACTGCTCCATTGTGAATCCATTTCCTGCTCCAGAAGTATGGGGTGACCAATCAGGGCCCAGTATTCAAATATAGGAGACTGTGATTGGTAGTTGGTTGTAGGTCTAACCATTTGCGTCCAGAGCCATTGTTTTGATCCTGCCCCCTTGGGGGACAAAAAGTCCTCCTAGAGGCACCAGACTCCTATCCACGCAGTGACATAGTCTGGCTACGCAAGGCTAAGTTGGGAGTACACCGGAGAACGTCCAGACTCTGTTATTCTGTCAACATGTTGAGTCACTCTTTTGTTAGGATTTGAAATGTTTACTGCTTTGCCCTGGTCTGAGTCCAAACTGAGTGGGAGGAAAAAGATAATGCAATTGTTCCTTTTTCCCCCATGGGTTGTAATTATTTCCTCATGTCAGTGGGCTGATGAAATTGCAGATGTCAAAGAAACATAGGACACAGTGGAGACTGACCTACTTATCCAGGCAATTATTTGACTTCTTTCTGTTTTTGGCCTGGATAAGCATTTCAGACCCGCTGCTGTCAATTCTTCAACCCGATATGCTTACAAGGTCATGTGATTATTCTAAATGTGTTCTCAGGTGCAAAGTTTCCCATTAAATGGACTGCCCCTGAGGCAGCGCTGTACGGGAAGTTCACCATCAAGTCTGATGTGTGGTCATTTGGTATCCTGCTGACAGAGCTGGTGACCAAGGGCAGAGTGCCCTATCCAGGTGAGAAGGATTTATTACGGCAAATAATAACACATCGTGTGTGTGTGTGTGTGTGTGTGTGTGTGTGTGTGTGTGTGTGTGTGTGTGTGTGTGTGTGTGTGTGTGTGTGTGTGTGTGTGTGTGTGTGTGTGTGTGTGTGTGTGTGTGTGTGTGTGTGTGTGTGTGTGTGTGTGTGTGTGTGTGTGTGTGTGTGTGTGTGTGTGTGGGTGGTGTCTAATTGGGGATAAAGTGGTGGCCCCATTTTGATTTTACTTGTTACACTTGGCGTTATGCATCTGTTAGGGTTAGATCAGTTATGGCTAAGGTTCGAGTATGGAGATATTGAATGAATTCCAGTCAAAGCAATGTCTCCAAAAGTCAATATGTGGGTGTGTGTTCAAGCGAGTGTACACTGTCAACAGTCTTAACAGCTTTTTATTCAAATTCAGTAAAACCTGTGAAAGAATAACTGGTATAATACGCTGCATTGTGCTATCTAATGTGTGCATTTATTATGCATTGTGAGGAGAAATCTTTTCTGTTTGCTTTTTTTCTGTTATCTGCCTTCCATCTTACTGCTTCACGTTTGTGTTAACCTGGACAGGAATGAACAACCGTGAAGTGCTGGAGCAGGTGGAGCGAGGATACAGGATGCCTTGCCCTCAGGACTGCCCTATTTCCCTTCATGAGCTGATGGTACAGTGCTGGAAGAAAGACCCAGAGGAGAGGCCCACATTTGAATATCTGCAGGCCTTCTTAGAGGACTACTTCACTGCCACAGAGCCTCAGTACCAGCCAGGCGACAATCTCTGAGCGCCGCTGGCATCTCTATGATTATTATTGTTATTGTTATTCATATGCAGGCCACCAGAGGGGGCCATACATCACAAATTCAGGGTCATCCTGCATTGGTGAGATGATTCAAGGACTGATTGACTTGCCATGCTTTGTATGGGGGGTACCGTGATGATGACTGCTGTGCAAGAAGACAGACTCTGTGTCATTTTCCACACTTCCAGTTCTCCTTTGGGATGTTTTTTCTCCCAGTTTACTTAAACAGTTGGCGCAGAGTACTTCATTAGTACCATCTTGATGATTTTCATTGATAGTGAATTCAATGGATGGTCTGTGGAAGGAGGTGGGATGGGTTAAAGCCCTGTTATAATTTGTTGCACTCTGGTGTCTGTGCAGAACATAGCCGATGTACAAGCTCACAACCTGTCGCAGCGCAGCATGTGAGCTTGTAGATCTACTATTTTCAGTGTACAACACCAGCGCACAAAGTATAAATTAGGCTTTAATGATGACAAAGGAATTGAAAATGACTGCTGTGGATGAAAGAGTTGAAATGTCTTGTGCAAACTGTACTTAGTGTAAATACAAATTGCTTGTTTACTTATCCCTGTTTTGTTTTGTTTTGTATTACTTTTGATATTTTGGAAATGTGTGGATTTTTTTTAATCCAAGGTCAAGATTATTTGAGAATTAAGGCTTGTAGAAAGCTCACAGTTGGTAACAAATCGTGACATAATTGTAGGAATGGTAATAGTAGAAATTGTGGACCAGAATATCTCAGACATTTCTCTGGGAGTCCACTGACCTTTTTTACAAGGTTAATATAATGATATTGCTATCCTCAAGGAACCTAGCTGTATTATAGCACCCGTTCTTGCCTTTTTATGTAATATTCTTATAATGTAAAGGAATGCCTTCATGCTTTCTATACACTTAACTAAACGCCTACTGCATCATGGATTCCTCACCAGACTTGTATGGCATCTGCACTGATAACAAAGTGCATTCATTGTATTTGTGCTTCAGCCAATGATTTAAAAAAAAAATCAGCTTAAAGTATAACTTTTAGTTCATTATGGCTTCTTGAAGTTGTAAAGAGGGATGACAAGCCCCACGAAACAGCAACCGTTGTTAGGCTGACTGCTTATTATAATGATATGTTAAAATGTATGTTACATTATTGTATGGCAGCGGGCTGTGTAAGAATTATGCTTTAAACATACAGGTCATCTTTTTACTTCTAAGGCCAAACAAACTAACTGCCATTTTCATGACTGGAATGAAGGATGCATACCTGTATTTGTCCCTCCATAATGTGTATTTGGAAATAACATGTTTAAAATGAGAACATACATGTTTATTTCACAATATTTATTTGCTCGACATTCTCTGCCATGCTTATGTTATTTAACATACAGTACATGGTGGCTTTTCCAGGGAACTGTGTGGCTCTTATCAACCCCTTATTATCCTGAAGTACTGAACATTTCCTCTCTGGATGAGCTGGTACATTCCAGGACAGGACTCAGTATTTAGTTTTATTTTGTTTTTGTTTTGTCTGTGTTACTTGTTGAGGAAAGAAAGTGAAATAATTATGTTTTGTATCAATTTGTTTAACCTCATTCAGTACATATACAGGAAATGTATTTTTTTTCTTCTGGTCTCTACATTATTTATTGTCTGTCTGTTAATTGTACACGACTGGTTTTGAAATAAACAATCTTAGTATCATAATTTTTGTGACCCAACCAACCTGTTTACCTGAATTAGGTGGAGAATGTGGTTGGTTGTCACACTTTTACTCTTAATTTGAATCTCTCGTAAAATCAATCTCATTAAGTTCCCATTTTAGTCAATGGGGAGTAAAACAATTCACATTTACATGGAGAAACAATGTATGGTCAGGCCGTCAGATGTATCAACATTAACAATGGGTGATTGATTGATTGAATACTTTATAAGAAGGCTTTGGCTTTTACAGGGGCCAGTTTTGAATTGCGGCCGACCCAAAGAGACCTGGAGAAGATCTGTGGAGAAGGAGATGAAAGAACTTGGATGGACCTGGGACCACGTGCAGCACTGGGCAGTAGACAGACAGCATTGGCGTTCATTTGTGAAGACCTTATGTGCTATCCAGCACGAAGAGGATTAAGTAAGTAAGTTTTGAATTGCAGCCACCTGTAGGTACTCTTTTAGAGCGGTTTTGAAGGAGAGCAGGGTTTTACACTCCACAGCTTTTGGTAGGGCATTCCACATTTTGGAGAACAAATTCAAACCCTTGTTCGTGCCAAATCTGGGTTGAATGTGATCAGTGGAGCTACCTCTAGTGTTACCTCTGGTGTTATGATTGTGGACTTCATTTACGTTTTTGAAGTACTTTGACAGCTACATGGGTGTCTTATCGGTGTAGTGTATCTTGTAGACCAGGCACATTGCAAGTTGCTGTACTCTGTCCTCAACCCTGAACCCTAGCAAAGTGAGCAAGGGTTAGATGAGTCGTAGATGTAAGGCCAAGAAGTTGCCTTACCAGTTTGTTTTGGGACGTCTGGAGCCTTGTTTTTAAGACCTTTATGGTGTTGTGATACCATGAGGTGCATGCATAGTCGAAGTAACCTTGATTGAGTGCTCCTGTTAGAGTCCTCAAAGTATTCTTACTGACCAGAGAGGAGATCCTATACAAAAAAACATATTCTTTGGTTGACTTTTTTGATTACTCTTGTTGCCATTTTATCACTGGAAAGATATGCCTTTAAAATGGAATCTAGGTAGGTAATTTCCGCTTTTATTGTAATAACATTGTCACCCACTTTGATTGTGAAGTAGTCTGCCTTGCCGAGGTTAAATTTAGACCCAAAGAGAATGGATTCAGTTTTTTCCAGGTGTTATGATAGTTTTTCAGAGCTAAGGGCTTTTTCAACCTGCAACTTGTCCCTGTCCGAGACCAGCAGAGCCGAGTCATCCACGAACAGGAAGAAGTTGCAATCACAAGCTTATGTCACAAGCTGATGTCATGTCGGGTGTGATCATTTATATACCCTAGTAAAAAAATCCTATAGGATTCTTATAGGAATTGCATAATGCGATTATGTTGGAACATTAGAACATGGCGGCACTTCTCCATTGAACTCAATGGACGTGGTTGCCCTGTTCTTTTCTGTCACCCTATTACTTTGAATAGTGACCTCAAGCTCGATAGGATATTTGAACAAAATTAGAGGTTAAGAAAGACAGGTTATACAATTCTCAATTATTCCACACAAGCATGGGTGTTATATCAAATCCTAAAACTGATGTGAACTAGAACCCTAAAAGAAACTCACAAATGGCATAATACTGTAGTCTGTAGGCCTACAATCAACATTTAGCCAGGTTTTATTTCTCCCCCATAGGCTACTGTAGGCCTACAAGCAACATGTAGCCGGTTGTGGTTGAAGCATGGGTAGAAGGGCATGGATAGGCACGCACTGGCGACAACTGGAACTGAATGATCCATTGGACCAATATTTGCACAGCAATTTCCGGATCATGGAACTTCTTTTCAGTTCCCGGAAGTCAGCAGTAGGCTAAACACTACAGCACAGTAGAGTTAGCAGCAGATGTGGTGCGCTTTAAAGGTAAGAGTACGTTTAAAGCAATGAACAACAACAATACGCTCATTAACCATAGGTAGCCTAACGTTTGCTTAAAATGTCAACAACATAGTAACTACTACCGCAACATTTTAACAACACAAATCTGGTCCCTGGCAGGGTGGCACCAATTTTTTTTAGATCGAGGAGTCGTGGACAAATACATATTAATTTGGGGATCCTTGACATGAAAGTATTTGAGAACATTTATTTTAAACCAGTGTTTAAACTAAATGTTCAACATTTAGGAAGCAAGCCCAAACACAATATCAATATTTACAAGCGACTTTATAGAAAAACAAGCCCAAAGTCACTTACTGTAGGCAGACATGGCAACACTGGACTGGGGTTGCCCCCATCATGTCTTTGGGTCTATTTGATGTTGTCAACTTGGCATAGCCAATTTCATACATGCATTAGGAGGCACAGCTTGCCCCTAGCCTACCCATATTACTCGTATCACTCCGATGAACAGCAGTGGCCAATGTGGTATCTGTGGGTGTGACGATCAAGTACAGTCTTGACTCCACTCTGGGTTTAGTCTTCTATGGCCAGCTCTCCTGGGGTTACTCTGAGTTAGAGACTAGAATCAGAATCAGAATCAGGTTTATTGTCACATCACAGGTTTACAAGGTAAAAAAGTGGGTGAAATTCGTTTTTGTACATCATTCCCATCGCAACGTTAATTTCCATAGAAAGAAGAGGGGGGGGGGGGGGGGAGAAGAGGGGTGGGGGGCAAGTGGGGAGGCGATCAGACAAGAGAACAACAGAAGGACCAATCCTGCAAACTTTGGAAGCCAATGTTAGCCAATCAGGATGGAATATGAAAAATCAGACAGATCCGCCTTGATCACATGACTATAGAGATACTGTGTACTGATTTGTGTGATGTTTGGACAAAATCTGTAGGAGTATTACAGGCTAATTCTGAAAAGGTCAGTGCAGAGGTTCTGCTGGGATCCAGGGAAGAAGAACAGTGGGATGCTGTTGCCAGTGACAGAAACAGCACAAGACAGAAGAGAGGGTTATGAGGTTTCACCTCTGCTGAAGTATCAAACCCCAGCGCCTTACCTCTTCCAAGTTGTCAAAGAACAATCCAACATTTTCAAAACTGAAACCACACTAGCATGCCAGGTTTGTTACCTCAGGTGCCTCTTAAGGAAACCAGCAAACCAATCTCCTCCTACCATCTCTTTCTCAGCCACGTTGTCACAGTAACTTTATTGCTCATTGCTTAAGTGCATGCCAGCTTGCAGACCTCAACATGGCCAAAGTAGATATCAGAAGCATGGATCACATAGTCAGCCAGCTGCTTTTCCTGTTCTTTGCCGAACACCATCGTGCTCTTCATGCACCCTACTGGCACAGATGAGCTAACTGACAATATCTCACTAAAGTGTGGCAGTTTATGTTAAAGACTTAAGCTGTTTTGTTTTTGTTTTATTTTGTGCTCCAGTTTGACCTGCCTGACTACTCTGAGCATTACGTCAGCTGAAGTCTGTAGTCTGGGCTCTTTATATATTTCTGTCAAAGATCCAGCCCATATGATATTGCTATGTAAAAAGACAGAAAGGAACAGAAAAGTAACAGCCTAATGCACATGTAATCCACCTACAATTTTCTTGTACTGAACACTAGCCAAGGGTTCATCATCTATCTATGAACTGAACTCACTCAGATCAAAATACACCTTCATTGCCAAAATTCAGCCAGACCTTTACTGTGGCGGATATACACAATTACGCCTGTATTTATGCCCACAAAGAGAGCGTGTCAACCCTTTCCAACTTTCTTTAATGTCCTCAATAGAGATTTTTTGTTGTTGTTGCTAATATTGTAGCCAGCGATCACGTGTCAAACTAAACTATAGCTCTCCCTTTAGAGTTTTAAATTCAAAGACAACCTAATAGCATGGAAGTACCTTTTTAATGTACTGTTTGGTATGAACAATTCAGGGGGAATTCTGGGGGATTACAGGTGTAGGGATGGTTATTATTATTGATTCAGATTACCTGAATGGGATAGCAGGGGTGTGCCACATTAGCTTGCTTGAATTGCTTGAATTCTGGGACTATATAAATGTGCACAAATAGGCCTTAAAGTCCCGTATGGACGTATTGATTTATATACGTACATGATTTCTTTACGGATTTAAACTAACTATACCTGGAGTAGACATGAAAAACCCTCATCTCAATTTAATGATGCATGGCTTATTTACGAAATAACCAAACAGATTTTCTCTGACCCCGAAACAGAAAATGATGATACGAACTTTGCTGAACAGTGGGAAGCAAGATATAAGCAGTGTGACAACCAGCCCCGTTACCTGTACTAAATGGAATTACATTAAAAAAAAAGAGAAAATAAATCCTTGATTTTTTTCTTCTGGGTGCCTAGACAACTTCAACTCTTTGTTCACTTGTCTCTCAAAAAAGTCCATATACAGTCTCCAATAGGTTCAGAACGCTGCAGCCCATCTTTTAACTGGTTAAAAAAAATATTGATATCACACCTATTTTAGCATCCCTGCACTGGCTGCCAATTGAGTTTATAATTCATTTTAAAATCTTACTCACTTCATGTAAGGCCAGGCTGGGTCTTTCCCCAGCCTATATCTTGGACCTACTGTGCCAGCACGTAGACTGAGATCCTCGAACAAAGCACTCCTGGACATTCCAAAATGTCGGTTAAAAACAATAGGAGGCAAGGCCTTTGCTATCAGAGCCCCTACTCTTTGGAATGCCCTGCCCCTGGAGATCAAGCTCGCTGAGTCCGTCTCCCGTTTTAAATCCCTTCTTAAAACTCACTTCTATAGATTAGTTTTTAATCCCCATTTCTCCTGATTCTGATCTATCTGCACTGGTCTTTCACTAGTATGAAAGTAGTATACACTCATTTATCTGCATTGTTTTCTGCATTTTTTTTAAAATCCATTTTTTAAGGTGCTGTATAAATAAAGTTTTATTATTAATATTGATTATTATTTCATGGTCAGTGTAAATCCATCGTCAGGATAAATGTCTTTGCTGTGTTTATGATAATTTGAGGGTGGAACCAGTCCCTGAGGTAAGGTTGTTGCCTCAGGCTAAAACTTGACATAAAGAAGACAGCATGACCGAACACAGGATACATGCAAATCACTTCCGTACAAGGGATATATGCAAATCACTTCACTTGTGCGCGGTATGATGATTGATTACAATTCAACTTTCACACACATACTGACAGCAGGCAGTGTCAGAAACTGTAAGCTCTGTGATGAACCTTTTTAAGCTTTAAATCTGCTCTTCAAAAATAAAAACACAATGGAACACTGCTTCCACATTTTAGCATATGTTTTGTGAGATAGCGTATTGACCTTGACTGACCACTGGCCTACAAAACCTCCTGGAAAGGAGTGTGCTCTCATTCCTGATTGGATGCCTTGAACCAGTGGAGAATTTGCATACAGCGGGTTGTAACATAAGCTACAGCGCAAGCCTAACCACCCACGCCACATCAGTTCAGAAGAATTCAACACGGAACAACAGGTAGGTTATTGTTACTATTAATATATTTATTTACAGTAAGGTATGTTCTTGTGAATGTTCATGCAAAAATGTTTGTAAATCCATCTATTGCATTGTTTTGTAAAGATGTCAAAGACAAGTTAAGAAATCTAAATTACATATCTAGAGAATACACTTGAGTTCCAGAAAGTTATGCTGAATGATTTACAGTAAATTAAATCAATCATCTAAACCAAACCATTTTCTAATAAAATCTATGTAATCCATTTTTTAAATGTGTGTGTGTGTGTGTGTGTGTGTGTGTGTGTGTGTGTGTGTGTGTGTGTGTGTGTGTGTGTGTGTGTGTGTGTGTGTGTGTGTGTGTGTGTGTGTGTGTGTGTGTGTGTGTGTGTGTGTGTGTGTGTGTGTGTGTGTGTGTATATATATATATATGTATGTAGTGACAATGTGTAATTGTATTATTTCTTTATACAAAGGTGCCTGGCCTCAGAAAGTAACTTGACTGGAATGGAGGAATCTGATATAGCACCAGAATTGGACATTTGTTACAACATAAAGAAGCCTTATAATGGTGTCCCACCTGCAGTCCTTGGAATGACAATAAACCAAATCTCACAAACTAGTCTGTATAATAACGCAGCAGTACCAAGCCAGTGCAGAGATGTTGAAGACTTTTCTCAAAGCAGAAATAAAGGTGAACATGCTCAGTATGGGCCACATATTGACAGAGGACTTCATAACCCGTTCACTCATGCTCTGTGGCATGTAGACCCAGCAGCACAGCACAGAAACCCCCCACCAGGAGGAATGAGTCCTAACTCAATACACTTTCAACTACACCCCACTAAAGACCATCATGCTTTTGCTGCTGCAAGGCCACGAGAGCAGGGTACGAGAGGGCATTGCAGCTGTGGTGATTGTGGCCCAAACCAGTGTACCCCAAGAGAGCTGGCCAGGAGAGACACAACTAGGTGCAGTAAATGAGCAGACTAAGCTGGACACTTTATTTTGGAGGAATGACACATAAAAAGTATGTATATTTTTTATTTTAAAGATATTGTATACAAAGCTCATCTATCCATTTCTTAATACTCAGGCTTGAGAGAGAGGTGGAGGAACTGGAGCCACCCTTGCCACTGAGATCTGATATGGAATGGCAACAATACAGCCCCACTCCTCCCCACCACCACCACTACATGCACCCATACAGTAAGGAAAATAGCCTTTGTGTTTGATTATTTAGAGATGGCAAATGAGTAAGGAGTTTTTGCAGGGACTGACTGAGGCACTAGGCAATATACTCGCACAGCTACTCATTGCAAACACAGTCTCCATGCTGGTGACTGTGAAACTGTAGTGCAACAGTTAGAGATTAGAAAGAATACTCATTAATCACTTAAACCCTATATACTTCGTTTACCGGGGTCCCCTAGGGCTCTAAATTAGGTCCCCTCATTTTTTCCATCTACTCCAAATTTCTTCTGCACAAATGCTGATCTACAAGCTCACAACGCGTCAACAGAGAGAATAGTTAGTCAATAGCACTTCACTCACTTACCATGAAATGACTACCTTGAGAATATGCACACATTCATTCTTACACTGTTTCCACAGACTATCTTCATGGCAGGGAATGGGATGTCAGGTATTACCACTCTGCAGGGAAGGGTCAGTGCAGAGATAGTATGTGCTACATTAATCCAGGCTATGGGAACCCACCCCATTCATATCACCTCCCTACTCCCTGTCAAGATGCTAGGCCATGGCCTGACTTGCAAAATTGGTAAATACACACTGGAATGTAAACAACACTAACACAAGTCTTATTTGCATTTTACCTTAACTGTACTGAACTCAAAAGGAATAGCTTGGTTGATTCTTCCATTTCATATTTTTCATCTCTCTTCCAGGGATCCACCTCATAGCAAGTTAATGAGTGAAGTCTTGCCTAGAGCCAACAACTCAAGCCAACTTTTCAACATTACCGTTAATGAGCCACAGTTCTCCGTAGCCCCTGTAGAGGGCGTGTCTCAGTTTAGTGTGATGAACCTGTGTATGCAAGGTATGACCGGCCCACCAGGAGCAGGGGCTAATTCAGATCCACATGAAAAGAGGAAAACTATCAGTCTACCTGATGAATGCCGTGAGTTGCCCTCTTTTATCACTTTTTGTCTGGAAATTTTCAATGCTTTACCCTAATCACGCAAATCCGCCTCCTAGCCCAGTGGTTTTAAAGTGGGATTCAGACCAGGGACTACAGGGGTCCTTGGGAGATCCAGGGAGTTGCCAGCCAAATGAGTGTAGTGGTTTAATGTCAATATAATTCCGTTAACCACTTAAAATAACTTTAGCGCTGTTTTCTTATCTAATTTTCCCCTTTTTCTCCTTTGTCTTTTTCTCATTTATATTTTAATATGTTCAAAATATATAAAAAAAAAAATTTTTTTTAAACCCTGAAGCTTACTTGGTTTACCTGGAGTCCTTCAGGGCTCTATACTAGTAAACTTAGTAAAAAATACATATTTTCCCTGGAAATAGCTCGACAAGCTCAAGCTTGTAAATCTGCTATTTTCTGCAAAGGTTTTCCGCAGAATACGGATGCTAGGGTCTAAGTGGTTAAAATGTTACAGTACTTTTTTTTTTATATCAACGCTATAAATCTATTTCTCATGTACAATAATTTACCCCAAAAATCATCATTTCATATCAGGTCCCCTTGGACAAAATCATTTTAAATTGGGGCCCATGGCCTAATCAAAGTCAATTTGGCGATCCATGACAGTTTGAAACACCCTGATCTAGCCCACACCTGAAAATTGAGCTTACTGTACCCTTCCAAAGATCCTTCAGTTCAAAGCTTCTTGTACCTGTGAGACATTTACTGAACTCTTAATATCAAGGACTGCTTAATCTGTGGTAGGGAGTGCCATAAAACAGTTAATGCCTAGAATATTTGTTATCTCTGAAATTAAGGTTGGGCTTGCATAAACTAGTTGTCACACATTTGGAGAGAGAAAGACAAAATATTGGATTCATTCTTTATGCTATTTATTTTAGGAAACATATTTGTGACTTATTCTACGGAAATAGTCTCAGAAATGGTTCCTTTTGCAGAATTTCTTTCAAAGCAAGGATTTCGACCAGCAGTGAGTTACTACAACATACTACAAATATTATATTCATTGACATTCTAAGAGGAGCAGTAACAGTCTACTTAAGCCCCTGGGCCTGTCTGTTTCCACAGATTGACATATTCGATAACGCCATTAGACGTATGGATGTCAACAAATGGATGGACAGCTATCTAAAAGATGTAAGTATACTGCACAGATCGGCCTGGTGGAGTTATGTGCTCCACAGAGTACCCTTTTTTGGTAATTATTATTTCTTAATCTTTGTCAGCAGTTTTGTTAAAGTGGACCTCTATATGTAATGTAGAGTGGTTCAGTCAAACAAGATTGAATGTGTACAAATATCTCACAAATAAATAAACACCTAGCAATCACTGGATAGATTATAAATTAATTTCAGATGATGTTTATTTTTCCTAAATGTTTACCAAACCTTTGTTCCAATGTTAAATATTCTGTGGTGTGTGATCCTGTTGTTTTGTTACAGCAATCTGTCCTCGTTATCTTTGCCATCAGTCCCCAGTATAAGCTGGACATTGAAGGATCTGGACAGGACAAACATGGTCTACACACCAAATACATCTACTCGATGGTAAGAAACAATAATATATATTACAGATTACAGATTTGGTGACAGTTAATATGTGCTTTGGAATATACAACGCACAGTGCTAATTGATCCATTTAAAATAATGAACACTGAGGATTTTACTGTGCGTTTTGGCCAGATGCAGAATGAGTTCATTCAACAAGGGAGCTTGAACTTCAGATTTGTTCCTGTTCTCTTCCTCAATGCAACTCAGGTGAGAGAAGCCAAAAATGGTGCAGTGCCAGAAAATTGTCTCCCTGTCTACTGCACCACCACCATAGTGTCATTTACTTGTTTATTACCTACATTCCCTCCTTCTCACCCCCACTTTCTCTTGCACATTCACCCCTTGCAGAGGCACGTTCCAGGCTGGCTCCAGAACACGCGTGTGTACCGCTGGCCCCAGGACAGGGAGGATCTGTTACTCAGACTACTGGGAGAGGAGAGATACATCGCCCCACCTGTACCCATGGAGCTCACCCTCATTATCAGACCTGTGGCCTCTAATGCTGCAAATACACTGTAAAAAAAGTGTTGATTTGAATGTACAAATCACCATCAGAGATCCAGATGGATAAATTAGCATGAGTATTTTACTGTGTAGCCTACAATACACTGACCACACAGTGTCTGGGTTTGTGTATGTAAATGTATGTGTGCTTGTTTGGTATTGAGTATTAACTGTTACTACTTGTATGTGCCTTTGAGTCTGTTTATAATTCTACTCATTTGTGTGTCTTTGTGCATGCATGTGTGTGAGTGACAGAAAGCCATATTTGTGTGGTTTGGTCAGGTGTGAAAGCTGATACAGAAGGTGTGTGTGGAAAACAAACAACAGATTTTTGCGGCATCCCATTATGCACCTCAAAAAATGACATCATCACCTTATCTGAGTCAGTGATTCATGTACTAAACTCTGAGTAAACTGTGCTGTCAGCAGTTTTTTGGGGGGCATTTGGCCCTATCTGCAAATGTTGGAAGGCAATTAAAGCCAATCAGAATGGAATTTGAATGATACATGTTTATCACATTACTCCAGTCTAGAGATAATGTGTACCGATTTGTGTGAGTTCTTTTGAGCTTTTGCACAAAAGCTGTAGTAGTAGCAAAAAGTGGTGTAGCACCACCATGAGGCTGATTTGAAAATGTTGGGGTTGTGGTGTGTCTTTCTTGGCCTACAGTAGTGTCTATAAAAAGTTTGACATTGATTATACACACACACACACACACACACACACACACACACACACTCCGCCCAAAACACTAGCATTTTTTTAAGAATTAAGGCCTTTGCAGACAGGCTGAGGGAACTGGGTTCGATTGGGAAAAAAAACGCATCGCCGCACGGGAAATTCGGAGCTGGTGTGCTTGAGGTCATTGAGAACCATGTGTTCATTTAAAAAATGATATTGTCCGTTTTTTCCATGCGAAAAATCGCACCCTGTCTGCAAAGGCCTTTATTATGAGCAATGAAATTAGTAGAGGCTGTCACAGGGATAGCCCGTGCCCTATAGTATAAAGAGGAACTCTTATGCATACCACATTATGCTTCCACATAACATCAAGCCGGCTTTGAAGTGTTAGTTCATGGACATTAGTGTTGCATTCTATATTATATCATCAGTTGTACTTCACAATGCATTTCTATTTATTAGAAACTGTTGAAGTTAATCATAATTGTTTGTCACCTGTCGCTCCTTCAGTATGGTGATCCTCTGTTAGATTAGGGGAAAGTACCAAGTACTGTAGAGGAGGAGGGGTGTTCTGTTTCATGTTAAGAGAAATCTTGTCTTGTGATTAAATGGGTGCTCGGAAATGTCTTTGAATTGGTTGGTAAAATGTTATGTAATTGGGTAAATGACTCATGGGCCAGGAGTTAGCTTCATATGAGTTAAAGCTTTACCAATTACTAATTGATGTTGATTGGTACGTTCCACTTGATATCAAATGGCAGGTTGGAAATACTGTGGGTTCAGTTAGGCTTGTAGTTGGAGCTAGCAAGCAGGTAACACCTAGGGTAGAGCTGTCAGGGCCCTTCATGGAAGGGTATATAGCCTGTTACAGGTCTTGATTGTTTTGGTCTTTTTTTTCTATTTCAAGTTATGATTGTCTCAGGCCTACACTGTACATACGCTGCACAAGACGGTGGTGAAGATGGTGTTTTGGGAAAAAATAAAACACCAAAAATGGCATTCGTGTCAATTTATTTGAAGCCTTAGCCACCGGCCAACCTCACAGAGGCAATAGTTTGTGAATGCTTAATAATAAATATATTAGCTATTATGGTATGGGAATTTTAGAAAAGTACAGTACATACAGTAAAGGAATTCTGCACCAAATGACATACCATATTGGACCAAATGATGTCTTTTAACAAAAACTACACAGGGTCTAATAATGATGTGGCTTCCCCATGCAATCTGTAGCTAGTAGCTACAGTATGTTTAGCAAGTTACGAGGTGTGCAGTTTGCAATATGTTCTTTTCTAGGATGGCAGAAGAAGAGGAACTCTTGCCTTGATATGGGAGGTGCACCGACAGTGAGGCATTGAGGCTCGTGAGGCGTGGATGAGCGAGCCACTATACGTGAGCGATTGCCCGTGCCGAACAACCGATGACCTCGCCCATTGACGAGTGCGTTGTCCGAGAAGGTAAGCCGCTGCAGAATAGGTTGTCACATGAACCAAAACTAGCACCATCTACCTCCCACCCCTCACCCCCTGTCTCAGCCAGTCACGGGGTGTCTGACCTCTAGACATCTGCCCATAGATTTGTCTCCTATAGCCTGTCTATTCCAGTTACACCTTATTAATGTTATTACTGTATATCCCTTTACCCCACTGACTACCATGTCTGTTTTCATACATTATGCACAACCCCAAAACACCATAAATGACCCTTATTTAAAATGTTTAACAGTTTTGACCCAATCACATTTTCTGGTCGTTTCATCCAACACTGTACGCCCTTCTCCACCGATCCTCTGAATGATCAGAGATGTATGATCAGTGGAAGACCCTTCCCAACCCAACCTCGGGCTGCCAGAAGCTCATGGTCTCCTGATTCATATTTATCCCACTCTTTACCTCCTGCTTAATTGACCCATTATTGTTATTTCTGTCTTGTTGCTCCTGTCAGTTGGATTTCTATCATATGGCCTTCCTCTACAGAGGATCTGACTGCTATACTCATTCCAGGGTCCAGGTGTAAGTATTTTATTATTTACATTTGAAAGAAAATATCATCATACTAATTAATTAAATTTGACTTATCTATATTGGTGATAAAACATTGCAATGCCTGTAGTACAATGCATGCTTGTAGTATGGGAATGCACTGTTAAAGCTGTAGTTGACTACACTCCCAAGTTCACACATACTGTTATTAAGTCATTATGTCTGGTGCCATGTAATTGTTTGACACATTTTCCTGAGAGAAAATCAAGTATTTAAAGGTAAGGTAAGTGATTTTCTTTGGTTAAAATAAGTGTTAAATAGCTCTATATTCTGGTAGTACTCATTGCTATAGAGTGTTTGTTCAGTAACTGGAGTCTCCATGTCTCTCCACCTCTTTATTAAACAAAAAAATGCATTTTCAGGTCAGGATACCAATTTTTATCCAATCAGGATAGAAAAATCAGTCAGGATACAGATTAAACAAGTGAAATTGGAAGTGATGACACAAAGAAATGAGTAGACACAATTGGAACTGGAACGCTATAAAAATGAAGCTGATAAATGGGTACTCTCTCCTGATTGTCTGAGAATTTTTTCACCTACCTGAAAATGTATTTTCTGTTTATTAAAGATCTGGAGAGACAGGGAGACTCCTGTTACTGAACAAACACTATAGCAATGATTACTATACTATCACAATATAGTGCTTTAACCTTTTGACAAAAACCTTTTGTTTTAACCAAAACATATCACTTACCAGTTACCATACCTTTAAGTTAATCTGTAGCCTATAGCTGAACAGACATTTTGTGACATACTATAAAACCAAATGGACCAAGGTATTGTTGGGTACCAGGGAGAGAATGCAATGTTTCAGGGTACTCAATGTACCTCGCTTCTCCCCCCGACGTGAATCTGGCTCAACTCCAGCGACGTTATTTATAGTTTTAGAAGGCGTGTTTATTTTGAAGCTGTCATGTGAACCCACAAATTAGAACACCTTCTCACATTTAATTAAAGACAAACAGTTGTTTTCAAGTCAGACTCTTGAAAAGGGCAAAATAACAAGTCATGTCACAGAATTTGCATCTCTCAAAGTGACCTTTAGTGATTACATCAAAACATTGGTCAAAGAGACTGATTTCAGTGGATATTAAGCATAACGGGAGGAAACGTGTCTTTTCTCTATCATGGGGGGCCTCTACATAATGATAGCCCATCTTCAATAATACAGTGGACCACCATAGGGGTCGTCATAAGGCCAAGTGATCTCAACACACCCACCCTCAACCGCCAAAAAAGGGCCTGACAGAGTGGCTGGTGTGCAGAATCCCAGCTAAGAATAACCTAGAGGTTCTGGAGGATAAGGTTACCTTGAAGCCTCCCTGCGCATGGCTCTGACCTATACCCATGTGAGGCACCAAAAACACTGTGTGGGATCAGCTTGGTCTATCCCCCTCTGCCATACCCAGCTCTAGCTTTGCTTGGCCTTTTCCCCTGCTATTTTGCTCTTCGTTGCCCCACCATTCCCAGACCCCCGCCTGCAATGCCGCAACAGCAGCTCCAAATTACCCGCACCCTATGAACACAGGATCTTTGTTTAATTTCCCAATTTCTACGTTTGCTGGGAGAAGTTCAACCTGTGGATTATGTGGGTCGGGAAAGAAGACAATTCACTGCATTCGCCAAGAAGAATTGGAATAATTTATTGAACAGGTCCTTGTTTTACTAAGTAGCGGATGCTGATTGGACTTCCAAAGGCTTTGTGTATTTCCTACAGTAACCTCTGTATGTTGCGGCATTGCCTCCAAGCAGAAGGATTATACCTGACATAAAGTCTTCATACCATCATGGCTGAAGGTAGGACATGCAACCAGTCTATTTGCTCACTTTTTATGAGATTAACAGCAGTTATTGATTGATGGAATAACTTAATGCACCAACATAAACTATTGAATGAATTCCAATAAATAAATGTCCATGTTGTTTGAGATACCCTCCCTTTGTGAAAGGTGGTGAAAGTTTGTTGCTATAAATACAGGATATCATGTAGCCAGAGCATTAGCATTGGTCTCCTGTAACCTGATTGCCACTGGGACAGACCACTGGGCTCTACAAGCACTCAAAAACTTTCCATGGCATTTAAATCTCCATCTGGCGTATTATGTAATATATGTAAACAATCCAAAATACAAATCAGTTTTATAATTCAGGATTGATTTATGTATTTAACAGAGCCACAGGGCATAAAATAATATTTCAATATATTGTGTAACTGAAACATTATTTGTCTTCCAGTGACGGCACACATTATGGTAAAATAGTGACACCATCTGTGGAGACGGAATAATTAAGCTGAATATTTGGAATGTCTGCCTGTTTTTTAAATGTATTTTATCATCTGTGGTTTGTTTGTGAGGAAGTTATTTATGTGACGCACAGGAACACCCAAAACTAATTTGCAGGTGTCACAAACTCCTCCTTAGCTGGCACCATGTAGGCTACTGCTTCACTCCTGCCTCACCACAACATCGTTGATGATGGCATGAGCGTCACTAAATGCCATGATCAGCATTTTCCAGTGTAATAAATAAACAAGAATCATGCGCATATGTTATTGGGTTACTTGTGTCTTAGAGAGATGACACCTGCAATGCTGTTATGTCTTTTGGTGTTTATGTAATGTAATCTAATATTACCCTGTGATGTTTGATATTAATATACATTTGCATTTTTACAGATTATTATTCTGTCTTTACAATTATTCTAAAAATCACTTGACATCAAGGATATGAATCCTTATCACAAGGAGGGAATGTATGAAGTGTGAATGGTACATCCTATAAGTTATTCAATGAAATGGAATACAATGGATTTACAGGATGATGATCCATTGTAATATTCAAATCCCTCAGTCACAAGGGAAATATCCCTCAGCTGCTATGGATTAGTTACCTGTATAGATGATGATTGTGGAAATATAACAATTTTCCACACATGACACATAACACTAATTGTAACCTCTTGACCAATGACTTGAAACGGCATACTTTGTACTTTCATCACTATGGTGTTCACTGAAAATCAAAGCTGAATCACAATTAAATTTAATATAATCGGGTAAAAACATGAACTACAGTTAGCGGCGATGCTTTAGATATTGTGAATGTATGCCTATATTTAGATATTAAATAATTTGATTTAAATTACCTTTGAGTGAAACACAGAAAATTTCAAATATCTTCTATGAGGTCATTTCTCATGTACTATGAATAAGGGCCCATTTTGTCAAAGACATTGGTACAATGGTACACAGTGGTTCTCAAAGAGGGGTGGGAACCCCCTGGGGTCCTTGAGGGGGTTTCAGGGGGTCCCCAGTAAAATTAGTTAATATAGCATCAAAATCAGTTTAACCACTTTAAACCCTACGTATATACATTGACTATTTTAGAATAGCCGATCTACAAGCTCAGAATGACGCGTTGCGAGCTATTTAACGACACAAATCTCGTATGGGGGTCCCTGGCACGAAACCATTTCGGATGGAAAACGTTTGAGAACCACAGTAGCCTATCATGCTATTACACAATACAGTACATTTACGATATATTGTTTTGCAGCATGAATATTTTGCCATAGGCTCCTCAACATGGATACGTGGACCAGTGTGTGTACGTTGTACTGTTACAGTTACCTGTACTGTTACTCAGCCATCTCTGTCCACTTTTCCAGGGACAGGGGTGAAAGCCCCTTCCACTTCTGCCCCCAGTGGGATCAATGGAGCACCACCTCCGACATCCTCTCTAAAGTCCTCCAGTTTGGGGCTACTCAGCAAGTTGAAACTCTCTGTAGAGCTGATGGTAGCACTGGCTGCTCTCTTTTCCTGGGTCATTGTTGGTGTATGGATGTTTGATTTTGTAGAACACAAAGGGGTCCCAGGTTAGTCTTCTCATTTTCGTCTCTTCTTATTTTCTATTTTTGTATTTTTAATCTGTGTCATGTGTCCTTTACAGTTAAGGGTCTACATAGTCCTTTAATATGTCTGCTTATGCTGCCCTCAGATATCCAGGAAATAATTTTGGATCCGGTCCAAGCTGTAAATGATGTTGTTGATGATGTAACTGAACTATACCAAAAGTTTCAAGGTTTAAGTGACCCGATGGCTGCAGCCACTTACGCAGCTGATGAAATAAAACACGTACGAGATGGACTGGTCGACTACTATTCAGATGAAGAAGGTATGGAGTAGGGCTGCAATTTCTTTGCAATTAATCTATCAATTCGTTTTTTGATTAATTGAATAGAAACAAAAATCTAATTTATAAAAAAATCAACAAAATCCATTCCTCTGATTAACCACTTAAGCCCTGTTTTATACTTTGTTACAATGGTGCCATGTAAAAATAGCCGATCTACATGATCCCAAAACTGAGTATTGTTTGAGCTAGCAGACCTGCTATTTTAGTTGTTTTTGCAAAAAAATAAATAAATCACCCCTTGTATGGAGTTTCTGCAGCAAATAATACTTACATTTAAAAAATATGGTATGGACCCATAAAGGGTTGATTCATTTACACTTAAATTATCACTGGGGAATTTGTTGTGTGTAAACTCATAATACAACCATAATTTCACACTGTTTTGTTTTTGTCAGGAAACTTCTATTTCAGCTACGTGGACCCCGTGGTCATAGGCAGAAGTCTCTTCCATTCTACCGATGACTTCATCACTGAATTGTTAGGCTCTTTCAGGGACCAGCTTTGTGCTGTATTTGATACAATATTGGATACGAGCTTGGACATAAGAAAAGGTATCTACCAATCTTTAGTATTTATCTGATTACTCTTCTCTTGATCCATTTATTTAATCCACAATCAAGTGGTAAAACGTGTTGTGGTGTGCTAACAGCAAGCATACACACTACATGAAATAAACACTTTGTATATTAACTGCTTAAGCCTTGTATGCTTCGTTGAATGGGGTACCCGAGGGGTCTGTGGTCCCCTCCTTTTTTCCCTCGACACAAAATCTCTTCCGTGAAAATAGCAAATCTACAAGCTCACAATCGTTGTGTTGCAATGCGTTGTGAGCTTTTAGATTCATTCATTCATGTGGTTAATAATATACAATAATCCATACATTTATGTTTTGATGTCCTAAATATGTCTTTGTTTTTCCCAGGAAAAATTGACCTTTCATTCATTGACCCTGTGGTCAATGGCAGACATGTCTTTGGTGTTGCTAATGACTTGGTGGGTGCTGTGGGGGGCTTCGTCCAGGGTGTGCTTTGTGCCATCTTGGATACCCTTCTGAGTGTTACTACAGGTATTTACTCCCACTCATCTTAATTAATCTGCCACGCTTGGATGAAATGACACCATGCTGTTATATTATCTCACAAACTAAACACCATTTGAATTACATAGTTGATCAGACGAATCAGAATCAGAGATCTATAACTGACAACTGCTTAAAAATACAGCATCCCTATACAGCATCTGGGCACGTCATACATAGGTGAACATTCGGCAAAAATAGCAATTCTACAAGCTCACAACTTGTAGAGCTTGTGAGCTTGTAAATCAGCTATTTTCAAGAGATATGGTGTAGAGGGGATCAATTAGGCAGCCACGGATAGAATCCTGGGGGTCCCTGTAAATAAAGTATACAATATAAGGTTTAAGTGGGTAAATTCTGTCAAGAAAATCTGCATATGTTAAACTCTTATTTCCCATAGTTCATTTATTCTGTAAAAAGTTAAAAGTTTGACCACTTAAGCCCTGTTTTTATTTATGATCTGCTATTGTATTTTCACTATTTGTGAACATTTTTTAAACGAAAAACGAAAATTGCTATTTTGAGTAAAATACAACATCAGTAGTTATTATATGACATACAATTATTATTAATTATACATTACAATGTGTTTACCTATTAATTCAAATTGTATTTTGCCCTAACTACATCTACTCTTCTCAGGAACCACTGACATAAGCTTCATGGACCCTGTGGTTGTTGGCAGGAGTGGCTTTAATCAAGCAAATGACTTTGTGAATGGAATCGTGAGCTACATCCAAGATGTTCTGTGTTCCATCATGGATACTATACTGGGTGTAGAAAAAGGTATCAACTCTTCTTTTTTTAATCTTTGTCTAATATGTAACAATCTGTTTCTGTTCAATTCTATTAATAACTATTGTGTGAAACTAAGTAACAGATTCATTTTCTCATTATTAGCATCATGTATTTCCGAATGCTGAACAAGAGCTATTACTTCTTATGCCTATAAGAAGTTGACTTTGAAAAAGTTTGAAATTGATTGGCATAATGTATGCAATAACGATGACAGTGACTCGTCCATGTCTCATGTAAATCTCATATTTGGTTATAGTAGTCACTAATGAAGGCTATTTCCATTATGGGTTATGTTGTATGATTTAATGTGTAACATGATGTGTAATTAACCACTTTATTATACTGTAGATTTTTACTAAATCTATTTGATTCTCTCAGGAACCACTGACATTAGCTTCATGGACCCTGTGGTCATAGGCAGAAGTATCTTCAGTGTTACTAATGACAATGTTGGTGCAATAGTTGGCTACATCCGGGATGTGATCTGTGTTGTCTTGGACACAGTACTGGATACATTAAAAGGTATATGCCCCTAGCTTTAACATGATCTTACATGATGATGTTACATGCTAGATTATCTCTTTAACATTAATATCTGTCACAGGCTAACTAGTAGGCATACGCACATAACCAAGTGGCATAACAAGAATTAACTTTAAGGTCTTATGCTTGCTTTTTAAAATGAGAAACGCTAAATGCTCATAGCCTGATTATCAGACTGTGGAGTGGGTGGGGTCTATGGTCTGGAGCCAGGCTAGAATGCTCACACAGCAATCTGTCATTTTGGGAGGAAAGATTACACTACATGTACCTTGACACAACATTTCTAAATATACCATCCTGAAACCGCAAGGTTAAAATTTGTGGTGCATAGATCATTTATCACACATAGCTAGTACCCAACATACCAACTCTGCCTAGCTGGGTCACAACCATGACTACCCAATATTGAAATGAAACAGCACATTAGTTCATGCAGGACATGGTTACATGGAAGTCATACACCCCAGCTGTAATCAGATGAAAGCTAATCTCCCCTGCTACACCAAAGCTGCCACGCATGCTGCTGCTGCTGTCTTGCATGGCTCAAAGTTTAACCACATAGTTGACCGGAGTCCCCTATAGGGCTCTATACCAGGGCTCTATACTTCAGTTTTTGCTCTACACTAAATATCTTTGCCGAAAATAGCTGATCTAAAAGCTCACAATGCATCACGTTGCGACACGTTGCGACACGTTGCGACACCTTGTAGATCAGCTGTTTTCGCTGAATGTTTGTCCCAGAATAGGGACGCTAGGTTTGGTTAAACTGAAATGCAATTTCTTGCTTTGGGCCTGCTCACGTTATGTCACGTTGCGTCACGTTGCGACACGTTGCGACACCTTGTAGATCAGCTGTTTTCGCTGAATGTTTGTCCCAGAATAGGGACGCTAGGTTTGGTTAAACTGAAATGCAATTTCTTGCTTTGGGCCTGCTCTTTATGCCCATGGGGGTTTCTACATCATGCTCCCTGTTTTAGCTGCTTACTGCTTTGCTAATTCAGGGAGCATCTTATGAGTGGAGCCATCAATGCCAAGTACTGTACTGTACTGTACTTTGTTGCAATAAATGCTTAAATCTATGATTAGATAGATGATGTGTTCCTGAGTGAACAGTATAAGCTGATGATGGCCTTCTTGTGTTGATCAGGTTTTCAGGACGCTTTGGGATTCTATCCTATGGGTGTTCTCAGTAGAGTTATTGAAATCATCACTGAACAGATCAACATGCTTGTGGGCTACTTCTCCGATCTGCTGTTTGATGAAGAAGGTACTGTATTCCCTTCTTTTACCATGGCAGCTAGCTGTGAATCATTGCAATTGGATTTTTATTTGTTTACTCATTTACAAACATTATTAAACATAATTATTATTATTAACATTGTTCTGTTTTTTTTTATTCCAGAAGTTACGGTTGACCACATGAAAATTGTCACAGATGCTGTAGTCGAGATGACAGACAAGAAGGAAGTGTTGGGTTATATGGCAGGCATGCTCATCGGTGATCAAGGTTTGTTCATCATAACTGGTGTCCTAAAGTATCCATTGCACTTCAATATTTAATATGATATTTCTAAGAATCCTAATTGAGAAAAGGGTGCATACACTGCACAAATATGTACTGTAGAGAATGTTTAATCATGGTTTAGGTTTCTTTCTAAAGACAATGGTACTGTAAAGACTGCTCATGTTCTAGCATGAATACAAACAGAATGTTACATTTTTTATTCTCTTCTCATTGCTTAGATGAAGCTGCAGCTCCATCAGCATCAGACCTAAACCTGGTGAGAAGGAAAGGTAAGCATCTAGGTATTATTTTACATATGTCACACACAAATTTTATATTTATGTGTGAAATTGTATTGATTGTCATGTTTCTTTATTGACTTTCAGGAGAATTCTTGCCACCCATAGAAAAACGTAAGTATGTTACAATATCGCTGTCCACCATTAGTGTGCATAGACTACTACTACAAGTTGTGAGTGATTACACTCACAACTTGTCACACACTGACTGTAACTTCTCCTGACCTTTCATGCATGTCTCAGCACTCTTTTCTGTCATACTATTTTGATCATAAGATGGGCTTGTGTCATGTGTAATGTTTGAGAACAACCTCTAAAATATCATTTGTCAAACTTTATGTAAATGTCAATTGAATGAATTCACATTTGCACTTATTTAATAAACACAACTATAGATAACTTGCATGATCAGGAATGTGTCATTGATGCTGCATATTTTCTATACAATACGTCTCATACCAGGGGTTTTCAAAGTGGGTCCTGGGACCCCCAGGGGTGTTCCAGGGGGTCCACAGCCAAATGAGTAGTTACATTTAGATATAATTCAATTAAATTCACTTGAAATAACAACAAAATAATTAAGACTATTCTAGCAACCACTCTATCACCACTGTGAATCTGTTTCTCTTGTACAATTTTGACATTCAGACAATTTTAATTTAAATCCAAAACATTCCTTATCAATGGATCCCTAGCAGAGAACCATTTCAAATGGTCTACTGAAAGCAAATTTGGGGTCCATGAAATGATAAAAAGGTTGAAAACCCTTGGTCTATGCAACCATATGGATATGGTTTTGGTGACTGTTTTGATCAGATTGAACTTGTTATGGCATTTCAGAACTTTTGACATTATGTTTTCATGGTTTCACTTATTACTGTTCATGACATGTCCATACCATGAGGTTTCTTTTGATGTTTTGGGCATGAAAAATTACCCTTTATGTGGGTTCTTTGAGGTGCATTCCTTCCTTTCCGAAGTCATTGTCATCCCCTCCTGCATTGTCCAAGCATCTTATGTATGACTGACTGTGATTGAACAATTTAATCATCTCCGTTGTATACGTATATAGTATTTTTAACTGAATGTATTGTATGTATTGTGTTTTCCTTCATTTTACTTGATTTGTCGTTGCATGGAATCAAACATGTGCTGTTTACAAGTGTTACAGTAGTATCCATAATGGTTATAAGAACTATCATGGGGCCTGGGGGTAATGTAATGCATAACTGGGGGAACTG
Organism: Gymnoscopelus microlampas; assembly: GCF_963454915.1. Lineage (NCBI taxonomy): Eukaryota > Metazoa > Chordata > Actinopteri > Myctophiformes > Myctophidae > Gymnoscopelus > Gymnoscopelus microlampas. Next base: position 23,549,320 of record NC_139957.1, on the reverse strand, counting down.
TGGGATATAAGACAGATTTGTCTTTTAATCGTGTGTGTGTGTGTGTGTGTGTGTGTGTGTGTGTGTGTGTGTGTGTGTGTGTGTGTGTGTGTGTGTGTGTGTGTGTGTGTGTGTGTGTGTGTGTGTGTGTGTGTGTGTGTGTGCGTGCGTGCGTGCGTGCGTGCGTGCGTGCGTGCGTGCGTGCGTGCGTGCGTGCAACACATGCTAACACTGTCACAAATGTTATGACTGTTCATCCAGTTGCCATTTCACCCAATCCCGAAATTCTTAACCCAACTGCCTTAAACACTTTTATAACTGCAACTCTGTGTCAAATGCTGAAGATAAATACCCTGTAAAAGAGATGACTTGGCTTGGTAATGCAGTTGCAGAGATCATAAATGCTGCCAAAGAGGAAGCCGACCTTGATCCAGAGCATGGTGTCATCCCAGACACAAAGGAGGAGGAGGAGGGTGAAGTGTCCATCGAGGCCACTGTGAAAGAGTCAGAAGAAGACGATGGTATTTGAACATTTTTCATGATTTGTTCCTCTGTGATGATTGTCATTAATCAGCTAGATCACTAGAAACGATGCAAGCTCTAAATTTGTCGCTGTCATCACATCATTAGCTAAACGCACCATCGTTGAAGAAACCAAATGTGAACCATTGCTGGACCATTCCAAAACACCTGACAGTGAGGAGACCGGACCACAACAGGAAGAGGAGGACCAAGAGCCGAAAGAGGACAAACCACCACAAGAAGATGAGGGCCAGGAGCATAAAGAGGTGGAGAAGGAGGAGAGAGTGGAGGTTGAAAAAGAGCAGATGGTGGAAGAAGAGGAGAAGGAGAAGGAGGAAGAGGTTAAAGAAGAGGAGGGCGTTGAAGAGGGGGAGGAGGGTGTGGCACAGAAGGTGGAGATGAAAATAGAGGAGTCTGCCACAGCGATGGAGGAGGTGAAAACATTGGACTTTGTGGCAGAAGAGGAGGCAGCAGAGGAGGTGGAAGAGGAAGGGGGGACGAAAAAGGACAAGGCTACCACAGAAGAAGAGCAGGAAGAAGGGGAGAGGGATGAAGATGACCTTTCTAGAAAACATGCTGAAGCCATTGATAGAGATCATACTAATGGAGGAAAACATGCTAATGACGAAGAGGAGGAGGAGGCCAAGCATCTTATTGGAGGTGACAGTGATGAGGAGGAAAAGCACGGTGTTCTTGAGGTCAAAGAGACAGAATCTGATGCCGTCACTGCCATCAAAGAAGATGTCAAGGTCAGAAATGATGATGATCAACAACAACATCTTGATAGTGATGATGAAGACAAAGAACATCAGAAGGTTGATGGCACTGATGTCAAAGCTCTAGAAGCTCAAGATGCAGGAATGGAATCAGATCATGCTCTGGTGGCAGAGGAGGAAGAAGGGAAAAGAAATAAGAAAGGAAAAGAGAAGATGGAGGAGGCTATGAAGGAAGAAGAGAAGCCAGAGGAGAAAATGGAGAGATACAAGGAGGATAGCCTCAAAAAGCAGAGCAGAGTCAAGCAACTTGATCTTGAAATCCTGACGACTGAAAAGCTTGACCATGTTGATTTCATCTCTGAAACTGATGAGGATGATCTGTCGACCTTACCTCACGTTTCTGATGAAGATGATGAGTACTCTGAAATATTTGACGATGATGACGATAAAAACAACAACAACAATGAGAGCCGCAGAACTGAACCAAGGGGACGGAGGAAGGTTCGGATACCCTATGAGAGGCTCAGGAGCATGGGAACTGGGGCCAGCCTCAAAGAGGAAGATCACCTCATGACCAAAGATGACCAAGACATTCAGCTAGAGAAAGGTATATTATTGACAGTCCATAATCCATGTTTCATCATGTTTTCCATTGTCATATTGAATGTATTTGAATGAAGTGTGTTAATAATCTGAGAAAGCATGCATTTTTTTTGTCATCCATTGTTAACATTGGTTTTTAAGGATCTGTGGCCTGCTTTTCAATTAGCCCTCTGCAGTAGTAGTGCTGCTTATGAAGTGACTTCAGGTATCATTCATATGACACGATATAGCATGCTCAATATATATATATATTTTACCACTTTTTAACATGTAACAAAAATAATGTGGTGAGTATCATAATCTAATTTGATTAAAACTGACTGAATATAGGCATAATATGCGTATATTCATTTATATACTGTATATTATACAGTATTTGCAATTCAATTGTCTGGTTATTATGATAATCTCAAAATAAATGAAATGGACACCACAGGAAGATTTAGCACTAAATTTAAGATTGACACAATGTGGTCAAGTAGAGACTTGTCTTGTCTTGGCCAATTTTTTTTAGAGGTGAAACTCATCCCGTCTTCGGTGAGAAAAGCTGAGAGGAAATAAGATCTCAGCACACATGCATGAAGGGCACTGTGTCTCCCTAAATACATTCTATCTTCTTTAGGAGAGCTGTATCTAATTCAGTTATTAATCCACTCCACTCCAGTCTGGCCTTTCCCAGTTTACATGCATTAGGCTTATACTCAACAAGATACTGTAGATAGATACAGGTTTGTTTTCTCAAGACTACTAAGAATGAGCATTCTGATGATACTGCATCAAGAATACACATGTAATAATGTGCACACTATATTTCAACGATCCAGTAAAGACTTGCTTTGCTGACATTCAATGGGGCCTTCACTTCAACTATGTAGCTATTGCACTTGACAACATACTTGGGCCATTTGTGCAGAGGGCAGCTGGATGAAGCTGTCGCACTGTGTCGCAGTGCCAGCAGGACTTGCATAGTGGCATGGAAACGACTCTGAAGGATTTTGGAATCAACATGTATACATAGTGCATACAACTGTACTTTTGAGGCCTTCACAGTGAATGTTTTGGCAGGGGATGGGGTGGTTTTGATGAATAACAAGTAGATGTTTGCATTAATTTGTACTTTATAAAAAAGTGTTTTATTTATAAGTATAATATTAATTTATAGTGTATTTGTGGTATGTTTCTTTGTCTGTAATGCTTAAGCATGCATTTCCTACAGTATGTGGTTATACATGTTATCTATGTACTGTACTTACTGTGTGTGCTGTGTATATTGTAGGAATAGTAAAAAACTCAAACTATCTATATGCCATACTGTATAGTTCTCAAAGACGTAAAGGAGAATCAAGTACAACACCAAGAAGTTAAAGATTCCCTTATCAAAGGTAATATTTTACAACTCTCCTATTTAACCAATTACGGTACATACAGTATTTCCATAATTTCAAATTGTCATTTATTTGTTTTGGTGTATTCAAATATAACTGAGGATTTATTTTCTTTATTGTCCATTACAGACATCAAGGCCACAGAAGACAAAAAGGAGAAAAAGGAGGACCAGCTGAAATCTAAGAAAACGGCAGAGAAAAAAGATGAGGAGAAGCCAGAACCCAAAGGTAAGGCTTGGTTATCAAATGAATGCATGACATTACATTCAACTGTGAAAATATCACTGGCATTGGTTATACATGTTTCACATTTCATTAACATCATGAATGTCATGACATGCCCACAGAATGTACAGTTAGTTACTGTTCCATCACTGTTTATAACTTCATGACTATGGCACACTCACAGTGCTATTTATATGCATTCATATACTGTACAGTATGTGACTAGTGCTCATGTCAGTAAAGATGGATTGTTACACTGATACGATTGCCTCTAACTGGATTATTGTGCTTACAAACATTAGTACTTCCCTGAATCAGTCAAACCTCACACATACTGTATCCTCTCATTTACAATTAAATAGCTATTACAAATGCCAAATTGTAATTGTAAATTATTCATCTACCACCCTTAGAACATATCTTATTTTATAGAATAATTTATCTTATATAAAATATATTTTATGAGTTTTTATATCCCTCTAGAGCATTTTGTAAACAATTGTCTGATTAGACTAAAATAAAGGTCTTGATTACTATTACACCAAAACTTATAATTGGTACTGTAGCTTTCAGACACCTCTGAAAGACATCAAATATATCAAAGATATATATTTTAGGCACAAAGAATTGCTAATTTGTGATTGTATTTAGAAGAACCAAAGCCATCCAAAGAGGAAAAAGATCCAACAAAGCCTCCTAAAGAGAAACAGGTGAAGGAGCCTTCTGAAAAGGAAAAGGAAGAGAAGATACCAACCAAAGAAGAGAAAGAGCCTCCAAAAGAACCTTCTGTAGAGGACAAAGAGGCAGGGAAACCTCCACACGACGAAGTACCATCAAAGCCATCAAAAGCAGAAAAGGAATCTAAGAAGCCTTCTATTGAAGGAAAGGAACCAACAAAGCCTTTTGATGAAGGTAAAGAGGCAAAGAAACCCCAGAAACTAGAGAAGGAACCACCTAAAGATAAAGAAGTCAAAAAGCCTCCAAAGGAAGAGAAAGAACCATCCAAGCCTTCTAAAGTAGTAGAAAAAGAACCAGTGACCCCTCCTAAAAAAGGCAAAGAACCATCAAAACCTCAAAAAGAGAAAGAGCCAACAAAGCCCCCAAAAGAAGACACAAAACCAACCAAGCCTCACAAAGCAGAGGAAGAACCTGAAAAGTCTCCAAAACCAGTGAAAGAACCACTTAAAGGGGAAGAAAAAGTCAAAACGTCTCCCAAAGAAGAGAAAGAAACAATAAAGCCTTCTAAAGAGGAAAGAGAACCAACAAAGCCTCCGAAAGAAAAGAAGGAACCATTAAAGCCTCTTAAAGAAGAGAAAGAACTGAAGAAGCCTCTTAAAGAAGAGAAAGAACCAGCAAAACCACCTCAAGAGAAGGAAGAAGTCAAAAAGCCTCCCAAAGAAGAAAAAGAACCATTAAAGCCTTCTAAAGAGAAAGAACTAACAACGCCTCCCAAAGAAGAGAAGAAACCATTAAAGCCTCTTAAAGAGGAGAAAAAATCAACAAGACCTCCAAAAGAAGAGAAAGAGGAGACACCACCTAAAGAGAAGGAGGTCAAAAAGCCTCCTAAAGTTGAAAAAGAACCATTAAAGCCATCTAAAGAGAAAGAACCAACAAAGTCTCTTAAAGAGAAAGTGATGAAGAAGCCTTCCAAAGAAGAGAAGGAACCATTAAAGGCTCTTAAAGAGGAGAAAGAACCAACAAAGCCTCCAAAAGAAGAGAAGGAACCGGAAACACCTAAAGAGAAGGAAGAAGTCAAAAAGCCTCCTCAAGAAGAAAAAGAACCATTAAAGCCTTCTAAAGAGAAAGAACCAGCAAAGTCTCTTAAAGAGAAAGTAATGAAGAAGCCTTCCAAAGAAGAGAAGGAACCATTAAAGCCTCTTAAAGAGGAGGAAGAACCAACAAAACTACCTAAAGACAAGGAAGAAGTCAAAAAGCCTACAAAAGAGAAAAAAGAACCAACAGAGCATATTCAAGAAGAGAAAGAAGTGAAGAAGCCTCCCAAAGAAGAGAAGGAACCATCAAAGCCTCTTAAAGAGGACAAAGAACCAACAAAGAATCTTAAAGAAGAGAAAGAAGTGAAGAAGCCTCCCAAAGAAGAGAAGGAACCATCAAAGCCTCTTAAAGAGCAAAAAGAACCAACAAAGCCTCCAAAAGAAGAGAAAGAACCAGCAAAACCACCTAAAGAGAAGGAAGAAGTCAAAAAGCCTCCCAAAAAAGAAAAAGAACCATTACAGCCTTCTAAAGAGAAAGAACAAACAAAGCCTTTTAAAGAAGAGAAAGAAGTGAAGAAGCCTCCCAAAGAAGAGAAGGAACCATCAATGCCCCTTAAAGAGGAGAAAAGGCCAACAAAGCCTCTAAAAGAAGAGAAGGAACCAGTAAAATTACCCAAAAAGGAAGAAGTCAAGAGGCCCCATGAAGAAGAAAAGGAACCATCAAAACCTTCTAAAGTGAAAGAACCAACAAAGCTTCTTAAAGAGAAAGAGGCAAGGAAGCCTCTTAAGGAAGAGAAGGAACCATCAAAGCCACCTAAAGAAGAGAAAGAACCAGCAAAGCCCCCAAAAGAAGAGAAAGAACCAATAAAGACTTATAAAGAAGAGAAAGAGGAGAAGAAGCCTCCTAAACATGAGAAGGAAGCACCAAAGCCACTTGAAGAGGATAAAGTAAAAAAGCTTCTCATCAAACCATCAAAACCTCCTAAAAAGGAGAAAGAACCAAAGAGACCCTCTGAGAAGGAAGAATTGAAGAAACCACCCAAAGAAGAGAGGGAACCAACAAAGCCACATAAACCCTCTAAAGAAGAAAGGGAGGCAGAACCATTAGAGAAAGAACTGAAGGAAAAGGCTGACAAGCTGAAGAAGGAAGACACTGTTGACATTAAACAAAAAGGTTTCCTGCTAGAAAAATAACCTACTGAGCTCCCCAGCAGTGCATCCATATGTTGTGAACTTGTATGTCAGCTCTGTGAAGGGTTTCATTCCAAAATGGTGCCCAAAATATAATGTAAAATACAAATTTCATTACCCACAATTGACGCTATTTCATATTTTGAGATAATAGGGAAGCCATAGTTTCCTTAAACATTATGCAACAATACACTAGAGGTTCTAGCACCGGTACTGGTGCGCTGCAGTAGTAGCCACAAGCCTGAGTGCTGGGTGCTGTAGATCAGCACACCAGTGCCAATATTTCCTGGTATAGTATGCCGTAGAGTGTATTATTGTGAGTATACCAAAGTTTCACCAATAACATTTACGATTGCTATGTTGCTAGGTAAGTTAAACAAGGTGGATGTGTTCAGAGAGCTAGTTATATGACTCGATAATGCCTCTCAGCCAATCCAAATGCGAAGTTAGAACTAACTGTGGTACAATGAACCACACACAGCCAGTTCTTTTAGTCAGCAACATAATTTTATAATAATTGGTAATTGTTTCCTCTTTAATGGAGGCATTCTCATTTTGGAACAAATCTCTTCATTTTCAAGCAAGTGCCATGTATGCAACTTTTTTTCGAATAACCTTGGAAGTGACACATTGACTATACATACTTGTAATCTATTACAGGATAATACACTATTAAATGCAGGGCAAATGCATTGTAGAGCAATTCTAAATCAAAAGAACCAGAAAGGTTTTTGTAAACAACAAACATTTAATAAAATGATTGAACTATTCTTCACATTTGTGTTGTGTTAGAATGCTCTATAAAGCATCTATTGACTATTAATGCTTCATTAAAAGCTTTAGTTTATACTTGCCCTATTGTAAAGCCTTGCCATAACACACTGATCTCACTGAACAGTTGCATTGCAATGTGGTGATACTGATGTTAATTCAAGTTATACACAAATTGCTATTGTTGCTTGGTTTGATATTGTTTCTTTCATTTTTCTAGAAGAACCCAAAAAGGAGCCCAAAGAGAAGAAACAGGGAGAGAAAGAAGAGGTTAAATCTCAAAAGAAAACACACATTACAAAGATAGGTACCAATCTTTTTTTCAGTATTGTACAAGATAAAATAAAAATAAAACATTAGCCACACGAACACTTTACTGACAATGCTGAATCAATGTGTTTAGCAGAGGAACCCAAAAAGGAGAGAGATCTTAAGAAGATTCCCAAGGAGGAGAAAGAGCCCACAAAGGCTGAAGAGGCTAAAAAGATAGGTAGGACAGTCATTTAGGATTAACTAAAAAGAAACCTTTTGTATGCTACACAGTTCGGGTTTCGTTGACATTCTGTGCTTTAAGTGATTGTGTTTGTGTCATTTGAAGGAGAATGAGAAATTTAAACTTAGTAGTCCTAATATTAGAATATTATATTCTCTTATCCTTAAAAGATGAGGAGGAACCCAAAAAGAAGATGGTCAAAAAGGATGAAGCAAAGAAGCAAAAACCACTAAAGAAGGCTGACATCGTGGAGAAACCACGTAAAATAAATGAAACAAAATCAATCTATAATTTAATATCTATTTGAAGATTCACTTTTTCTCATTGCACAAAATATATTGTAATTATTACACTGGTAATTTCTAAACGGATTTATAACTAAAATAACTGTTTATTAATTTCCTAATTTCCTTTGTTTCAGACGATGTACCAAAGAAGCCTGACACGGTGGTTAAAGTTGAGGTTGTTTCTGACCTGAAAAAGCCTCATCTTAATGTTACAAAAGCAGGTTAGATAACCCGGGTAATAGTTATCAAATCACAATGCCAGCTGCAGTTTATTTTTTCATCTATTATTTTGAATTGTTATCTTTTTTTTCCCACAAGATGATAGTGTTGTGTATTCCTGAGTAAACCTTTAAGTTACATACTGTACCTCAGTGTTATTATTATAATTTTATAATTTAACCTTTAGAGATGCAAATAAAAAGTCATATTATAGTGAAATATCACTTAAACACACAACTGAGATGTTGACTGTAGGTTTGCCAATTTAATGGAACAATATAACTCTTTAAAGTCTTTAAAATGTGTCCATTTTGTTTGTCTTTACAGTGGAAGCCAAAAAGAAACATGTGGAAGAGGTGAAGAAAGAAAAGAAAATTGAGCTTCCAGAGAAAAAAGCTATCAAAAAAGCAGGTCAGGGTAACTTACAGATGTAAAGTCCTCTAACATAATGCAAGCAAAGACTTTGGTTCAGTTTCATTTGCAAGGGAATTCATTGATTTAACAATGCTGTATTTTTGTTTTAGAGCCTCTCAAGGAGGTGAAAGCTGTAAAGAAAGAAGCTATTGCTGTCCTGAAAAAGACACATCTTAACATTACAAAAACAGGTAAAAGAAAAAATATACCTTTACAGTAGGGCTGGGCAATTAACCGAAAACATATCAAAACCAATAACTTGGCTTAATCTTGCACATGTATGCACATTTTATATATTTTAAAAATGTCTTATATATCAACGATCGACATGAAAAAGTTCTAATAGATTTTAATAATCTACTAAATGAATGTTTTTCTTTTTTCTTCTTTTTTTTTTAGAGGAAAAGCCCATAGAGGACAAACCTTACAAACAAGAAAAAGAAGTAAAGAAGTCTTCAAAAGATAGGAAAGAACCAACAAAGCCGTCTAAAGACGAGAAAGAACCAAAGAAACCTTCCAAGCTTGAAAAAGAAGTGAAGTCTTTTAAAGAAGAGAAAGAAGTGAAGAAAATCCCAATAGAAGACAAAGAAAGAAAGAAGCCTTCAAAAGAAGACAAAGAAGTGAAGAAACCTTCCAAAGAAGGGAAAGAACCAACAAAACCTTCGAAGGAAGTTAAAGAACCAAAGGAAACTCCTAAAGAAGAGAAGGAATTAGAGAAGCCTTCCAAGATAGAAAAAGAAGACAAAAAGCCTTCTAAAAAGGAGGAAGTGAAGAAACATCCCAAAGAAGATAAGGAGCCAGGAAAGCCTCCTAAACAGGAGAAAGAAGCCAAAAATCAATCTCCTAAAGAAGTGAAAGAACCAGAGAAGCCTTCCATGGTTGTAAAAGAAGTAACAAAGCTTTCTAAAGAGAAAGAAGTGAAAAACCCTTCCAAAGAAGAGAAGGAACCTACAAAGCTGTCTAAGGAACCCCAAGAACCAAAGGAATCTCTTAAAGAAGGGAAAGAACCAGCGAAGCCTTCCACGAAGGTTGACATAGATGCAAAGAAGCCTTCTAAAGAAGTAAAGAAACAATTGAAAGTAGAGAAGGAACCAATGAAGCCTTCTAAGGAAGAGAGAAAACCAAAGGCATCTCATAAAGAAGAGAAAGAACCAGATAAGACTTCCAAGGTTGTAAAAGAAATGACAAAGCCTTCTAAGGAGAAAGAAGTAAAGAAACCTGTCAAAGAAGAGATGGAACGAACAATGCCATCTGAAGAAAAGAAAGAAGGCAAAACACCTAAAAAAGAAGAGGAAGAACACAAGAAGCCTTCAAAAGAGCCTTCCAAAGAAAAGAAACAGCCAACACAGCCTTCTAAGGAAGATACAGAACCAAAGGAACCTCCTAAGGAAGAGAAAAAGCAAGAGAAACCTTCCAAGGTCGTCAAACAGGTAACAAAGACTCCTAAAGAGAAAGAGGTGAAGAAACATCCCAAAGAGGAGAAGGAACGAACAGAGACACCTAAGGAAGAGAAAGAAGTTAAGAAGCCTGCAAAAGAAGTGAAAGAACCAAAGAAGTCCTCTAAAGAGGAGAAAGAGCCAACAAAGCCTCCCAAAGCAGTGGAGAAAGAGCTAGAGAAGCCTTCCAAGGTTGAAAAAGAAGTGAAAAGGGAAGATGAACCTCTGAAGAGGAAAGAACCATCACCGCCTCCTAAAGAGAAAGAAGTGAAAGAACCAAAAACTGAACCACTGAAGAAGAAAGACACCAAGACAGGTATTCTGGCATCGATTTGGCATTCCATTTGAATTGTTTACTGCTGTTTTAATGCCACTTTATTTAAGTGGTTGTGTTTGTGTCATTAGAATGAGACATTTTAACTTAGTAAAGTCATAATATTATATTGATTATGTTAACATTATATCCTCTTATCCTTAAAAGCTGAGGAGGAACCCAAAAAGATGGTCAAAAAGGATGAAGCAAAGCAAAAACCACTAAAGAAGGCTGAAATCTTGAAGAAAACAGGTAAAATGAAATGAAACAAAATCAATCTATAATTGAATATTTATTATATATAACTTTATCTCATTGCACAAAATATATTGGAATTATTATACTGGTCATTTCGAAACAGATGACCAAAAACATAAAATCCACTTGTTATAACTAAAAGAACTGTTAAATAATTTCCTAATTAATTTCCCTTCAGACGATGTACCAAAGAAGGCTGACACGGTCGTTAAAGTTGAGGTTGTTTCTGTCCTGAAAAGGCCTCATCGTAATGTTACAAAAGAAGGTTAGCTGACCCGGGAAATAGTTGTTATCAAATCACAATGCCATTTGCAGTTTATTTATTCATATTCATATTTATTCATCTATCATTTTAAATGAATTAACCCCCCCCCCCCCCACAAGGTGGGAAAAGAGATGCAAATAAAAAGGCATATTATAGTGAAATATCACTTAAACAATAAACAACTCAGATTGTAACCATTGCCATTTGGAAAATGTCATGGAAGTCTTTAAAATGTGTCCATTCTGTTTGTCTTTACAGTGGAAGCCAAAAAGAAACATGTGGAAGAGGTGAAGAAAGAAAAGAAAATTGAGCTTCCTGAGAAAAAAACAACCATCAAAAAAGCAGGTCAGGGTAACTTGAAATGTAAAGACCTCTGACATACTGCAAGCAAAGACATTGTTTTAGTTTCATTGGCAAGGGATGTTTCTTTTTTCTAACAAAACAGCAGGAAGTCATTTATTTAACAATGCTGTATTTTTGTTTTAGAGCCTCTCAAGGAGGTGAAAGCTGAAAAGAAAGAAGCTGTTACAGTTCTGAAAAAGACGCATCTTAACGTTACAAAAACAGGTAAAAGGAAAAAATATATATTTACCGTTGGGCTGAGCATTTAACTGAAAATAAATCGAAACCAACATCTAGAACTGACTTAATCTTGCTCATGTAGCTTAATCAAATAATTGAGAAGCAATTCATAATTATTTTACATTACTTGTATATCAACGATCGACATGAAAAGGGATTTTGATGATTGACAAAATTGATTAATCAGATTAACCACTTAACCCTGTTTTATACAAAAATAGTGATAATTGCCGATCTACAAGCTCATAACTTCTGTTATTTTGCTTTCGGCCTGGCGGAGACAATAATTTGACAATGCTATACATACATTATTTACATTGTAAATGCTACAAAGTAATAGATACCAATAGCTTTTACTCTTGTTTGTCAGGTCTTGTAAAACAAAAAGAAAGAAAAAGGATTCTACCATGTCATTTAATATTCCAGATGATTATATGTGTTGAGCATTTTTGTTTCTCACCAGAAACGGCAGAGGCTCCAAAGGTACCTAAGGAGAAAGCTAAACCAGAACCTTCAAAAAAAGGTAATTCCTTGTCTGAATAATCCTGGATATAACATTAATGTTATACACCAGGACCTGTAAGGTATAGTCACAGTATAAATAGTATTCGATACTGAAGGTTGTATAGTGGCAAGAAAATGATTTCATGCTGGTTTTTCAGCGGTAGCAGCTCCCAAGGAGGCCAAAGAACGCAAGGAGAAAGCTAAACCTGAGCCTGAAAAGAAAGGTACAATACTACCAGTACAGTAAACATGATATTTTATTAGACACAAGGTAATAGTATACAAATATGTCTTGTTGTTCCAAAATGTAATACTAATATAGAAAGGACTGAAAGATATTGGTTAGCATATTACAATGAATGGTGCTGAAAGACGACGTACAACTCTTCACATCTAAGACCCAACGACACCTGCTGGATGTCTTATTAGTGAAGTGCCTTACCTCAGATTAGATGTACTTTACCATTGTTTTTCGACAGACACTGATAAACTGAAGGAAAAGACCAAACCAACTCCAAAGAAAGGTATGCTTATTTCAAACACGTTTCCTGAATATATTTTCAACTATTGCTGTAATGTGTTGCTTATATATTCTCTATTATTTCCCCTTTAGAACCTGAAGTTTCAAAAGAAAAGGCGAAACCTGCACCTGTTAAGAAAGGTAGTACAGCCATTATGATTGTGATATCATAAAAAAAGAAAGATGATGTGTTGCATATGACAATTATTATTATACAGTTATTTTTGTCAAAAGTTCTATTTTGGTTACCAATTTCCACCAATAACACAAAAAAGTAGCTTTTTGGGTTAGGGTAATAAATGTAATAAGCCTTGTAGTTGAATATTTTACTTGAAGAAAAGGGGTCTAATGGCATAATACCATTCCTTCTTCTCATTTCTTGACACAGAAGTTTCAAAGGAAAAAGCAAAATCAGCCCCTGCTAAGAAAGGTATTATATTAAAAAAACACCATGCATGTTTTCTCCAAAAAGAAAAACAGATAACTGTAGTTTATAATATTATGGCAATGACATTGCCATTAGGTAGTTACCTAAGGGCAATGTCATTGCCATAATATCATACGGTTAGGTTAACGCTCAATTATCAACAACTGTCTCTGTTCTGGCTGTGTGCCTGACTGCTTGTGTTCAATATCTAAAAATGTTTTATTTGTTCATAACTTCATAGGAGCTACTGCCAGATTTCAAAATGACCCTTAATTTCTAATGTACTGGTGAAGGTTGTATCAAGTAAAAGTTTTGTAAAATAATGACTTATTTAAAGATATTTACTCTGGTTTTAGCACTTGATTATGTGACATCTCCTTCCATTGATACGTTGACATCATCCAGCTGTACGTCTCAGTCAGCCAAAGTGATCTTGGGCTGACTGAGATAGTACTTGGGACAGTACTTTTACATTCAGACAAAACAGAAGTCATTGGCCTTGAACCTATTTCCAGCCAAATTCGATTGGTGACCCAGTCAAACGGGTGACTAGTTGGGACAGATTGACCACAGATTGACCATTCGTCAAGACGTTTGATGCAATGGGACCCCATGTCACGTCGCATGTTCATGAGACCGTTAGGCGAGCAAGTGGCTGTGTCCAGAAGTGTGCACCACTCGACATGGCCTTACAGGCCTCATGGGGTTCAAGTCCGCTTCTGAAGGCGCAGCTGACTTGTTTTAAGTATTCTTAGCAAACAACCTATTATGACTTGGGAATGAGAACAGCAATATCATTGTAAAATGACGCAACAGGGGATTCCGTTGTCTCAGACGGGTGACGCATGGTCAAATGTTGCCCCAACTCGTCAATTACAACGTAAGAGTGAGAATATGTAGAATAAACACCTTCATGACTCCACAACTTTGGAAGGACATGCCTGTGGCTAATAAAATCAGTATCATCTTTTGAATCGTCTTTTAAAACATTTTTTTTTATCATAAAGCTTTTTCATAACTTGGCATGTTTTTTAATTTGATAATTAATTTATTCTTGCTGCATTGTATTTTATCGCCTATCTGTTTTTTTGTTTGTTTTTCAATCATTTGTTGCATTGTTATAACTGTTTATATGTTTATTTTATTTCATTTATTGTATTTTATGTTAGCTGACCAATTTTCTTCCCATATTGTACAGCAAAAGTGCTTTACAAATAAACGCTATTATTATCAATGTGTATTAAACAGAGGCCGTTGTTGTCAAAGAAAAGACCCAACCAGTCACATTGAAAAAAGGTAAGACAGTGTAAATGATCATTATAAGGGCAATGTCATGGCTGTATATTTAATCTAACATATTAAATATACAGCCCATTATGACAATCAAAAACTAAAATGATTCATTCAAAGAGCATCAATAAGAGCAATAGTGAAATAAAACATGACTAAAACATTCTGTGCACACTGCACAGTAAATATAGCTCAGTATGCTGTATACTACATACATGCGTTACTACAGTACATACCTTTGATTTTAGATTTTATTTACGTTCATAGAACAAGAGGGGACTCACAAAAATGCCACTCTGGTGAAAGAGAAGATCAAAGAAGTGCCTGTGAAGAAGGGTATTCATTTACATTTTTATATCCACAATTATGCAGTTTAATACTTAATTTATGCAAAGTATAAATGAATTTCTATGCTACTGTTGAAAGGTTCTTCAACTACATTTTGCATGCCTTTTTGTTACATAGCAACTAGTTTTTCCTTTTTTTTTTTCCAATTAAATGTTTAATTCTCAATTGAATATGTTGTTGTTTTAGTAACTGTGGCTCCAAAAGAGAAAGCAGTCCCTGTGAAGAAAGGTAGACAATTTGTATTCATATTTCAAGGACCAAAAATGTGCTTATATATGTTCTTAAGTTCAAACCTTGAGCAGAAGTAATCATAATGTAATGTTTGCTCTAGAACCTGAAGTCACAAAAGAGAAGCTCAAACCAACTCCAGCAAAAAAAGGTAATTAATCTATTCAGGCCCAATAATTCACTGTACCAGGTTATGATTTATGTGTGCAATAATAAAACTGAAATGTAATTATCTAGTGGTACCAGTGGTGAAGACAAAACCAACCCCCGTGATAAAAGGTAAGGGCAACTGTATCCAGTAACTTTAAGTCCTTGTTTTGCTTATCATCAAGTGATAATTAATACCATGACAAGTGATAATTGATACCTCGATGAGTGATTGTTATATCTCTTTTCACAGAGGCTGAAGTCTCACCGAAAAATGCTAGTCTAACAAAGGAGAGGGTCAAAGTTGGACCACTGAAAAAAGGTATAGCCCTTTTATGATCGCTCAAGTACGTGTTATATACAATTTCAGGGGCTTTATCACAGCTATCATTGCAGGGATATTCCAATATTGGTCAAATGTTATGCAAGGGATAATGTATGGGTCGGTGGTCATTATTGAAAATGAAATCCCGAAAGGGTGATTATCCACCGACACGGAGCGGAGGTGGATAATCACCCTGAAGGGATTTAAATACTGATAAAAAATTGTTTGATATAACGTTGCTTGTTTTTATAATATTCCTCCAACACAGTGGGGTTTACCACCCCCTGAGTATGACGTAACAGCCATTCATTTCTTTCATGTACTGTATAGACCTTGGCAGTCTAATTCTGAAACAGTTGTGGTTCTGGAAGACTTTTGGCAAGTCGCTCTACATATTTATTTCAAGGTAGCTGGGTTTATATATTTTCATGTAGTCAACTACAAGTGTGTTGAAATGTGACAGGAGCAGAGAGCAGTGTTATTCAATGAAATTTGAGAAAACTATTTAAAAAATAATGGCGCAAAACGCAGAAGAACGTCAATTTCCATCATACATTTCAAGCCTGCTCTCCAGCGTAGGCTTCGTTTCGTTCAAACATTTACTTTTAACAGTGTGTCAAAGTCAAAGATGACAAACCTACAGGGTACGGTTTGGCCATAATTGCTGATAGTATGATTTTAAATAGGCGGCTAGCTACTGTAATATGATGAATATCACAATTACTGCCAAGGTCTGTAATACATGGATAGTTTTTGTGGTTTGAGCTATGAAGATAAACAGTTCCTAACTAATAACTTATCTGGTATTAGAGTAATTATCTTGAATAGTGTGTGCATCATGTAAACACATACAATGAGTATGGCATCATTCCTAATACATGTATGCTGTTGAATTTAATTTATGTTGCACTTTGTACCTCAAATTAATTCTTGTTTGTTATTTACACAAAAATCTTTAAATTGTTTGATATTATTTATTTATAGTTATTCACACTGTGATTATTTCTGTTTCAGTGCCTGTTTCTCCAAAAGAGAAGGCCAAACCGGCACCTGCCATAAAAGGTCAATACTAAAACATAAACCTGTTAATACATACTGTACATTTTGTCATCATTGTCAGAAAGCCTTTCATATTAACAAAACATTGCAGCAAATGAACTGACCGCTAGTTGTTTTCATGTCTTTAGAGCCTGAGGTTCCTAAGGAGAAGGTCAAACCAGTGACTCCTGCAAAAGGTTTGTTTCAACTTTCTGCAGGATATTATTGATTCCTACAAAGGTTTTGTTTCTCTCTCTTTTATTGTTAAGCAAGCTTTTTTTTCAATTCTTCTCTACATGAGTTACAATCTTTAATATAATATTCTTCTAGCACCTGTGGTTTCCAAGGAAAAGCCTAAAGCAGCTGTTGAAAAGCAGAAAGGTATATGAAACGTGTGATATTTATAACGCTAATTTATTAAATTGTACAAATGTGATGGTGACTGTCAACATGCCCGATGTAGTTACTAACCTGTTTCCTAACAATGCAATGCTTATGCAAATCCAACTGCAAAGTTAGTTTACTACACTAAAACCTACACATTAAATGTAAGGATTGAATATAACTGTGATGCTTAAAATGATTGTGAAAAACTTCAATTGTTTTCAACCTTCCTTCAAAAAGTCTATATTGTAAAATGTTGGTGAACTTTTGAATGAATGCCTTTCATGTTAACTGAATTAAATGACCTTTACTGTTGCATCAAATGAGCTCAGCATTTGTTGATGTTATTATTTTAGAGCCTGAGGTTCCTAAGGAGAAGCCCAAACCTGTGACTCCAGCAAAAGGTTTGTTTCTGGAGGATGTTGCTTATTCTATTTTTGTTTGTTTTTCTTTTTAATTGTTAATCAGGTGTTTTTTTCCTCTAATAGTAATATGTGACATAATTACTTCACTGTATGCATACACGTTTACACAATCATTCATATATTATTCTAGCACCTGTGGTTTCCAAGGAAAAGCCTAAAGCAGCTGTTGAAAAGAAGAAAGGTATATGGCACTAATATATATATATATATATATATATATATATATATATATATATATATATATATATATATATATATATATATATATATATACTTTATAAAATATATATATATATATATATATCCCACAATATTTGTATATTCATAGTTTCAAACTTGAGCAGAGGTAAACATAATTTCCTGTTTGCTCTAGAACCTGAAGTCACAAAAGGGAAGCTCAAGGCAACTCCAGCAAAGAAAGGTAATTCATCAATTCAGCTTCAAGAATTCACTGTACCAGGCTATGATTTATCATAATAATAACAATAAACCTGAAATTCAATTATCTAGTGGCACCAGTGGCGAAGACAAAACCAACCCCAGTGATTAAAGGTACAGGCAACTTTATCCAGTAACTTTTAGGTATTGTTTTTTGCTGAAACATCAAGTGCACAAGAGATAATTTTGTCTGTTTTTGCAGAGGTTGAAGTCCCACCGAAAAATGCTAGTCTAACAAAGGAGAGGGTCAAAGTTGTGCCACTGAAAAAAGGTTTGTGTAGCTATTGTGTGATAGTGACACCAAATTCACAGTGTTTACATGCACACCAATGTAGTAGTATTCCAGTTATGATATGACTCTCATGTAAGCATGATATACTGTACCATTTATAGTAAACCAGATTAGACTTATTATTGCAGCAAATGAACTGAGCATTTGTTGATTTTATGTCTTTAGAGCCTGTGGTTCCTAAGGATAAGGTCAAACCAGTGACCCCAGCAAAAGGTTCGTTTCAGCAGGATGTTGATTCTTACATGTTTTTATTTTTTCTTGTTAATCAGGTGTATCTGACATCATTACTTAACTGTATGCAATCCGGTTTACACACTCATTAATATAATATTCTAGCACCTGTGGTTTCCATGGAAAAGCCTAAAGCAGCTGTTGAAAAGAAAGGTAAAGTATATGACACGTGTGATATTTAGTGCTAATTTGTAAAATTGTACAAATGCACTATGCAGTAATGACACAAACTGTCAACATTACTGAGAAGACATGCTTGATGTAGTAATTAGCTTGTTTCCTAACAATTAGCTAGTTATGATATGCTAAAAGCCTAAATCCTACCTATTATGTATATATGTCATGTATGTCATGTATATTACATATATGCTACACTGTGTTGGCAACAAAACCCTTATCTCAAAAATATTTTTTTGCAGGTTTCAGTTATTTCATTTACGTATTTATTTTCTTAATATAATTGAACAAAACCTGCAAATCGGATGCAAGGAGTGATGTCTTATGCTTGATTCATTATTGTGGAAAAACTTGTATAATTCTTCTGCAGACATCCTAGATTATAAAATGTTGAAGATATACAGTACATGCCTTTCATATTATCTGTTGGCAAATTAACTGACGATTTGTTTATTTTATATCTTTAGAGCCTGAGCTTCCTAAGGAGAAAGTCAAACCAGTGACTCCAGCTAAAGGTTTGTTTCAGCAGGATGTGATTCTTACAAATATTTTATTTTTCCTTGTTAATCAAGGTGTATCTGACATCATTACTTAACTGTATGCAATCAGGTTTACACTCTCATTAATATAATATTCTAGCACCTGTGGTTTCCAAGGAAAAGCCTAAAGCAGCTGTTGAAAAGAAGGGTAAAGTATATGACACGTGTGATATTTAGTGCTAATTTGTAAACTTGTACAAATGCACTATGCAGTAATGACACAAACTGTCAACATTACTGAGAAGACATGCCTGATGTAGTAATTAGCTTGTTTCCTAACAATTAGCTAGTTATGATATGCTAAAAGCCTAAATCCTACCTACTGTATTACAGTATGTATATGTCATATGTCATGTATATTGCATATATGCTACACTGTGTTGGCAACAAAACCCTTGTCTCAAAAATGTTTTTTTTGCAGGTTTCAGTTATTTACTTTACGTATTTATTTTCTTAATATAATTGAACAGAACCTGCACATTGGATGCAAGGAGTGATGTCTTATGCTTGATGCATTATTGCTGAAAAACTTGTATCATTTTTCTGCAGACATCCTAGATTATAAAATGTTGAAGATATACAGTACATGCCTTTCATATTATCTGTTGGCAAATGAACTGACAATTTTTTTATTTTATATCTTTAGAGCCTGAGCTTCCTAAGGAGAAGGTCAAATCAGTGACTCCAGCTAAAGGTTTGATTCAGCAGGATGTGATTCTTACAAATGTTTTTATTTTTCCTTGTTAATCAGGTGTATCTGACATCATTACTTAACTGTATGCAATCAGGTTTACACACTCATTCATATAATATTCTAGCACCTGTGGTTTCTAAGGAAAAGCCTAAAGCAGCTGTTGAAAATAAGGGTAAAGTATATGACACGTGTGATATTTAGTGCTAATTTGTAAAATTGTACAAATGCACTATGCAGTAATGACACAAACTGCCAACATTACTGAGAAGACATGCCTGATGTAGTAATTTGCTTGTTTCCTAACAATTAGCTAGTTATGATATGCTAAAAGCCTAAATCCTACCTATTATGTATATATGTCATATATGTCATGTATATTGCATATATGCTACACTGTGTTGGCAACAAAACCCTTGTCTCAAAAATATTTTTTTGAAGGTTTCAGTTATTTACTTTACGTATTTATTTTCTTAATATAATTGAACAAAACCTGCACATTGGATGCAAGGAGTGATGTCTTATGCTTGATGCATTATTGCGGAAAAAACTTGTATAATTTTTCTGCAGACATCCTAGATTATAAAATGTTGAAGATATACAGTACAGTACATGCCTTTCATATTATCTGTTGGAAAATTAACTGACGATTTGTTTATTTTATATCTTTAGAGCCTGAGCTTCCTAAGGAGAAGGTCAAACCAGTGACTCCAGCTAAAGGTTTGTTTCAGCAGGATGTGATTCTACAAATGTTTTTATTTTTCCTTGTTAATCAAGGTGTATCTGACATCATTACTTAACTGTATGCAATCAGGTTTACACACTCATTAATATAATATTCTAGCACCTGTGGTTTCTAAGGAAAAGCCTAAAGCAGCTGTTGAAAATAAGGGTAAAGTATATGACACGTGTGATATTTAGTGCTAATTTGTAAAATTGTACAAATGCACTATGCAGTAATGACACAAACTGCCAACATTACTGAGAAGACATGCCTGATGTAGTAATTTGCTTGTTTCCTAACAATTAGTTGTGATATGCTAAAAGCCTAAATCCTACCTATTGTATATGTCATACTGTATATGTCATGTATATTGCATATATGCTACACTGTGTTGGCAACAAAACCCTTGTCTCAAAAATATTTCTTTGTAGGTTTCAGTTATTTACAGGTTTTCATATAATTTAACAAAACCTGCACATTGAATGCAAGGACTGATGTCTGATGCATGATACATTATTGTGGAAAAACTTGTAACGTTTTTCTGCAGACATCCTAGATTATAAAATGTTGAAGATATACAGTACTTGCCTTTCATATGATCTAATGCTATGACTAGGGTTGTTGTCAAATTAACTGACGATTTGTTTATTTTATGTCTTTAGAGCCTGAGCTTCCTAAGGAGAAGGTCAAACCAGTGACTCCAACAAAAGGTTTGTTTTTGTAGGATGTTACTGATTCTTACAATTGTTTCTCTTTTATTGATAATCAAGCTATTCATTAATTTTAAACAATCATTAATGTAATATTGTAGCACCTGTGGTTTCCAAGGAAAAGCCTAAAGCAGCTGTTGAAAAGAAAAAAGGTATATGACAGAAGTGTGATATTGCTAATTATATATTGCAATATTGTATAAATGCACTACATGATAATGACTCAAACGGTCATGCAAAGTGTGATAACATTAGTAATAAAGCATATCTGATGCAAGCATATCTGTTGGAGTATTAACTAACTTGTTGCTTAACTACAGATAAAGCAATGCATCTCAGTGCTCTGTAGAATGACATAATGCTGGATAGGGGCCGTAGTGCGGGTGACCTCACTTGCCATCACTGATGCAAGACATTTGTTGAAAATGTTCTCCTTTACTTGTGTGATTATTACTTGGTGCTCAAAGAGAAGGACAAACCTGTGGCTTTGAAAAATGGTAAAAGCATACAGTTTCACATAATCATTAGCTTATTTTTATTTGTGAGTATGTAATATTTGATATTTTTCATTCATCATTTAGAGCCAGAAGCTTCAAAAGAGGCCAAGCCATCTGCCGAGAAGAAAGGTAAATGACTTCTGCTGCTATTCATAGAGATAAACGTTCAAGGCCTGTTTGGTAAATGTAAAATAATTGGCTTCATACATTCATACATGTATTTGTACAGAAGCTGAAAAGCCAAAAACGAAAGCACCGGAAAGAAAAAAGATGAAAGGTACAAAAGTAATGAAATACTGCACATCCATTATTCAGTATTCTGCTTCTTATTTTACTTAACAAAATGTCAGTTGGGTATTTTCTATTTGCATCAATGATACAAAAGAATAATGCAAACAATAGCAAATTATCTCAATCTAGCTGATGAACAGAATTCTAATATGTGCAGATGTTGTAGTAATCTGAACTATTTCTTGCACAGACCCCTATAAAGACTTGCCCAAACCAGTGACTCTGAGAGGTACAGATGTGTTTGGCCACCGTGAAAGAGCTAGATTTTCAAATGCCGATTAACTGGTTTTGTCTCTCTGCTTTTTGGCCTGCAAACTGCTTTAAGCTCAGAATATATAATAATTGTCACTCATGGGCATGGCCTAAATTGCGCATTGCTTATTTGAAAGCATATCATTGCTATCATCATGTTTCTGAGCTGTGGAGCTGTGCATATGTGCGGAAAAATCCATTCCCAAAGGCGAGCTATTAACAGGTGGTTTGCCTTTTATTAACAGCAATTGAAAACCATCCTTATGCCATTTTTTTTTTTTATACTACCATGATTTCAATGTATATTAGATGGTCGGTTAAAACACTAACTGTGGCTTCTTTATCTAAGGTTGTGCTCTTGGGCCATGTTTGACCACTTTTTGTCTTTCAGAACTAGAGCCTCCAAAAGAGAAGGCCACAGTGAAGAAAGGTGAAGTACCAGTTTATAGTACAATAGTACATTTAATCAACTCATGTTTTTCTGTCATGCCAATCATATTTCCTCCCCCTTTTTTAAAGGACAGGGTTTTTGTCACGGCCAAATTAATTAGCACCATTGAAGAACACTATCACAGTTCATCATTCTCTGTCATAAAACCCAACATAATACATCATGTTGTCCTGTCAGATTGTATAGCTGCTAAATGTGTCCCAACATGTAACTACTAATACCTGAGGCATGTGTTTTGCATAATGTAAAACGATTAGCCCTAAGTCAAATCCAATGTTCATTCATTCATCATGTAATTGGTAAGAAAAAGAAAAAAGGAAAACAGACTTGTGCAAGACACAAAACAGACTTTTCTAAACCTGCTTCAGCAAAGAAAAGCACAGTTTGCTTTCAGATTTGAAGTGAGAAATGGCATAATACTGTTAATAATACTGGAGATTTGTTTAAGAGGAGAGAGGTCTCAAAGAGAAACAAGCACTTCGAAAAATAACCTTGAATAATAAACTGAATTAATTAGTAATATCGGCAATATGTGCACATTGATTTTATAACATGCCCTAGAGTCCAACATACATTTTTTATTTAAATCCTTATGTTTGTTACAGAAAAAGCTGTTGCAAAGAAAACAACTAAAGAAGAGAAACCAGAAGGTAAGAAGTAATTACCCTTTCTTTGAAAAATCCCCAATGACAAAGTGGCACATTTGCTTCTCTTAATATCAATATTTCTGTTAACCTTTCTTTCTTTTAACAACAGTACCTCCACCAGACCCCTATATCATGGAAGGTACGTTCCTTTTCATGGAAAATATTTAAAAGGATGGAATCATGGAAAATATTTACACAGCAATCTGCAGTCTCATGTGTATACACACGCACGCACACACACACACACACACACACACACACACACACACACACACACACACACACACACACACACACACACACGCACTTGCACACGCACACGCACACGCACACACACACACACACACACACACACGCACACACACACACATACATACATACACATACAGTAATGTCTATAACCAGTACTCTAACTGCTGGCTGTTTCCACAGATGACATGCCCTATTTCCAGTGCTTCTTCGTGGACGAGGATGATGGCCAGTTTCCCTTCTACTCTTTCTCACCGCTACAGTGAGGCCACACAGGAACACAGTCTGGAGGAACCACAGGACAAGTTGAGACGAAACCTTTAGTGTTGAGTCTGATTATTACTGTCAACAAGGCCTAGTCATGACGTCTGCTGCTGAAGTATAGCCTACTGTCCCACAGTTGTCCCGGACGACGGAGTGTGACAGGTGACCTTGGTATGCAGTCACGTTATTGATTTTTTCCAACATTGGTTGAGCTCTCGTAGCTAAAACAGACAGCCAGTGTCATTCCTTTCCATTTTTACTTTTTTTTAATTTGTGTTGTGAGAAAAAGTTTATATGCATGCTATGCAGGCATATCAGTATTTGAATGGAACAATTTATATTTCATGTCTGTCTTTTTATTTCTTCATTTATTTATGAGGATCTATGTACTTGCATATAATAATTCATTCATCTTCTTGATATCTGAACATTATTTCAACCAACAAACAGGATAGCATCCATTATTTTGTAGAAGGGATACAAAAATTGACAGATTCACCACAAAGGTTGGTTGAGGATGGGAATCCTCCAACTTTTGATTTACTTGAAAGGTGGTTTAGAGTGGTACCTTTGTGTCTTTTTAGCTTTTTACTTTACTGAGACTTGAATCACACTACCTACAGTATGCTTTCATACCTGCTTTCAATGGCCTTCAGTTAAAATTAAGCATTCATATTGATAACTGATAATTCCATTGTTACTGTTAACGTTATTTTGTAAATTTCTACAACTTTTAATTCATTCAACCTGTATTTGTCTGTATTTGTAAATACAGGGAATTAGAGCTGTTGGTCAAAGGAAAACTCATTGTCATTTTAAAAAGTTGTTCCTCTTCTTACAGTACCAACGTTTTCTTTATTTTATTGTTTTACAAGTTGAAAGGAATGACCTAGCACTGTCTATGAGAGCTCCCAAACAACACAAGACCAGTACTACCTGACTACCTCACTCTGTGTGAGAGATTCAGAGATGGTGTGTTGAAGTCTTATGAGTCTGTACCATTTCTTCAAGTTACCAGCTCCTCATTCTGGTAAGGGTGCTAATTTTAAGCATCATGGTGTCTGATCTCTGAATGAGGTATGAGATCAACTTTATTTTTTTAGTGGG
Source organism: Gymnoscopelus microlampas (assembly GCF_963454915.1). NCBI lineage: Eukaryota > Metazoa > Chordata > Actinopteri > Myctophiformes > Myctophidae > Gymnoscopelus > Gymnoscopelus microlampas. The sequence continues at coordinate 23,524,753 of NC_139957.1, read as the reverse complement.
TAACTTCAAGCATCAAATTAACTTCGTATTGCAAAATACATAACTTGTTTTAAAATGGTTTCCTACAACCTGTGCCAATTGCTTTACCGAAATTATTTGAATTTGATGTAACCCATTTTGGTCATGTCACGTATGTGACATCACATGGAGTCCTTTATTTTGCACTGTATTATGATTCTGTAATCAACAATGTTTTAGGAACTGAAACATGCAAAGTAGGGCACATCTGATAATATTGTCAATCAAAATGGATATTTGCTGTGGCTAACAGCTATTCATTGATAGACCAAAGATGTTTTCATTGAGGACTTTAGCCATGGGTTATTTGTCTATGTGCACAATGCAAAAACAAATCTGTTCATTTAAGAATACTTTTCTATAAGAGAATAGAACATTATAAAAGAACAGAACAGCGCACCTGTAGATCGACAGATGCGTCGAAGACCATGGGCGTAGAATTTATCGTAGAATAAAAGGAAATATTTATTGAGAACGTTTCGGTACACAGAATTTCACCAACCTGATGAGGGTCTGTGTATCAAAATGTTGTTCCCAAGAAATATTTTTCAATTATACAGTAGTGAAGAAGACGGAATACCTTTTTCTGACTACCTACTACTGACTACCTACTACTAATGAAGCAATTTGTTAGTATGTATATTCAAAGAATAGTTAAGGAAATACATTTGTTTGACTATTGAATGTCTGTGTATAATACTTAATATCTATTTAGAAAAACATATAATATTCTTATATATTATAACTATACAAATAAAGACAAAATAATCATGGAACTTAATTGTGTATCTAAATACTAAAAAGATGGGAAAGTCGTTTCAGATAGGGTGTGAATACTGTGATAATTCATAAGTATGTGGACAGTGGTCAACTATTGTCAATGTTTATTTGACAAACTGAATATTGATGTCGAAGCACAATGAATGTTAAAACATATACACAACAGTGTAAAGGTCTCTGCATGTCATTTTATCATTATGTATAGTAAGAGGTGACAGTTCTGAGTACATAATCTTGGATATGCATTCATATTTCTCAGTCTGTACCAGCTGTTGTTTACATATGGCTCTTCATTTTCTCCATATGCTGTGTAGAGGACAGTTATAACAGCTTGTAGCATTGTGCATTAAAGCCGACTCTGCTGGCATATAAATAATCAATTTACGTTTGCAATAGATATATTGAGTGAAATGGGTGAACAACCCCTATATTCCTCAATAACCAACCTGTATGGTGCATTGATTTTGAAATGGATCTGTGGCTACAGTCACAATGGGGGAAAAAAGAGAAACAAATGTAATTTCATTATCGACTACTGGGTTTTTGTGGATAATGATTGTTAACATTAATGTTCCACTGTCCCAGATTTAGTTTTTTAAAAGTGGTGGTCCCAAAATAAGTATAATAATAAAATCTGTATTTAATTATTGATTATCTGTGTTGTCGTAACAAAACACTTTTTGTGTTCATGTGGCTGAATTATGAGTTTTGACATATTCACTGATTTAATTCTAACTACAGTGTAACCTTAACGAGGAAAACATAGAGTGAAAGCATTTTTAGATCATTGTTATGGTCAAAGCTCTGTATGTCTGTCTGACCTCTGATTGAGCTTGAAACTACTATGCATGACGTGTGTTTTTGTTTTCTGCCATCAAACATTGTGATGTCAGGGATATATTTTGTTTTCCATCTGAAGCTCAAACATGTTGGGCAACCAACACCAAATGTGTTAGTTGAAAGTCTGAGCACGACTATTGTCCAAGAAGATATTTCTGATATAAAAGGTGCTACTGATGAATATAATAATTATTACAATTGTATAAATATCCATAGCATACACTTGGCATAGCAACTGTGTAAATAGTAAAATGGATGCCAACACATAAAGCATAATTGCTGTAATGATTTTTTTTTTTTTTTTTTATCCCTGAACAAAATACCAATGAAATTGTTGTCCTCAACTCAAATTCCCACTATGTACCATACTATTTTTTGACTAGTGTTTTTTGTGTATGAATAGTGCTTTGACATTAATAAACATGAATGCAAGTGATGCTTCTGTATTCTTCTTATCAGTTATATACCGTATGTGTCTATGAAATACACCAGAAAGAAAGTGTAGTACAGCTATGTTCTCAGTTGATGGCAATATTGAGTAACAATACAGTATTCATATCCTCAGTCTGGCAGGCATTGTTAGAGCTTATGTACATGCAAACTATTTCCAATAATATTTCAGATTCTGGTACAGAACCACACATAATTGGCTGGAGATTATATCCTTGTTTTCATTTTTACTTCATTTAAAAATAAGAACAAGGACACAATCTTACGATTAAATGTTAAGTTGCAGTTATAACATGAATAACAAATGAGAACATTTTGTGATTTACAGTTTGAATACTTAAATGTAGGTTAAGTGATTTTCTTTGGTTAAAATAAGTGTTAAATAGCTCTACGTTCTGATAGTACTCATTGCTATAGAGTGTTTGTTCAGTAACAGGAGTCTCTCTCTCCAGCTCTTTATTAATCAGAAAATGCATTTTCAGGTCAGGATGACAATTTGGATCAATCATAACAGAGAACTCAGACAGAATACAGATTAAACAAGTGAAATTGGAAGAGATGACATAATGAGCAGACAAAATTAGAACTGGAAAACTATAAAACTGAAGTTGATAAATGGCTACTCTCTCCTGATTGGCTGAAATTTTGCAACCTGAAAATGTATTTTCTGTTAATTGAAGAACTGGGGAGATGGGGAGACTCCTGTTACTGAACAACCACTGCATAGGAATGATTACTATCAGAAACTAGCGCTTTAACCTTTTAACAAAAAAACGTTTTGTTTTAACCAAAAATATAATTTACCCTAATTTAATATATGTACTATTTTACTATACATAACTTACAATACGTACTTATTAGTATCTATAGTATGTTTTATAATGAGATCGTGTTGGCCACACAGTGTTTCTCATTCTTTTTGGGGCAAGTGCCCCTTATCCAATATCCAGGTCCCTTACCGCCCACACACCCAATTAAAATGTTAGCTTTATTTTTCATTGTGTATTATGTTGCTTATATTTAGAAAACATCTAATCGATTTCTTCTTCTTTTTTCGCACACAGAGACTCACACAATGTGGCTTTTTTGTCCATTTACACACACAAAACAATATTGGTTCTTCAGCTCAGTTAGACAATGGTTATATCATTATTTCATAGGTGCTATATAGCATAAAAAGATTTCCCCTAAGATTACAAGCCAAATAACCATTTTTGTTTAGCGTGCGACAGGGCAGGAAATTCATGAAGGCCACTTAGTTTGGCCTTATGCCGTTGAAAACATGTTAAGGCCACAGTGGCCTTCATGCCCACCCACACTGCCTCAGTGCCCCCGTTTTCTCCTCTGCCTCTTTCCTTTTAATATGGTTCTGGACATCAGTGCATTTTGTTGATATCTTAATTCCCCATGACTCCCCATGTCCGCATCTTTAAATGAGTCCAGTGACTTTGATGAGTCCAGGGCTGAGCGTGTATGAACCTTTGACTCAGGAGTTTGTACAAATATTTGTAAATACATTTATATTGCTTTTGCATGCATTTATTTAACTGATATAGGCCTACTATGTATAAAAACGATGTATTCCTTCATAAACCTTAATTTAACATAATTGTTTCTGTGGACTTATTTGATGGCCTTGCTGCCTTGGCATTCGGCCTTTGTGACAACATCAAAGGCCAAGGCCTTGCCCCTGAAATGATGACATTCCAGGCCTGTTGATGATAAAGTTGACCGCTTCTGTAACTTAGTCACTTTAATCTTTTTGTCATCAGTTTCCTCCCATATAGGGGAATAAAATGTCCAAATATGTATTAATTCCATAAGCCTGTGCAGATACTAGACCGTAGTGGTCTGGTCTGGTACTGTAGAATGTCATGCTGGGGCCCTTTAGTTTGTAATTAATTGATAGACTGACTGATCTACTGATTGATGTTTCATTACTTTTGTATTTTTATATACAGTATAACAATCACACATACTGTATGAGGACCACTGTAATTGAAATTCCCAGGCAGGTTTTTGTTTCCAGTCAGCCCCCCAGTCTCTCTGTTGGCCCAATTTTCCAGAGGACCCCATGACCTTTGGGCCCCTGGGCCTGGGACCGGCATGCCCATTCAGGAATCTAGCTCTGACCCCATTCAACACTTACAAATCTAGCCAAATTCCATCATCATCCCAATCAAATTGTGCAACTACACACACTGCAGAAACCTGTATGATTCTACCTTTATAGAATCATACAGTGAGCACTGTGCAAGAGGAGAGCTCCAGAATGAACCATGGTGGTACAATGGTTAAGATACAGGGCTTGCAACACAAAGGTTCTTGCTTCGAATCCAGCCAGGACATTTTTTTAACTTTTACCTGGCGCTTGTACATTTATAAAATAGTTCAGTATACTATGCAAGAGGAGAGTTCTAGTATGGGCCATGGTAGTGCAGTGGTTAAGGTGCGAAGCTTGCAAACCAGAGGTTGTTGGTTCAAATCCAGCAAGGACATTTCTTTAAGTTTTACCATAAAGGTACAAGAGCCAGTTAAAACTTAAGAAATGTCCTTGCTGGATTTGAACCAGGAGTCTTCTGATTACAAGTCCTGCCAGTTAAAAGTTAAGACATGTCCTTGCTGGATTTGAACGAGGAGTCTTCGGATTACAAGTCCTGTATCCTAACCACTGTACCACCATGGTTCATACTAGAACTCTCCTCTGGCACACTGTTAACTGAACAATTCTATAAAAGCACAAGAGACAACAATTGTTCAGTGAAGACTGTGCAAGAGGACAGTTCTTGAATGAAGCATGGTGGTACAGTGGTTAAGATACAGGGCTTGTAACCCGAAGATTCTTGGTTCAAACCCAGCAAGGACATTTCTTTAAGTTTTACCATAAAGGTACAAAAGCCAGTTAAAACTTAAGAATTGTCCTTGCTGAATTTGAACCAGGAGTCTTCAGATTACAAGTCCTGTATCCTAACCACTGTACCACCATGGTTCATACTAGAACTCTCCTCTGGCACACTCTTAACTGAACAATTCTATAAAAGCACAAGAGCCAACAATCGTTCAGTGAAGACTGTGCAAGAGGACAGTTCTTGTATGAAGCATGGTGGTACAATGGTTAAGATACAGGGCTTGCAACACAAAAGTTCTTGCTTCGAATCCAGCCAGGACATTTTTTAAACTTTTACCTGGCGCTTGTACATTTATAAAATAGTTCAGAATACTATGCAAGAGGAGAGTTCTAGTATGGGCCATGGTAGTAAAGTGGTTAAGGTGCAAAGCTTGCAAACCAGAGGTTCTTGGTTCAAATCCAACAAGTACATTTCTTTAAGTTTTACCTGGCTCTTGTACCTTTATAGAATCGTACAGTGAGCAATGTGCAAGAGGAGAGCTCTAGAATGAACCATGGTGGTACAATGGTTAAGATACAGGGCTTGCAACACAAAGGATCTTGGTTCAAATCCAGCCAGGACAGCTTTGTAACTTTTACCTGGCTCTTGTACATTTATAAAAATTGTTGAGTATAGTCTCCAAGAAGAGAGTCCTAGTAAGGCCCATGGTAGCGCAGTGGTTAAGATACAGGGCTAGCAATCCAGAGATTCTTGGTTCAAATCCAGCAAGGATGATCCTTTAAGTTTTACCCGGCTCTTGTACCTTTATAAAATCGTTCAGTGAAGACTGTGCAAGAGGACTATTTGAGTATGAATCATGGTGGTACAGTGGTTAAGATACAGGACTTGCAACCTGAAGGCTCTTGGTTCAAATCCAGCAAGGACATTTCTTTAAGTTTTACCATAAAAGTACAAAAGCCAGTTAAAACTTAAGACATGTCCTTGCTGGATTTGAACCAGGAGTCTTCGGATTACAAGTCCTGTATCCTAACCACTGTACCACCATGGTTCATACCAAAACTCTCCTCTTGCACACTCTTAACTGAACAATTCTATAAAAGCACAAGAGCCAACAATTGTTCAGTGAAGACTGTGCAAGAGGACAGTTCTTGAATGAAGCATGGTGGTACAGTGGTTAAGATATAGGGCTTGCAACCCGAAGATCCTTGGTTCAAACCCAGCAAGGACATTTCTTTAAGTTTTACCATAAAGGTACAAAAGCCAGTTAAAACATAAGAATTGTCCTTGCTGGATTTGAACCAGGAGTCTTCGGATTGCAAGTCCTGTATCCTTACCACTGTACCACCATGGTTCATACTAGAACTCTCCTCTGGCACACTCTTAACTGAACAATTCTATAAAAGCACAAGAGCCAACAATCGTTCAGTGAAGACTGTGCAAGAGGACAGTTCTTGTATGAAGCATGGTGGTACAATGGTTAAGATACAGGGCTTGCAACACAAAGGTTCTTGCTTCGAATCCAGCCAGGACATTTTTTTAACTTTTACATGGCGCTTGTACATTTATAAAATAGTTCAGTATACTATGCAAGAGGAGAGTTCTAGTATGGGCCATGGTAGTGCAGTGGTTAAGGTGCAAAGCTTGCAAACCAGAGGTTCTTAGTTCAAATCCAACAAGTACATTTCTTTAAGTTTTACCTGGCTCTTGTACCTTTATAGAATCGTACAGTGAGGACTGTGCAAGAGGAGAGCTCTAGAATGAACCATGGTGGTACAATGGTTAAGATACAGGGCTTGCAACACAAAGGATCTTGGTTCAAATCCAGCCAGGACAGCTTTGTAACTTTTACCTGGCTCTTGTACATTTATAAAAATTGTTGAGTATGCTCTCCAAGAAGAGAGTCCTAGTAAGGCCCATGGTAGCGCAGTGGTTAAGATACAGGGCTAGCAATCCAGAGATTCATGGTTCAAATCCAGCAAGGACGATCCTTTAAGTTTTACCCGGCTCTTGTACCTTTATAGAATCGTTCAGTGAAGACTGTGCAAGAGGACTATTTGAGTATGAATCATGGTGGTACAGTGGTTAAGATACAGGACTTGCAACCTGAAGGCTCTTGGTTCAAATCCAGCAAGGACATTTCTTTAAGTTTTACCATAAAGGTACAAGAGCCAGTTAAAACTTAAGAAATGTCCTTGCTGGATTTGAACCAGGAGTCTTCGGATTACAAGTCCTGTATCCTAACCACTGTACCACCATGGTTCATACTAGAACTCTCCTCTGGCACACTCTTAACTGAACAATTCTATAAAAGCACAAAAGCCAACAATCGTTCAGTGAAGACTGTGCAAGAGGACAGTTCTTGTATGAAGCATGGTGGTACAGTGGTTAAGGTACAGGGCTTGCAACCCAAAGATCCTTGGTTCAAACCCAGCAAGGACATTTCTTTAAGTTTTACCATAAAGGTACAAAAGCCAGTTAAAACTTAAGACATGTCCTTGCTGGATTTGAACCAGGAGCCTTCGGATTACAAGTCCTGTATCCTAACCACTGTACCACCATGGTTCATACTAGAACTCTCCTCTGGCACACTCTTAACTGAACAATTCTATAAAAGCACAAAAGCCAACAATCGTTCAGTGAAGACTGTGCAAGAGGACAGTTCTTGTATGAAGCATGGTGGTACAGTGGTTAAGGTACAGGGCTTGCAACCCGAAGATCCTTGGTTCAAACCCAGCAAGGACATTTCTTTAAGTTTTACCATAAAGGTACAAAAGCCAGTTAAAACTTAAGAGTTGTCCTTGCTGGATTTGAACCAGGAGTCTTCGGATTATAAATCCTGTATCCTAACCACTGTACCACCTGGTTCATACTAGAACTCTCCTCTGGCACACTCTTAACTGAACAATTCTATAAAAGCACAAAAGCCAACAATCGTTCAGTGAAGACTGTGCAAGAGGACAGTTCTTGTATGAAGCATGGTGGTACAGTGGTTAAGGTACAGGGCTTGCAACCCGAAGATCCTTGGTTCAAACCCAGCAAGGACATTTCTTTAAGTTTTACCATAAAGGTACAAAAGCCAGTTAAAACTTAAGACATGTCCTTGCTGGATTTGAACCAGGAGTCTTCGGATTACAAGTCCTGTATCCTAACCACTGTACCACCATGGTTCATACTAGAACTCTCCTCTGGCACACTCTTAACTGAACAATTCTATAAAAGCACAAAAGCCAACAATCGTTCAGTGAAGACTGTGCAAGAGGACAGTTCTTGTATGAAGCATGGTGGTACAGTGGTTAAGGTACAGGGCTTGCAACCCGAAGATCCTTGGTTCAAACCCAGCAAGGACATTTCTTTAAGTTTTACCATAAAGGTACAAAAGCCAGTTAAAACTCAAGACATGTCCTTGCTGGATTTGAACCAGGAGTCTTCGGATTACAAGTCCTGTATCCTAACCACTGTACCACCATGGTTCATACTAGAACTCTCCTCTGGCACACTCTTAACTGAACAATTCTATAAAAGCACAAAAGCCAACAATCGTTCAGTGAAGACTGTGCAAGAGGACAGTTCTTGTATGAAGCATGGTGGTACAGTGGTTAAGGTACAGGGCTTGCAACCCGAAGATCCTTGGTTCAAACCCAGCAAGGACATTTCTTTAAGTTTTACCATAAAGGTACAAAAGCCAGTTAAAACTTAAGAATTGTCCTTGCTGGATTTGAACCAGGAGTCTTCGGATTACAAGTCCTGTATCCTAACCACTGTACCACCATGGTTCATACTAGAACTCTCCTCTGGCACACTCTTAACTGAACAATTCTATAAAAGCACAAAAGCCAACAATCGTTCAGTGAAGACTGTGCAAGAGGACAGTTCTTGTATGAAGCATGGTGGTACAGTGGTTAAGGTACAGGGCTTGCAACCCGAAGATCCTTGGTTCAAACCCAGCAAGGACATTTCTTTAAGTTTTACCATAAAGGTACAAAAGCCAGTTAAAGCTTAAGAGTTGTCCTTGCTGGATTTGAACCAGGAGTCTTCGGATTACAAGTCCTGTATCCTAACCACTGTACCACCTGGTTCATACTAGAACTCTCCTCTGGCACACTCTTAACTGAACAATTCTATAAAAGCACAAAAGCCAACAATCGTTCAGTGAAGACTGTGCAAGAGGACAGTTCTTGTATGAAGCATGGTGGTACAGTGGTTAAGGTACAGGGCTTGCAACCCGAAGATCCTTGGTTCAAACCCAGCAAGGACATTTCTTTAAGTTTTACCATAAAGGTACAAAAGCCAGTTAAAGCTTAAGAGTTGTCCTTGCTGGATTTGAACCAGGAGTCTTCGGATTACAAGTCCTGTATCCTAACCACTGTACCACCTGGTTCATACTAGAACTCTCCTCTGGCACACTCTTAACTGAACAATTCTATAAAAGCACAAAAGCCAACAATCGTTCAGTGAAGACTGTGCAAGAGGACAGTTCTTGTATGAAGCATGGTGGTACAGTGGTTAAGGTACAGGGCTTGCAACCCGAAGATCCTTGGTTCAAACCCAGCAAGGACATTTCTTTAAGTTTTACCATAAAGGTACAAAAGCCAGTTAAAACTTAAGACATGTCCTTGCTGGATTTGAACCAGGAGTCTTCGGATTACAAGTCCTGTATCCTAACCACTGTACCACCATGGTTCATACTAGAACTCTCCTCTGGCACACTCTTAACTGAACAATTCTATAAAAGCACAAAAGCCAACAATCGTTCAGTGAAGACTGTGCAAGAGGACGGTTCTTGTATGAAGCATGGTGGTACAGTGGTTAAGGTACAGGGCTTGCAACCCGAAGATCCTTGGTTCAAACCCAGCAAGGACATTTCTTTAAGTTTTACCATAAAGGTACAAAAGCCAGTTAAAACTTAAGAATTGTCCTTGCTGGATTTGAACCAGGAGTCTTCGGATTACAAGTCCTGTATCCTAACCACTGTACCACCATGGTTCATACTAGAACTCTCCTCTGGCACACTCTTAACTGAACAATTCTATAAAAGCACAAAAGCCAACAATCGTTCAGTGAAGACTGTGCAAGAGGACAGTTCTTGTATGAAGCATGGTGGTACAGTGGTTAAGGTACAGGGCTTGCAACCCGAAGATCCTTGGTTCAAACCCAGCAAGGACATTTCTTTAAGTTTTACCATAAAGGTACAAAAGCCAGTTAAAACTTAAGAATTGTCCTTGCTGGATTTGAACCAGGAGTCTTCGGATTACAAGTCCTGTATCCTAACCACTGTACCACCATGGTTCATACTAGAACTCTCCTCTGGCACACTCTTCACTGAACAATTGTTGGCTCTTGCACCTTTCTCAAATCCTTCAGTGAAGATCGTACAAGAGAACAGATGAAGTATGAACCACCGTGGCGCAGTGGTTAAGATCACCACCTCAAAGGGCAAAGACTGTGAGTTCAAATCTCACCGATGGTGGAAAAGAAAGTCTGAAAGATGGTGAAAGGAAAAACCCCGAAAGATGGTGAAAGGAAAAACCCCGAAAGATGGTGAAAGGAAAAACCCCGAAAGATGGTAAAAGATAAACTCCGAAAGATGGTGAAAGAAAAATCGATAGATGGTGAAGCAACACCTCGGTACGAACGAGATTCCCGCAGCGACTCCTCGGTACGAACGAGATTCCCGCAGCGACGCCTCGGTACGAACGAGATTCCCGCAGCGACGCCTCGGTACGAACGAGATTCCCGCAGCGACGCCTCGATACGAACGAGATTCCAGCAGCGACGCCTCGATACGAACGAGATTCCCGCAGCAACGGCACAAGATGGCCGAGATGAAAGGAGCCAGAGAATTGAGTAAGAAAAAGGGGAAAAAAACATTTTAAATGTTTTTTTTTAAATTAATTTTAAGCCCCTCCCTCTACAACCTGAGGAAGGCGGGCTAAATCTATCCTCCTCCTCTGAACAAAAAAAACTACAATAGACATAAGCAGGATTCAAACCATCAACCCTCTGCACTTGAATCCTGTGCTTTACCTTCACGCCACCAGGTCTTTCACATCAATGAAATGTTTTAGGTCATATTTGAAGTTGAAGGAAGAGATGGCAGGTCAAAAGATACAAATATTCAAATGTTTAAATATTTGCATATTAATATTAGATTTAACTAGAAAAAGTGCTCCACGGAGCACAGGTCTCCGCCAGCATATCAATCAAATCAATTATAGACTGAGCCCCATACTTGTGAACTGAATTCTGTTTTGTTTTGAGCTGTTCTAGTGACTCAGGGATAACAAATTATGTAAATTGAATCCAACCACTTCCATTTCATGTATTTATTGCAACAACACCAATCAAGAATTAAATACAAAAACAGATAGCTTTGCTGTGAACAATTTAGGCTAACAAGAACACAGTATTATGGTATGTATAGCTTTCTTTTTGTTAAACAACAGTACTGTGTGGCATTTTGTTTAAACTAAAGTATTGCATGACTTCATGTATAGGACACAGTGTAGAATGACTTTTTTCATAGGAACAGGCCATGTGATTTTTGCAGGGTTTTACTGAAGAAAAGGTGAAATTGAAAACAAAACAGTTAGACAATAATCATACATTGATGATGAAGTGCACATTAACATTCGAAGAGTCACACTAGGCCATTCACAACTACTGGATTTTAATAATTGTCAACTACTAACACAATGTAGTCGACTAGTTGTGGAGATATATCGGATATATTATATATTTTTTTCCCATCCATTAACACTTCACAATTGTCATCAAAAACATCCCAGATACAACCAGTAAAGGGTTAAATAAGCACAATTTAAGGAGTTATGTCTGCTGTTTGAGCGCCCCACACTGAAGGCACAACAGAATTTGACAACTATGATTTGTTTGACAACAATAACCCATGGATGTGTAAAGAGAACAATTGTTTCAGGGCCCACAGCTGCATATCTGCTGTAGATATACTGCTCTGATTTATAATTTCTTAATAATAATTACATTTAAAAATAATTAAAACCTTGACTAGTTTGACTACTTCCACAGTGTCGACTAGTGGTTATACAAGTGGACTAGTTGGTGAAACCCCTAGGCCACACTCACAATGAGTTTATTTTTCTTTTATTTCTCCATAATGCCTTAAGGTACAACAAAAGTTTCGGCTATCCAGCCTTTCTTCAGCGTGTCACACACCGACTTAGGCTGGATAGCCGAAACCTTTGTTGTACCTTAAGGCATTATGGAGAAATAAAAGAAAATAAACTTTGATCCTGTCATTGTGAGAGTGGCCTAGGGATTTCACCAACTAGTCGACTTGTATAACCACTAGTCACCTTGTCAAGACTCAGAGCGCAGTGGTAACAAAAGAAAACCTGTTTGTGCAGATTAACATTCACACTGATTTACATCTCAACAGTTAAAAGGTAGGGTAAGTGATTTACTTTGGTTAAAATAAGTGTTAAATAGCTCTATATTCTGATAGTAGTCATTGCTATAGAGTGTTTGTTCAGTAAAAGGAGTCTCCCATGTCTCTCCAGCTCTTTATTAAACAGAAGATGCTTTTTCAGTGCTATCTCCCGATTGGCTTAAATGTTGTCCCCTACCTGAACATGTATTATATTCTGTTTACTAAAGAGCTGAAGAGACCCCTGTGACCGAACAAATGCTCTGTAGCAATGATTACTATCAGAATATAGTCCTTAAGCCTTTTTAACAAAAAAACAAAAAAATACCCCAAAATATCACTTACCCTATCTTTAAGTCACAGCAGGCAATGAGCATGAGCTGTCACTTACACACAGTAATAAAAGTTCTCCTTGACTGGGCGTACCTCTGTGCTGGAGTCTGACGACAGGGGAACAGGTTCTCTCCTGAGACAAATGACCTGCAATGGAGAGATGAGTGAACGACATGGTTGGAAGGAGTCTCCGATTTACTAAAGCAGTTAAACAGTTAAGCAGTTGGGTAAAATTACAAAAGTATTGGTATCAAAATATACTTAAAGTACAAAGGTACTCATTATGCAGAATGTCCCATTTCACAAGTTTCAAATCTATACAATGTATAAAAAAAAAAATGAAAATAGCAGATCTACAAGCTAAGAAACAACAACTCATTACACAATGATACTATTCGTACAGGGTGTGTGACTCACCATGAGAGCCAGACTCCACAGCAGTGGCGAGGAGCTCCAGGCTTACGGGATGCAGCACGTGCTTGAACACAGAGGAAGAAAATATATTGTACAGATCCATTTCTACAAGCAGTTGGACATTGGTTGTGAACATGTCACCACCCTCTCAGCAGTGCCCTACATCGTGGCTCACCTAAATGTTTTACCCTGGTGGTACTGGATGTTTGAAAATAGCAGATCTACAAGCTCACACTTGAGTAAAAGTATTGAAAATGGGCCAGGAAGTAAAAAATCCTCAAAAGTGTACTTAAGTACAGTACTTGAGTAAATTTGGCGAGGGAAAAACGTCCATCACCATTTTCCAAATGGTCCCTTGAGCTGTCACCTCAATATATGTGAATGGAAATCTCATGCAGTTTTGGGCAAGAACCATGCAGTGTTTTGCATGCAGTAAAAAATTATGAAATTTCCGCCCTATTATAAAAAAAACAAATTACATATTTACATATAAAATGTTGTCTTAACTTTGAATCATTAGGTATTTAGCCCCCTTCCCGACAAGGTAGCATGACAAGGTTGGTCCCATTGGCAACCTGAGGTTGTCTAGAATCAAATGGTATCTCTATCTTTGGGCTACGTCTAAATTTGAGCGTTCCACAGTCTCCGGAAGACAGTCTCGCCGGCGTTCCAGCCAGCCATCCCTCAGGTCTCATAGGCGTAATAAAACATTGAAAAAAACACACTTTGGACCACTTTTTTTTCTTGGGATCATCAAAATCCCTATATTAGAGGTCCCATGGATGCCAAAAATCCAAACTAGAAAAAGGAATAATCAGTCGCGCGTGGACTCCTCCTAGGGCCTCTACTATCACAGTTGCTTTGAAAACGGTAGAAAGCTGCTTCAGTTTTACAACATGATGGGAGTGCTGGAGAACCCAGTACCCCCACCTGTCAGTCAGTCTGTGCCTCTTTCTTATATAATTTGACAATTTGGCCAATGTTTGACCAGTTTTTATAGTATAGTTTGTTGTTCCTTGAAGCACACTGCAACACTACTAAACATCCTATCCTTCGACTATAAATGTCCAATGTCATTACAGTTCTCAGACTATAGATAGCATCCATACTCACTCAGAAACCTGTTGAAATGCCTCACACACTCTCTTCTCCACCAGTCTAGTGTGTTAGTTAGCCTTGTAGTAGTCAAACTTTCAGCGCCATCTTCACCTTAGACGCCTGTGATGATGCTTGGATGGCAGCGACCTTCAGAGCTTCAGCCCACCAACTGAATTAGGTTACAAAAAAATGTACATATGATTAAGATTATAGGCATGCTCTAATTTAGCATGCATCTAATAATGTTATTCTTTTGAAATCTACATTGTAGACTGTTTTATTGCTTTAGTTCTGTTTAATTACGTTTTAGGTGAAATTGTGTTATTTTAAGTGACAATGGAGGGGTTTTCTTTGTTTATTATATACATTTTATTTATTTATTTGGTTCCATGCGTTTGCAATGTTTGCCTGTTTTACACTTGAGGATCACTTTGGAAATACAGTAAGTGTGTTAAGTGCTATCCTCAGGATTTTGTCTGTTTGAAATTTAAGTCCTAATAGAATCAATCAATTTTGCAGAAAGACCCAGTTAGCTTATTGTATAGCTGTACAGTATTGTGAGCTTGAAACCCCCAGGCATCATATTTAAACAACGTATTTTTACCACATAAACCACATTACTATCAAACATGAATAGCCCAACAAACATCATCGAATGTAACAACAGAAAGGCATTTAGCATGCATCTAATAATGTTATTCTTTTGAAATCTACATTGTAGACTGTTTTATTGCTTTAGTTCTGTTTAATTAGGTTTTAGGTGCATTTGGGTTATTTTAAGTGACACTAGACTAGAGTGGTTTTCTTTGTTTATTATATACATTTTATTTATTTATTTAGTTCCATGCGTTTGTAATATTTGTCTGTTTTACACTTGAGGACCACTTTGGAAATGCAGTAAGTGTGTTAAGTGCTATCCTCAGGATTGTGTCTGTTTGAAATTGAATCCTAATAAAATCAATCAATTCTGCAGAAAGACCCAGTTAGCTTATTGTATAGCTGTACAGTATTGTGAGCATGGAACTAAATGGTCTCATACAGCTATATATGCAGTAAAGTGGTCTCCTTTTTACAATAGGCGGAAATTACATATTTGTACTGCATGCAAAAAACTGCATGGTTCTTGGCCAAAACTTTATGAGATTGGCATACATTTGACATGTGTGTACAGGGGAGGCTTGTAGGTATCCATGTATTTCCATTTACATATATTGAGGTGACAGCTCAAGGGACCATTTGGAAAATGGTGATGGACGTTTTTCCCTCGCCAAAATGTCTTAACTTTGAATCATTAGGTATTTAGCCCCCTTCCCGACAAGGTAGCATGACAAGGTCCCATTGGAAACCTGAGGTTGTCTAATCAAATGGTATCTCTATCTTTGGGCTACGTCTAAATTTGAGCGTTCCACAGTCTCCGAAAGACAGTCTCGCCGGCGTTCCAGCCAGCCATCCTTCAGGTCTCATAGGCGTAATAAAACATTGAAAACAACACACTTTGGACCACTTTTTTTCTTGGGATCATCAACATCCCTATATTAGAGGTCCTGTGGATGCCAAACATCCAAACTAGAAAAAAGAATAATCAGTCGCGCGTGGACTCCTCCTAGGGCCTCTACTATCACAGTTGCTTTGAAAACGGTAGAAAGCTGCTGCAGTTTTACAACATGATGGGAGTGCTGGAGAACCCAGTACCCCCACCTGTCAGTCAGTCTGTGCCTCTTTCTTATATAATTTGACAATTTGGCCAATGTTTGACCAGTTTTTATAGTATAGTTTGTTGTTCTTTGAAGCACACTATCCAAAACACTGCAACACTACTAAACATCCTATCCTTCGACTATAAATGTCCAATGTCATTACAGTTCTCAGACTCAGATAGCATCCATACTCACTCAGAAACCTGTTGAAATGCCTCACACACTCTCTTCTCCTCCAGTCTAGTGTGTTAGTTAACCTTGTAGTAGTCAAACTTTCAGCACCATCTTCACCTTAGACGCCTGGGATGATGCTTGGATGGCAGCGACCTTCAGAGCTTCAGTCCACCAACTGAATTTGGTTACAAAACAAATGTACATATGATTAAGATTATATGCATGCTCTAATTTAGCATGCATCTAATAATGTTATTCTTTTGAAATCTACATTGTAGACTGTTTTATTGCTTTAGTTCTGTTTAATTACGTTTTAGGTGAAATTGTGTTATTTTAAGTGACAATGGAGGGGTTTTCTTTGTTTATTATATGCATTTTATGTATTTATTTAGTTCCATGCGTTTGCAATGTTTGCCTGTTTTACACTTGAGGATCACTTTGGAAATACAGTAAGTGTGTTAAGTGCTATCCTCAGGATTTTGTCTGTTTGAAATTGAATCCTAATAAAATCAATCAATTCTGCAGAAAGACCCAGTTAGCTTATTGTATAGCTGTACAGTATTGTGAGCATGGAACTAAATGGTCTCATACAGCTATAGATGCAGTAAAGTGGTCTCCTTTTTACAATAGGCGGAAATTACATATTTGTACTGCATGCAAAAAACTGCATGGTTCTTGCCCAAAACTTTCTGAGATTGGCATACATTTGACATGTCTGTACAGGGGAGGCTTGTAGGTATCCATGTAACCCATTTCCTTTTCCATATATTGAGGTGACAGCTCAAGGGACCATTTGGAAAATGGGACGTTTTTCCCTCGCCAAAATGTTGTCTTAACTTTGAATCATTAGGTATTTAGCCCCCTTCCCGACAAGGTAGCATGACAAGGTCCCATTGGAAACCTGAGGTTGTCTAATCAAATGGTATCTCTATCTTTGGGCTACGTCTAAAAAAAATCCCCCCCTCAAAAACAAATCATGTGGGGACCCCCGTGGGGGTCCCGACCCACAGGTTGAGAACCACTGTGTTATCATCACAGACAGTCTGTGTGCAGGAGAACCCAATGCCCCACCCGTCTGTCTGTGTGCACCTAGATCCTCTGGTATGAAGTGACAAGTCCTGAGCACCTCTACTGTAACAGCTTTGGTAGCAGGGCCTTGAAGCACACTATCCAAAACACAACAACACTACTAAACATCCTGTCCTTCAACTATAAATGTCCAGGGATTTAGGAGAGCACAAAACTCTCTCTCACACTGTGAGGTGCCTGTAAGGTGGCACTGCAAAGTGAACGACGCGTCACGCTAGACGTTCGGGCCGCGTAGCGGCCCGAACTTCTAGTGTCATTACAGTTCTCAGACTCAGATAGCATCCATACTCACTCAGAAACCTGTTGAAATGCCTAACACACTCTCTTCTCCTCCAGGCTAGTGTGTTAGTTAGTTAACCTTGTAGTATTAATGTCAGCTGGTGGTGGTACAAATACTGAGTGAAAACCCAGCTGCAAACACACTAACCTTGTTTTAACAGGGTCACACGCTGATATATCCTCACCCTGGAATTTACCAGAATATTGATCACTGTTTTGACCTGTTTCTCTCACTCTCACAGACTGTCCCTCTTCCTCCCTTTTTAGTCCCACCCCCTCTCAGAACCTTGATTATAGTTGATTGACACCTGGCTCCCCAATGACATTGTATCCATGAGCTTGGTATAAGTATAAGATGTATAACAAACCCATCAGTGGGCCTTGACTTATAGACAACTGGTTAGTGCTGCTGCCAGTGACATGAAAGACCTGGGTTCAATTCCCTGTGTGCATGCTTGTCTTTTTTTTATGCTAGTTTAAGAGCGTTCCCTCCAAGCTCCTCCCTCTCCTCCCGGATTCTTAAGCTCCTCCCCCTGGAGGTGGGCTCCCTCCATGCTCCTCCCTCTCCTGCCGGAGCTAAAAGAGGGCGTGAGGAGGGAGGCGGGCTACATCCATGCTTCTCGCCTTAAAAATACCGAAAATTGAGATCTTCCCTGACCAAGATTCAAACCCACAACCATCCACTTGTGAAGCCTATGCTTTTCACTTGCACCACTAGGCCTTTCACATTAATAAGGATTTTGACGTTATATTTAAAGTTAAAGCAAGAGGTGATGGGTCAAAAGATGAAAATCTAGAGCAAACACCTCTACCCCTGACAGAATGACTGAATCTACTAGATACACCCTCTGATGATCAGGGAAAGGGTTCATTATGACACAACTGAGATTTAGGTTGTTTAAAACCATCTGTTAGAAAACGTTTACTCTGACTGAGTCTGAACCCAGATTTACACTTTCATTGAAAGCAAACAGAGAGATGTTTTGTAATGTCATACAAATTCATACCCTTTTTCTCATTTATAAATTCCTTAGTTTCAGATGATCAAAACTATAGCAGTTTTGGTGTTAAATCAAGTAGGCTACATTGTTCTCACTTTGGACTGACCATTCAAAAATATGTCTGTAAAGTGTTCAACTATAGTTCCTCAAACAGGGCTGTATTATGACCACAGATCCTCTTTGATTAGCTGAATTAAGTTAAGAAAATACCACTTTGCACTCATTGCATGCAGCATATCAAATCAATGATCAATTATAGGCTGAGCTCCATACTTCGTTTTGAGGTATTCTAGTGACTCAGGGATAACAAATTACGTAAATTGAATCCAACGACTTAAATGTAATGTATTTATTGCAACAACCAACCAAGAGTGTTGCAAACGGCTGAGTTTGAAACAAAATGAGGAAACTCACACAAACAAAGAATGTTTAAATTATTTATTAAAACCCATGTGGGTAACCGGTGTCCCTCAGGGCTCAATTCTAGTGTATTTTCTGTTCTGTGTTATTGTGGGGAAAGCGGTTGAAAATAGCCGATCGACAAGCTCACAACGTGTCGCAGTGAGCTTGTTGATTGGCTATTTTCTGCTGAAGCTTTCCCCACAATACGGATACTAGGGTGGTTAACAGTGCTTAAAGGGCAAGACCACTTTGATAGACGTTTGGGTTGTGTAGTTACCTTGCCATGATGCATCTCCAAAGGTGAGCAAGAGATCTAAAATAATTGCTCCATTGATAATTCAAAATATGCTCCTCATTGAATTACATTGTATGCTGAAACAGCTCTCAAAGTCACTCTTTTAGCACAAACGAACGCAAATAAAGTTGATTCAGACAATATAAAACATCACCAAACCCAGTATCATTTGTTTTTTAAATAAAAATGCTAACATCCTGTTGATTTTGCTTCAAATAGTAAAATCAGCAGGAAGTTGACATTTTTATTAAAAAAAAAAAACAGTACTGCGTTTGGTGATGTTCTATATTGACTGAACAGCTTTGTTTGGGTTTGTTTGTGTTCGTTTATGTGCTAAAAGCGTGACTTTGAGAGCTGTTTTACCATACAATGTCAATGAGGAGCATATTTTGAGTGATCAATTTCTATTCAATGGAGCAATTATTTTAGATTTCTTGTTCACCTGTGGAGTTACATTATGGCAAGGTAATTACACAACCCAAACCTCTACCAAAGTGGTCTTGTCCTTTAACAAACAAAATCCAAAAGGCTGGAGTGCTCCCAGTGAGCTTCATGGTGGGAGAGGACATGAGTGAAGTCCAGCCACCTGTTTTATAGAGGACAATCCAGGTGGGCCAGATCTCCACTGATGACACACTCCGCCCTCCAATCATTCTGAAACACAGACACCAAGTTAGTAACCATGACAACCACACCAGTTACCCTGACAACCCCCAGGGTTGTCACAAGAATTAAATATAAAAATAGATAGATGTGCTGTGAACAATTTAGGCTGACAAGAACAAAGTATTATGGCATTGTATAGCTTTCTTATTTTTAAACAACAGGACAGCATGGCATTTTGTTTAAACTACAGTATTGTTCATTTTTTATGACACAGTTGATTTCTTATACTATTGTGTCAATGTAGGAACTGAATTAATAACTAGCTAAACTCCTTTTTGCATCAACTCCTCCAAGGAACAGGCCATATGATGTAGTTGGCAGGGCTTTATTGAAGAAAAGGTGTCATTAAAAACAAACAATTAGACAAATAATCATACATTGATGATGATAATGAAGTGCACATTAGCTTTCACGCTGATTTACATTTCAACCATAAAGTCACATCAGACAATGAGCATGAAGCTGTCACTTTTACAAACTGTAATAAAAGCTATCCTTGCCTGGTCTTACCTCTGTGCTGGAGGCTGACGACAGGGGAACAGGTTCTCCTGATAGCAAGAAGCTGCGATGGAGAGATGAGAGAATGACATGGTCCAAGGAGTCTCAGATTTATTAAAGCAGTTAAACCTCATTGCACAATTATCCAGTGGTGTAAAGTAACTAAGTACATGTACTCAAGTACTGTACTTAAGTACAATTTTGAGGCGTTTTCACTTTACTGGAGTATTTCCAATTTTCAATAATTTTACTTCTACTCTATTACATCTCAGAGGCAAATACTGTACTTTTACTCAACAAAATTAATTTGAAAACTTTAGTAACTAGTTTGGAGATATAATATTATATATTATATTATAAAACATACTTTAACCACTTTAGCCCTATTTTATACCTAGGCTATTTGAAAAAAGCCGATCTCACTGTACAAGTGAGCTTGTAGATCTGCTATTTTCAAACATTAGTACTTTTACTTTTGGTACTTTAAGCATCAAGTAACCTTTTGAACACAGGCCTTTTGCTTGTAAACAGGGACTTTTTATATTGTGGTATTGCTAATTTTACTTAAGTAAAATATCTGAGTACTTTGTCCACCACTGCAGTTATCTTATTCGTACTGTTGTGTAGGTGTGTGTGACTCACCATGAGAGCCAGACTCCACAGCAGTGGCGAGGAGGGGGAGCTCCTGGTTGATCAGTTCTGCAGGATTACGGGATGCGTGCTTGAACACAGAGGAAGAAAAATATATTGTACAGATCCATTTGTACAAGCAGTTGGACACTGGAGAACATGTCACCACCACCCTCTCAGCAGTGCATACAACCAGCCTACATTGTGTGAGGGGGGGGGGGGGGGTACCAGCTAAACCATTTACCACAGCTAAGTTAGTTAACATTGCTACTACTAGCGATTTTTTTGTTTTTGACACATTCCTGAGCACAGACTCAGACATATTGGTTGGATGCATGGCGCATATAATAGGCTATCGCATTGTAGATTAGTAGGCAATAATTCCAATATTCACTATACATTCCTCATGTTTAAGCCTAACTGAATTATATATTAATGAACTTGCATATAAATTGTATATATTTTTGGACGACTTGTGCATTTAATTTGTCGGCAATACTTTGCCACGCTTTCTCCCTGGATCCATTTATTGCGGCCATGTTTCCTTTCTTGCTTATTATACATTTTACTTCCTCGTATGATTCCGGGGAGACATCAAATTTCTCTTTTGGGTCTTGAGTCGAACCAATTACTCCCGCGGAGACATCAAATTTCTCTTTTGGGCCTTGAGTCTTCGGACTCAAGGCCCAAAAGAGAAATGTGATGTCTCCGTGGGAGTAATTGGTTCGACTCAAGACTCTTTTGGGTCTTGAGTCTTCGGACTCAAGACTCAAATCCTGGAAATCAAATCCTGGAAATGGCTAATCAGGATGTGTCTGTCTCCCTGGGGTCTAGTGCTGTAATAGGGATAGACTCCTGTGTTCTTGGCTGTTGCTGACAATAAGCCCACCTGTAAAGTGCATGAGCCAAATGCCTTTAATTCATTTGGTGGAATGACCCATCACGTTCATATAATGTCAATGTACAAAGGTCAGTGTGCTTGGTTAGCTCTGTTGGAAGAGCTCTTGACTTCAGACCACAAGTTCATGAGATCGAATCTCAGTACAGGATCCTTGACATCTGAGCAATCTGGCTCCTACGTGTCTACTATCTTTTTGAAAACTCACGTAAGAAAGCAATGCTTAACCAACCTCTTCGATTTTAGATTGAGAGTGAAAAATTATATTTAGGAGTTTCAAACCCTAAACCTTCAGCTTATAAATCCCTCCCTAACTCTATGGGGGACCCCCAGCGTGGTCAAGAGGGTCTGAGCCTGAGGTTGGCAGGTATGGCACACATACAACAACGCCCAAACGGCGTGTATAGGGCATAGTGGCCGTCATTTTCTGGTTCCACTTAAAAATACTCAATGCATTTTTCCCATTGACATTTCCCAAAATATTTATATCAATTAATTTAAGCCTAGAATCAAGCCATCCAGGGTCCTGGTGAATCATAAAAAAATGTCAAACGTTTAACAGGGCGGGGGTTGACGGACAGATCGGTGAACCAATGGGATCAGGCGCAATCTCTCCGTGCCTCTATACACCCGCCCCTCTATACCCAAAAACAGGAGCGCTGGTGCAGCCTAACAAGCTCATAACACGTCGCATTTAGACGTGCTGTTAGCTTGCAGATACGTTTTTTTTTTTCAGGCATTTTTTCCTTGATTTATATTAATCAGATTTGTTATTGTGGCCTCCTGGTGGCGCTATAATAGGCCAATGTGAAAAGGGTGTCATTTCTTCTTAGGCCTTTCACGGCAATCGGACACTGCATTCATGATTTGAGCCTTTTGTTCCAAAAATGTGTTTTGCTAAATTAGACCTGCTGGTGGCGCTATAACAGGCCAATGTGAAAAGGGTGCCATTTCTTCCTCTGCCTAGTAGGAATGTGCGTGTGAAATTTCACGGAAATCGCAAGCTGCGTTCATGATTTGAGGCATTTTGTTCAAAACGGACCAATCCTGCAAACTTTGGAAGCCAATGAGGATAGAATATGGAAAATCGGACAGATCCGCGTTCATCACATACTAGAGATACTGTGTACCGATTTGCATGACGTTTGGATAAAATCTGTAGGAGTAAATGGGTTTTGCACAAATCGGCCTCCTGGTGGCGCTATAACAGGGCTATGTGAAAGATTTGGGGCAGAGGTTTTGAATTTGCATCCAGGGAGTGTGTGTGCAAAGTTTCGGAGCGAGCGGGCCAACGGTGTCAGAGATTAGCCGCTTGCAGACAGACGCACACACGGACACACACACGGACGGACGGACAGGGGGTAAAACATACTCTCGCCATGCCTTTCGGCCTGGCGGAGACAACAAACGATCAAAGAGGATTCCTGAGCCTGCATGTTCTCAATCAACCTATCCTGGCTTCTGGAGTTAGCATGTGACAACCTCACAAAATAAAAGTCTAAGATTCAAATCCGGAGAGAGAGAGAGAGAGAGAGAGAGAGAGAGAGAGAGAGAGAGAGAGAGAGAGAGAGAGAGAGAGGCGTAATTGAGTTGAGAGGGATAAAGATTGACATTTCCCTAATGGGGCCAGAAAGAGAGGTTACTACAGGTCAGCTTGAACCGTTGACACAGATTTCACACTGTGAGTACAAGCCTGTTGCGTTCCTGGGAAGTGCACTCGCACCATAATGACATACTGTAACAATACATTGAGGAGACATACAAAAATGTAACAGCCCTTAATGGGATGATGAGCTCTTCTTTCTACCTTTAGAAATGTCGGCTACTCTAGTTTGGTTGCGTTCTTACAAATATTAAAATACATATTCCTGACATGACAAATTGACATAATGATGAATCGTGTGGCCTTTCTGTACACTTCCTGGGTATGCTTTTGCTGCATAATAAGTGTAGTGGTCATTTTCGGATACTTTTAGTGGGCACAGACACATTTTGTTTCAAATTAATGCAGTGGACAAAGGCCAAATAAATTCCACTCCAGTTACCATGGTTTTTTTGTGCCAGTCTATTCAAAGGCAGCCAGCAACTTGGCAGCCAGTGTGTTGAAATGAGAAGAATGGCCACTTGTAGTCATACTGTTCAGTAGGCTAGACACAGCACACATGGATGAACTGGAAGCTGTTGCCTTATTCTCACTAGATGGGAAAGAAGGAATGAGGCAGACTGTAGTAAAGATCAAACTGACCTAAAGAGACGATACTGTTAGACTATAGGGTCCACCTGCTTAATCCCATGATGTAAAACATAGGAAGGCTAGCCAGAAGCCAGATGGTGCTCATGAAGGTGTGTTAACATGCGGCATACATGTAATAGCCATATTATGTTGAAGTAGCCATATTATCCAATAGCATTGGAAGACAATTGAAGGACATCAAACCCCTAACCGTGGGATATTGTAATAACAAAAGCTGCCCTGTCTTTGTGTCCTTTGTCTAGTACGGTACATCACTCTTGCAATGGGGCTGCATGTCATGCCAGTGGCTACACTGGAACAGGGTTGGTCCATGCCATCGAATGATGCTGCTACGTAATGACACCACAACTTTAATGAGATTATGCTCTGGCAAATGACATCATCCCTCAACCACCTCCTTCTCCTCCCCCTTTCTCTTTGCTGTCCCCTGCTTTCGGAGGGGTTACTGCAGGATATTCCCTTTGATGGGTTCACTGGCTACTGCAGGGCTGGCCCTACCCTGCCTGATCTCCCAGCTGCCACCTGGAGCTGACCCGTCACAAAAGCAACATTGTTCTGCCTACATAGGTTGACACATTTTGATACAAGTGCAGTACTGCATACAAATTTGGAAGAACAAAAACGAATAAAAACCCTCAGTGAAACAGGGGGTTCTTTTTGAAAAAAAGGGGTGGGGAAAAAGACAATTTACATGTAGACGTGACAACAAAGTTTAGTCAAGTAATTTATTTCTCCCTTTTTCTCAAGTTGATACACAGGCATCACAATGAAAACACATTATAGGCCTTTCAAAAAAATAAGTCTTTGACACAGTTTCTGAATGTCTTACAAAAGATTATCCCAAAACATTTATCTCAAGTTTAAAACAATGAATCAAGTAAAAACGACAACTTGGAAATAGAATGCCTTGCTGGTCATTCACAGTGCTGGGATGATTTGCTTTGTCACAGATGCCGGGAAAGAGTTAAGCCTTCTCGTATGTGCGGACAGCCTGGACTCCCTCAAAGGTCAGGGTCTAAGATGGAAAAAGAACAGAAATCAAGTTGTTGTCTTTTTGCTAGATCACACAAAATCAATAGCATAAACATTTATATCACGGTTTTCAAAGAGCATTGTAATGACAGGCATTGGTGTAAAACACTTATTTTTTATATTATGAATGATCTCAACATATACAGCATGTCTGTGATTGATTACTCACCATGATCAGCTTCCCATCCTTGATTTCTCTGACGAATTTGGTCTCTTTGCCATCCCACTTCTGCACATGCACAAGGTTATCACCCTCCATGGTCAGAAGGGACTGAAAAACACAGGTTTTTTTTTTTAAATAACTGGTTTATTTAATTTTTGCACATATAAATGCCACATTAGAGTGGTAGCATATAACTTATCCCGCGCACAAAAGACTGCGTAATATTCAATAACAGTGCAAGGGAGTGGTGTAGGCTATGTTATTATGTCCATTACTGCATTGGTTCTCAAAGTGGGTTCTTGAGGGGGTACCAGGAGGTCCAACATTAGTTAATATAGCATCACAATCATTTAAACCACTTTAACCATGTTTTATACTTTGGCAATTCAAAAATAGCATATATACTTCGTGCTGTGCTATGAGCTTGTAGATCTGCTATTTTAGCAAATCTTTGAATATATATATATTTTCAAAGCAAACATTTACAACTCAAATCTTTGCTTCTGGGGGTCCCTCCCTGGCACCAAATATTTTTGGGATGGGGGTCCGCAGCCAAATACATATCATTTGGGGGTCCTTGACATGAAAAAGATTGAGAAACACTGCATTACTGAACCTACCTTGACATTTCGCTCATCAGCAGTGGTCTCATCAAATTCCTCTCCCAATTTGGCAGAGATCTCGGTGTTCTTGAAGGTGCTCTGGGTTTTCACCACCAGTTTGTCCCCGTCCTGGCTGATCACAATGGTCGGTTTGGTGACATTGCCCACTTGCCTGGTTGCAAAGCTAACACCTGTGAAGAGATCGAGTAAAACCGACGGTGATGTTGTTGTCTTGTTGGAGATTCATATCATGACGTTAATGATGATTACTTTTCTCTTTAAGTAGCCACTGAAATCTGAACACGCTTGTGCCGTTTCTGTGAGAATAATGACACAAACGTAATGGTCGATCGCATATTATTCGTATATACATGTATCATATCATTATTAACATCAGATCGTTTTATATTATTTTTGTTAACATTAACTCCAATAAATCGCTCATAGTTGACTTACCAAGTGACTTCATATATTCATCAAAGTTCTGGCTGTCAATCAGTTTCCATGTGGCGCAGAATGCATCAACCATTTTGACACTAGTTAGTTTTTCCAACCCAAGAGCGATAAGAAGTTATGATAATGTTGATAGACTACTGTGGTCTCCGTACAGTAAACTTGGCACATGTTCGTCTCCCAAATTAATACTGTAACAGGGGGCGGAGATCAACTCAACCCAAAGCCCTGGTTGGGTGATTAAAACACACTCTGAACTCTGATTGGTCCCTAGAGGTGGTGAGAAATTTCTAAATGGGCCGCTATAATTTATGCCTTTGTATGAATCATGTGGACCAAGCTGTCAATCAAACTGTTACACTTTTGGGTATGTGTCCTATTAAATTGAACACTTGTAATAGTAGGCCTATTGTATATTTGCAACAATGACAGCAATTTGTCCTTTTCATTTATGAATGAAACTATAGTGCCCAGCAAAACATTCCCTTGGGTAAAGATTGAAGAATCACAGGAAACCTGGCCTGTATATATATATTAAATATGAGAATAAAATATATGGAGAATAGCCTATATAATCCCATTCACTTTAATTAAAAAAAAACCTTTACAATGACCAGGCAAGCAGATATTACTGCATTTATGTATTCTTGATAAAATACTTTATGCAAACAATTTAACACAAAATTACAGATGTCAGATGTCTGTAAACATATGTGGGTTACAGAAGACCAAGCAATAATGCAGTTGTACAAAAGGCAAATAATTGCTAATAATTTCCATAACTTACTTTAAAAAAAAGAAAGATTCTGAGGAAATAGCTGCAAATTCTTGGCACTGGTCCTTGACAGATTAAAAGGAAAACCATTATTTCTGCAAGCAGAATTGAAAATCTCTTATGAACAAAATCATAATTCCAAAACAAAGCCTATTCTAAACATGGTAACTTAGCGCCGGGACATTTCCAGCAGCAGTAGCAACATGATCTAATTATCTAGTGATTTTTAATTCCCTGAAATCCACACAATGTAGTGCATGCAAATGAAACATGGCTGTTTTCACACTCAATAGAATATTGTAGAATGTCAGCAAAAATCCCCTTTTTATTCAGTGAACATAATGGTGGCAAGAGAGCAATTTGAGTTATGCTCGAATACAGTATTGTTCTGAGACAGGACTGGTACAGGGAATTCATCTAGTGACATATCAGGACAAATAAATAGGAATATTGATGTTTATAGCTTCAAATCCTTCTTTGGAGATTAAACAATACAGTGACTATTGGTGCTTTCATGTTATGTTTGAACCTACAGTAATATTAATATGCCTCAAATTGGGTGAGGACTTGTACAATATGTAAAAAATATTTTATTTTGTTTTTATTTGATCATTTTGCGTTATTTGAAATCATTTCACTTGCGTACCTGTCCAAATAATTATGGAACTTACTATAATAGGAAGTAGGTGGATGGGGGACCGTCTGTGGTAGAGGAGGAAGGATAGAAAAAAAAGAGAAAATCTGTATGAGCAAGAGTGAAAAAGGAGCAGCTCATGCAGAGGTTCAGTGAGAGTTGGGAGGATAGAGCAACCACAGTGTCTCCATGTTAAGGCTTGGTTCTCCCCTCTGCCATCATGTCAAAACACCATACAGCCTCATCTACAAAACTAGGAAACTACTAGTTATTGTTCATTGAGCACAATGTCAGGTGTCAACCACTTTGTATCCCATGAGCAACATTGATTTTGGAATACATGGAAACCATACGATCCTTGACACCTGCCACAGCGGCAAATAGGCAAGACAAATGCATCAGTCCCAGCTAATTTTGACAAATACTTGGTTTCTGGTTGACATTGTATATTCCCCCCCCCCAGGCTTCTGGTTGACATTGTATATTCCCTCCCAGATAAGCAGAGTTAAGTGAGTAGTAACCATTTCGGGTTGTGAAGAGCTACAATTTATAAAGGCCTTTCTCTTACTGACAAATCAAAATAACCTGAACCTCAGAGAATATGGAAAACAAACTAATAATCCAGATTGAGATTTTTGTGTGCACAGTTAACGGAAGGAAAACAGAAACAAGGGATTCAGTCCCAATAGTATTGCATAGCCATAATGAGTCCTCAGGTACCATATACAGTAGCAAACACAGAGCCAGAGATGTATTCCCCTGTCCTGCTCAGACTAAGGATTATAGTAAGTGATTAGGGGTACAGGGTATTTGAGTTCATAACCTTTGGACAGGAGTACAATATGCAAATGAGTACAGTCTCTTTGGCACAAGACTGAAGCCTTGTGGATTGTCCTATCTGCCAAGCTGATGCCTCTGTTACGGTGTGCATTTAGTTGTAGGTAGCAGTGATTATCCATCCAGCCGTAGAGGCAGGGCTATCTGAACACTCCAACATTGATTGACAGGGCCACCTCAGGCTTCCTGGTCTTAGTTGGACCAGCCTTCTTCTCTGATCCCACCGCTTGAGCATCATCAGAGCCTGCACCCTGCCCTCTGGAAAAACAATTGACATCAAGTCAGTATTTTAGGGGATCTTATACAACAATTCACATAACACTAAAAGCCGCAGCACACTCCAAACGACAGTAAGCCTTTTTTCCTTCTTTTTTTTCAGAAAGGCTTTTTGAGGGACTTGCTGAACCGAAGATAGCTCATCGAAGGGCGAAAGTGTTATACTGCCTTAGAACTCGGCTCTGTGTTCTGAATGCCAGACCCCGTCCACTCAGTATTCTGCCTGGACTTTTTTTTTTGTCAAGTGGTGCAGTCGTGTAATTGTTTAAAGTTGTATAATGTAGCCTTATATCTAACAAGCGAAGGCCTCACCCTTTCCTGCGTTGCTCTGCCTGCTCCCTCAGCCTCTGCTGACCCTGTTCATCTTCCGAGGTGCAGAAGTCCTGGTTGTTGTCTATCAAAAGATTCTGTCCAATCAAAGAACAAAGTCAATTATAATAGAGGCTCAATCTGAAAAGTAAACTGTCATTCTCAGCCTTTTTCAATATTGCCATTTGACACGTTGGCAAGTATTTTTGATCACCTTTACACCAATCGTGTCACCATCTTTTAGATGGAATGGCGCTCCCAGAAGGGAATCTGTCTTTTTCTTCTTTTTCCGTTTGGACACTTGCTGACTCTGTAAAAAAGAAATAAAGCGAGCATGTATCACATAACAAATATTTACTCAAAGTGAACCATGTTTAAGGAAGGCATCTATCAGGGGATGTGGAGTTGATCTACTATCCAAATTGGAATGTTCTTCCAAAGGTCTCATTATTATCCTCATTCTTTTTTTCCTGAACAGAACCGACTGCAAACACATAATTATCAACCTTCTCCTCTGCACGGTATCTGCAGGTATCAGCACTTTAAATGCAACACTTTTTAAAGACCTTTGCAACAGAGGCATTAGCGAAAATTGCCAATCTACAAGCTTACAACACACACTTTTTGAGTTTTCGAAAATGTTTGCCTATAAATGCCCAAACTAGGGACACCAGGATGAAAGTGGCTAATGAATGTATGGTTACAGACTAGAAAAAACGGACGTGGATTGAGATTCACTCACTCATCACCGATCAAAAAATCAGATGAATCTGCAAAAAACAAGAAATGACAAAGTCATAATATACCAGCTTGCGGGAGGCTTTTTCTGCCCCAATCTGCAGCACAAAATGTAAAAGTTGTCTTTAAAATAAAATCTCAGCCATTCCAATGGGGGGGGGGGGGGGGAGAGAGAGAGAGAGAGAGAGAGAGAGAGAGAGAGAGAGAGAGAGAGAGAGAGAGAGAGAGAGAGAGAGAGAGAGAGAGAGAGAGAGAGAGAGAGAGAGAGAGAGAGAGAGAGAGAGAGAGAGAGAGAGAGAGAGAGAGAGAGAGAGAGAGAGAGAGAGAGAGAGAGAGAGAGAGAGAGAGAGAGAGTGAGTTGCCTCCTTAACATTCCATTCAAGCAGGTCTTTTGTTTGCACAGCTGAGACCACTAATGGCCCTAAGGCTTGCTGCAGGGGGGGGGCGTTCAGAGTATGGGAAAGGGGAAAGTATCCCCATTGGCTTAAAGGACAGCCAATCACGCAAATGTGTCGAATGCAAATCTGTAATCTGTTGAAAGTAGGTCTGTCTCTTCCTAGACATGCAAAAAAAAAGAACTTGCTTTGAGGCTAAATGCGAACACTAGGGGGTGGTAATTGCCATCCACTGGGACCCCAAATGACGCCCCTGCTTTGCAATACCACAGTGTGTGGAAATTTAAGAGCAGTTTTATATCAAAATGATTCATTGTTAACTACCAAATTTCAGGGATTGGTTGGTTGTTATGTCTGCACAGATTAAAGATGAAAGATGAATGCCGTTTTGATTGATTGCCCAAGCTGTTTATCATCATTTAAGGTTTTACTAAAAAATATTACATAATTATCTATATCCATAGATATATGGTGCTATCATAATCGAGGGATGGTATTGTTCTGCTTGTGAATAAATTAATTACTCTTTAATCAGCTGCCCTTCATGCACGGTCTTTGATCTGTCCTCTAAAGTCTCCGTCCTTGCTTCTCTTTCCTCATTTCTCCCAGCGCTGTCTATAACTATAATATCAGCGGATATACTAATGACCCAATTAGAAATTAGTTAAATTCATTTGCTTCACAAACTGCACTAACTAAATCACAACCAAATTAATACAAGGTGGTAACAAATCAGAATTTTCCAAAAAGCAAACAATTTAAGACCATTGAAACTCATATTCCAGACTTATTATTACTTTTTAAGGCCTTAATATTGGCAAAAGTGATTTAATACTTTTTAAGACCTTTTAGCACATCGGGTGCCAGCATTTTTTCATAACAACTTACCGTGGGTGCCAGCATTCTCCCCATTGACTGCGCTTTGCCGTTTAAAGCTTCCGCGTGCGTTACAAGCAAATCCACGCAAAAAAAGCATCGATTCATGTTGTGCCATGAGCCTGGCTACAGCCTGGAACCATAACATTCCCCTCGGAGTTAGGGGGGGGTCGCGCATCGCGCATGACCGGTTTTCCCCACAGGAAACAGATTTGGAGATATAGGCGTTTCAAAGTAGGAAATAGACAGGAAGCGGATGGGGGAAAAAAATGTGTTTCCGGTGAGCGATCTGGCACTTCCTTCGCAGGATTACAATGGGTGCTCCCAGAGCTGCTCTAGCCCCGCCCGCGCGGAGAAAAACGAAAAAAAACAAAAAGACTAAACTCACGGTTCAGACCGTGTTCGGCACCGGAGCGCCACTATGTAAACACACGGTTCAGACCGTGTTCGGCACCCGATGTGTTAATAACCCCTGGAAACCCTGCTCTTCTATAGCCACCTCCAACTTTTTCTTTACACAGGCTCCTCCTCATTAAGTCTTTCCTCACCCAGCTGGAGACAGGTTCCCAGGTGTGTTTTTCTGGCTGGTGTTTGGCCAACAGCAGAGAGTCAGGGCTGAGGCCGTAGTATGCAGCCAGGGCGGTGCGCAAGGAGCGAGGGGAGGAGTCACGGGACGCATCCCAGACCAGCTCCTCTGGAGGACAGTAACACCTCTCCCTCGGTATAGCCATCTGGATACGCAGTAACACCTCCTTAGGGCTGGGAGAACGGCCAAGAAAGAAAGGTCAAGATGGTAAAGTGAGCTATAAGTTACTGTTTGGCCATTATTCCCATGAATTTTCTGACCAGAAAACATTGCTCAGAGCCCTCCTATCCAGTACATTACCCAAGATTCTCTTCTTTCAGTAGCTGCTGCACACAGATGTCTGTACCGCTGGTAAGCTTCAACTTCCTAAACGAGAGGAAACCAAGCGGTGAGTCTGAGGTGCCAGTTCACAATTTTGTTTAATGGCCGCAATGTTTTGAAAACCTTTCAAACATTGAACATTTCAGAGGAGTATATCCAACAATTTTTTCATCTTTTTGTCATTAGATACTTCCGGCAACAGAGGAACCTGTCACTATGTGAATGTCAATCATTTCAATCAGTTCCAGTATGAATGACGTTTTGAAACAATCTGTGATTTTAAAATACAGAGGGTATTAAACATGCATAAACAACATGCATGGTGCTAGATTTCTCTCTGAGAAGCTCGTTCTATGACCACTAACAATTAAGCAAATTGTGTGTGTTTTTACACACACACACACACACACACACACACACACACACACACACACACACACATTGAAAAAGGTGCACTCGTTTTTCGTCGCAAGGCGAAGCAAGTGGGAGGCTTTGATGTCCCTGCGGTACAAATCGAGTGCTCTGCTCACAGTTGACAACAACAAACAATAAACAGCAGCTATGTGATTAATTAATTTGTACTAGACCATACCCGGTCGACGCATCCGTGGGGGGATATGCGCACATGATCTGGCAACCCGGGAGGCGACATTGTTTGACACATAAACGCTAATAAGAAGCTGAGATTTGATGAAATTGAAAAACGGGCTTCACAGTTAAGTTCAGATGGTAATGGTCAATGGCTGTGTGCGAAATCGGAGCAATTGCTCCAGCCAGTGAGGAGAACCGGGTGGTGACACCACCACTACAAACAAACGGACAGAGGTTACTAGAATTATAGTAGGATGTGGGGAAAAACATTAATTACATTAAAACGTTTAACTTTTTAATCATCTGAAATGAAGGCCGGGGGGGGGGGACAAGCTAAACCGCTAAGCTGACGGGACTTCTGACAAGACTCCCCCCCCCCACACCCCACCCCCCCTTCCTGTCTCGGCTCCCAGGGCCGGGCCTACCAGGAGCCACATTGTTTCGTTAGGATGAGCGGGGTGCAGGAGCGCTTGTCTTTGGACACCAACAAGGGGACTTGAGCCACGAGAGGCACCGCCGAGCGAGCTAAGGCGAGTGAGTTGCCGTGACGAGCGGTGGGAGGTGAACTCGGAGAAACGAGCACTCCTTTTTCAAACAGACTGGTTTTCCAATCATACTGTAACATATATATACACATACATACACACACACACACACACACACACACACACACACACACACACACACACACACACACACACACACAATCATATACTGTATATACACACACACACACACACACACACACACACAGCTGGTCAGTGGTGGAGGAGAGTGTGTACCTGAGTGTGAGTTGTTGTCCCCTGAGGATACGTGCCAACTTCTGCCCCTCCAACTGCCACACACGCAGGAATGCGGGGGTGGGTACACACACACACTGTAGGGCTGGCAGGGTCAACACCTGATGTACATATACAGACATACAGTGCATTTATCAAGTAAGAGACATCATTTGAAGGAAAACACCAAATAGACATGCTTGCTAACTTAATGTAGCCCTGATTTAAGGTATTCGAGGAATACTGTAGACAGAACATGACAATGTTTCTAAAAGATTATAAAATATCTTTGTGCTTTATACCACACACACACACACACACACACACACACAAACCTGAGTCTTCAGATCCTCTAGTGTGTCCTCATATGTGATCTCCACATGTCCCACACATCTCAGCTCTGAGATGGCACCACCTATACACGCAAAGATGAACACAGGAAATGTTTATCGATTTTAAATTTAACGCAAATACCCCAAACACTTTCCTGTAAAGGCAAAGAAATACAAGACAAGGAGAGTGTGTTTCACCTGAGGTGACCGCCAGCCTCTGGCCCTCAGAACAGCCATTATAAGAGTGGTTTAACTCAGTTTCCATGGTAACTGTAGAGTTGTTGCTATGCTCCAGATACAGCCAGACTGAGAGCTTAAGAAAGCCCTAGCAAGAGTACATAAGAGAGCCTGATCAGTCACACAGACAAGCCATGGGGAAAAACATTAAACTGTTTCACAAAACCATGTGCAACAAGAGCAGTAATAGTAGTAATAGTGTGCATACAGTAGTTGAGTCGTGAATTTACATTATTTATCTTGTGTAGGAAACATGATGCATGTAAGTGAAATGATTTGAGACAAGCTTTAAAATGCAATCAGTCTCATCCTTCGATGATGAATAGTTCAGAAAGTATGTGTATGTGTTGTTCAGAAGGTATGTACAACAATGTGTTCGATCTATAATTAAAACCAGCATATCGTCGCTGTCAGGCGCAAACGTCCTATCTCCGTTTTTCAACTTTTTTATTTTCTCTATTAAATCAGTGCTATTGAACACCCTTTACGTCGTATTTGGGTTTTACAAATATTGAACCAATGAAAAGTATTAAAAAGCGCTTGTGACTAAACCTCCCAACTCCATTGGCTCCTCAAACTGTCACCTAACTCCAACTCCAACATCTGACTTCTCCATTCTATTCAATGATGGACATAACCATCTCCACATTCACTGGTTAAAAACCTCCTAACTCCACTTCAGCTAGATTTGGGTTAAGTGATGATAATATAATGATAATATAATATAATGTATAAAGTCAGCCATAACAACTTTGATGAGGCAGTATTGTGTTGTTTTCAAATCATTAACCTTTGAGGAAATGGGGAAAAAAACATATTTTTGACATAGTTGGTTTCTGCCCGACAGCAGAGATATGCAGCCTGTGTTAACTGTTAACTCAAATAAAAAGGTATCAAAAGGACAATTCTGTAATGATAATGCAGTGCATAATTATAATAATTTCACAATCGCTTTGCAGCTAAACTAATAGTTACAAGAGAAAAAACAAATAAAGCACCTTTGGAGGCAATTTCCCCTCTGTGACAATCAGAGTATCCCCGGTGATAATCTTCAACTCTGATAAAGAAGCATCCTGAGGGTAAAATGATATTGTTACTTGTTAGGTCTTAAATAAATAGTTATTGATCCAAGGTGGAGGGAGAATCCTAAGGTAGAATGGGAGTTAGACAACACCGGCTACTTACCTCATCCATCAATGGCTCTCCAACCTCCTCGCACCAATCCAGTCTCCTCAAGTGCCAACCGTTGCCTAACAATACACAATACAAACATGTGCATTGTCAATAGGTTTATTGTACACTATTGTATATGTAACTATTTAACCCCTATATAATAAGCTGACCGGGGTCCCCCGGGGCTCTATACTAGGTCTGCTCCTTTTTTCCCCTCAACACTCAATCGCCAATCTACAAGGTTGCATCGCGTTGTACAGCATTGCGAGCTTGTAGATCTATTTGTAATATACAAAACCTATTCGACACACTGCAGACAGGGTATTGTTTTACCTTCAAGTCCTACAGTACCCAGCATTGCCTTGAGACACTGCAATATAATGACAAAAGTACAAATCAGGAGGGGGAAGTGATGATAAACTGACAGTGACAATGATTGCAACAGCTGCTCACAAAAGATACATATGAACATTGTTTTCACCTCTTTGACGGTGCAAGTCTGTTCAACAATAATGTTCATCTCCATGCCAGCAGAGGGGGCTGTGCCCACAGAGAAGTGCAAGAAAAGCTGCAACACAAGCAGAACCCCTCCAGCCATTAAAAAAAACACATGGGCAGCAGTTTTCCTATAAACCTTCTTTCACTTAGAAGTCCTCCTTGACTGCTCTACTACTAAAAGTGTATGAATCTCATAAACAAATGTGATACCAAAGTCAGTACTGGGTTTACTTATTACTGTTTGAAGCTACAGTATGCACTCACATCTGGACAGGCACACAAAGAGTGTCTATGCGAGATTATTTAAGCAATTAGGAGAGGTTGACAAACCTGCGATGGCTTGGGTGCAGTTCCAAGACAAAGAGCTAGAGTAGTCATGAGTCGGATCCCTGCCTCCCGAACACTCAACTCCTCACATACTGTCATTAACACAGATACAAAAATAAAAGCACATTTTCTGATATGATTATTTGCAAACTTCTCAGGTTCACAGGCTGAATAAAGTAAAACAAGTATTTAACCACACGATAGTTAAAGATTAAAAAAAAAATTGCCAGCTCTACATTTCCCTAAAAATGGCGATTCATGTTTTTTTGTTTAAATGGCCTAGTCTTTTTGATCTTTTCTTTTTATTGCCCTGTATATATGAATGTTTTAATATTGAAATAAAAAATGCAAGCAAAAATTCACTTAATTTCCTCCTACCTGGAGGAAGTAGTTTCCCTGTGCGATCCACTTGTCTTAGACAGCACTGCACACCTACTCCACCAGAGAGAGAGAGAGGACAATATAGCATACAGATATATACACTGAAGACTAATTTATAATATGTTAAGGGAATCTCAAAAAAACACTACAACTTAAGTAAGAATGCTTGGTTGCGTTGGCTAAACAGTATAGTTGAAGCTGCAATCTATAGTTTTATGTCTTACCCAGGATTGGAACTCAGGTCTCCCGCACTGAAGAACAAAATCTACCGCTCAAGCAAGAGGCAATCGCCACTTGGTCAGGGGAGATATCAGGCAGTACTACACCAGTAGGTGTCCTACATGACAGCAGGGTCTAAATTTCTCCAAGGAAGAGTAGGGAGACCACCTCCAACCATTGCAGATGTACTAGTTACAGTATATTGCACTAACATACCATACAGATTGGTTAAAATTACATTTTATTTATTCATTAAGCCATTAAGACCGGGAACACATCTGTGTCATTTTAGATTTCTTTGGCTATTCAAAAATAGCAGATATACAAGCTCATAGTGCACAGAGTGCCGCGCTACGAGCTTGTAGATCTGCTATTTTTTTTAAATCGTGGGAATTTTTGCAAATCTTTGAAAAGATATATATTTTTAAGCGAACATTTGTAACTCAAATCTTTGCTTCTGGGTGTCCCTGGAAACAAAATATTTTGAGATGGGGGTCCGCCGCCAAATACATATCATTTTGGGGGTCCTTGACATGAAGAAGTTTGAGAACCACTGATGCAGCAAGTAGGATTTAGAAGACATTTTGTAGAATCGGCCTCTGGTCTTAATGGGTTAAAATAACTTTCAAATTGCAGCTTCAACATTCTGAGAGGCAGAATGCATGATCTTTGATGGAGTCATTAGTCATTATCTTACCTGTGAGGTGTTCCTGAAGCTGGAGCTCCTCCATGGCTCTCTGCTTCACTTCACGCAGCAGCTGGACAGTAAAACACAGACACACATGCATGAACGTGCACACACATTTTACCATTTACCATTTAATGCAGAAACGCAGCCAGGAAAGAGAGGGAGGGAAAAAAAGTCAAGATTAGAACAGTGGGGTCCGGGGACCCCCAGGGGGCCTTGAGGAGTTACAGGTCTGTAACTCAGAGAGTGTGCACATGGAACCTTAATGGACCCATGAAAGGTCCATTTGGTTCCATTTGTATACTCTCTTGAGTTAGGATTTTATAGTGTAGATTGGGGTCCCAGAGATAGAAAATAGGGCAGGAGCGTAACTCCTGTTCCTGTAGCATTAAGTGGCTTTAAAGTTTATGTACAAGTACACCCCCTGGACATGGTGCTAGTACGTTGCAGGGACTTACGCCCAATCTAACCCTTGATGACGAGTGCCAAGAAGGGAGGCATTGGGTGCCATTTTTATAATATTTGGTATGCCCCAGCCGGAGAATCGAACCCCGACCTCGCAGTCTCAGGGCGGACGCTCTAACCACAAAGCCACTGAGCTGGTGTAACACAACATATCAAACTGGGGGGGGGGGGGGGGGTATGATAGCATGATGGGGGGGGGGGGGGGGGGGGCGTTCCTGAAATGAAAGTGTTTGAGAACTCACCATGTTTCCTGAGGCTGGAACCTTGGCTGTCCTCCTGCCATCCTCCTCCTCCTCTCCTCCTCCTCCGTGTGGTCGGAACTCCACCAGCAGCCAACGGCAGTCCGAAGGCGTCGTCACGGTAACCACATCTCCACTCAGACTGAAGAAGCTGAGGACAGAGTGCAAAACACCAACACAAAAAGCATTAAAGTTGCTGTAAGTGACATCTTTAGGTTAAAAAAAAACGTTTATTGTTGACAATAATTAGTTTTTTATAAAATAATGTATTTTTATTAATGATAGTAATGATTGCTATTGAGCGAGTGCAACATGATTTGTGTGCATGGGGATCTCATCTTAAACAAGCTACGTGCTTAACTGAGCTATCCAGTTTAGTAGACCTTGTATTGCGAATTTGTACTTCCATGTACTGTTATGTACTGTCATGTACTGTTCTCATGTCTTACTAAATAAAGTACATCAATCAATCAATCAATCAAGCGTTTGTTCAGTAATCAGCAACAGGGGTTGCTGGACAATATTCCATGATTTTTCAAAGGTACAGTAAATAGTTTTCGCTGGCAAGGGGACGGTAGATGGAAACATATTAATGAATTCCTGGCAGTGAAAGAGTTAAGCTGAACTGGCAGCAAAAGACTCGCTCTCTACATAAACTTCCATAAATGTTTAGGTAGAGAGCAAGTCTTTTTCTGCCAGTTTTCCTTTATGTTTTTGAGGCCACCGCACCTGCAGTAAACTCTGAACAAAGGACAAAAAAGGGCGGAACAGTTTACCCTGGACTCTAGTGTTTTGTTAAGCTGTCAGGTACCAGAACACTGTCACCTATAGGTACAATATCACAGGTGTATATAACAATAATGATAAAAATGTAATAATACAATTCAGATGAATGCACACACACGTGTATATATACATATATATATATATATACAGTCCACACACTCACTCACCTGCTATCAAACGACTGTGGCTCCAGCACCAGCAGGGCGTCTCCGTCTTTCAGTGCCAGCTCCTTGAGGGTGCGCTGCATGTCTTCGGGAGGGAATACCCTCCACCCGCTCGCCCCTCCCCCCTGTCCTCCTCTATTCACTCCCCTGTGCTCCTGGCACAGCAGACTCTCCTGCGGCTCCCCGAGGGCCACCTGCACCTCCCTTAGTGTTGCAGCCCCGGCAAATCCCCTCGCCTCCGTTTTAAGCCCAGGCCCCCCATCCTCGACTCCATGTCCCTCCCCGTCGGCCCCCACCCCGTTCTCTACAGCAGCTTCCTCTCCATCTTCACCCAGGGAGGGGCGGACAACGGTCAGCAGCACTGGCTCCCAATTGGCTCCAGTTAGGACAGTCGCACCACACACCTGTGACAATAACATACTTATTGTTAAGGCAAGAAATATCTTAAAATCTATCTTGCGCATAAACAAACAAACGCCAACACGTCGGATTCTGCCACTATATACTGGTGGCAGCGCTCACATTTCACTGTTATTGGTGACCTATTGATTTTTGTTGTGCTAGAGAACGTCCGTCAAGGATGATATAACATCAATACAGCCAATTCACTTCCCCCAAATTACATACAGTACCAGGATTTATCTTTCTTTATCTATATATTGGCAGAATCTGCTTTGTTTGTGTTCATGTATGTCTGTGCTAAAAGTGTTTGATTTTGAGGCCTGTTTACACCATATAATACAGTGAGACTGAATGAAATCACTACTTCAAGTTTCTTGTTCAGAGCACAGAAACAATTGATAAAGATGATTGACACTATTTGGACTTACGGCATATCATGCTAACCCAAGGTTCTACCAAAGTACAACCTTGCTTTACTGTCATCCATGTTGGAAGTACACCATAAAGTATGTTATGGCATTTGATTGATTGAGTACTTTATTAACAGTTTACAAAATATCACAGAGGTACAATTATACAATAATGCTAAAAGGATAACAGAAAAAGTCCTACGGGCTTGTTTCCATTGTGGTCCTGTGTATTCAACTCATCGAGACATTTAAAGACATACAATAACATACAAGAAATCATCAACACTAGTAGCAATAAAAGTATATGTACAGAAAATAAAATTGGGGAGGGGGGGTGGCATCTACTCACTTCTCTACCATTCCACACAAACAGGTCAGAGTTAGTGAAAATACCCGCACTGTACAGGGAGACACTGTCATCTGGAGGGAGACACACACAAGCAGAATATAGTACTTAATTAAATGTACACAAGAAGAATATAGTACTTAAAGGTAGGGTAAGTGATATTTTTTGGTTAAAACAAAAAGTAAATTTGTTAAAAGGTTAAAGCACTATATTCTGATAGTAATCATTGCTATAGAGTGTTTGTTCAGTCACAGGAGTCTCCCCGTCTCTGCAGCTCTTTAATAAACAGAAAATACATTTTCCGGTAGGTGTCAAAATCTCAGCCAATCAGGAGAAAGTACCCATTTTTAAGCTTCATTTTTATAGTGTTCCAGTTCCAATTTTGCCTGCTCATTTCTTAGTGTCATCACTTCCAATTTCACTTGTTGAATCTGTATCCTGATTGAGTTCTCTATCCTGATTGGATAAAATTGGAAATGAAACTGAAACGAAAATGCATTTTCTGTTTTATAAAGAGCTGGAGAGACAAGGAGACTCCTTTTACTGAACAAACGCTCTATAGCAATGAGTACTATCAGAATATAGAGCTATTTAACACTTATTTTAACCAAAGAAAATCACTTACCCTACCTTTAATTAAACGTTTAAACACATTTGACTCTTACTCTAATTAAATGTACACAAGCAGAATATAGTGCTTAATTAAATGTTTAAACACATTTGACTCTTATGACGACTGAGGGAGTCTTGTGTCGGTTGTTATCACCTGTTAGAGTATTGTAGAGATGTACACCAGCCGGAAGACTCTTGGCCACAGTCAGAGCCATGTCCCCTTCCCAGAGTTCCTGATTCTGAACAAGCATAATCGCACACACGCAGATATACACACACACAAAACAAAAATACAAGTATAATAAGTCAACGCTGTGTACATTTTACAATCGTCTGTTTATCATGTTGAGCTTCAGACACTTATCAGTAGGCATTCAATGTTAATGATCAAGAAATTACCTGATATATAGCCAACCGCAGGTCTCCCACTGTCCTTCTGCGGTCAAAGCTAAGAGTGGTGACCCCACCCTGCTCTTTGTTGATTGGTTGAAGGGCTCCATTCTCCAGCTTATAAGAAGGTGCTAGATGTAAACGCAGCTCTATGCTATTATTGGTAGCCTCAAACTCCTCACTAAAAGAAAAGGATGTACAGTATGAGTACAATAGGAACAGCACAGACAAGTTAGACAAAGCTTATTCCACTGGTGCACTCAGTGGACCATG
Organism: Gymnoscopelus microlampas; assembly: GCF_963454915.1. Lineage (NCBI taxonomy): Eukaryota > Metazoa > Chordata > Actinopteri > Myctophiformes > Myctophidae > Gymnoscopelus > Gymnoscopelus microlampas. The sequence continues at coordinate 23,483,377 of NC_139957.1, read as the reverse complement.
CTCTGAATATTGTATCAGCTAAATGCCTAAAAGGTAATTTAATATAATGATATGCTTCTGTACCGCCTCTGCTGCAATTTGACATTTTCCTCCTCCGCCATCTGCACAAGGTGAGGGGGAACATTATACAAGGGATTCTTCAAGGCTGCGAAGAGATGAGCACAATATAATGTTTGAGTTTTCTTCATCCACGCTACCCCTCAGAACGTCTTCTTCTCTTTTCCTCCCGTCTCCCTTAATCTTTTCTTCTTTTTAAAGTGTGGCCATACATGCATGCCATCATGAAACAGAACCATCTTTGGCAATGAAAGTGGGTCATAGAGAGAGAGAGCAAGCAAGCGAGCGAGAGAGAGAATATAAGAAAATAAAAGATTTGGACAGTCAATTAGTTACACTTTGTCGTGACTTGTGAAGCACTTTTATTGTTACTGGTTAACCCATTAAGACCTGGAACTGTGTCATTTTTAGATTTGAGCTAAAAAGCATTATTTTACACTTTGGGCTATTCAAAAATAGCAGATATACAAGCTCATAGCGCGGCACCGAGTGCCGCGCTACGAGCTTGTAGATCTGCTATTTTTGAAAAATCGTGAAAATGTGTGCAAATCTTTGAATTTATATATTTTTAAAGCGAACATTTTTAACTCAAATCTTTGCTTCTGGGGGGTCCCTGGAACAAGATATTTTGATGGGGGTCCGCGGCCAAATACATATAATTTTAGGGGTCCTGGACATGAAAAAGATTGAGCACCACTGATATAGAAACATACGTTTTTCAGAAAACCGTTGAGATTCAGGGGACATGTAGAATCGGCTTCAGGTCTCAATGGGTTAAGTATGTATGAAGATCGCCATTGGCCAAATGAGGTGTAAAACGTTGTCACCACACTAGGACATGCACACAAGCAGCGAGCCTGTATAGAGCAGCCACTGAACAGTTACACCGCATTATGATTTGTGCTGCTTTGTTCACAAACTGCAGTGCACACAAAGTAAGTTAATATTGATAGCATTATGTCTTGTTTTGTTCAAATCAGGTCTTCATTTTTACTCTTTCTAGTCTGTGCACCAATTGACCATATTCACAAACAGCAGCCAATTTGCTCTCACGTCATAATCTGGGGGTGGGGTTTCCCACCACCGAGGACACAAGAGCAAAATAACCATTGTATGAACACAGTGAATACTACAACTATGCAACACATCATGCAACACATGCTACACAACGTATCTACGATATTACCTTGACTGGGCCGGTGCAGCTCTGTTTTCCTATAGAACAGCATGTAGGCACTCTCTTTGCCCTGGAACTGCTTCTGTATTTCAGACTCCCTGATGGAGGTCACTGCAGAGTCATTCAGGTCAAACCAGTGACTGCCCTGCAGGGAGAGGGACAGATGGAGGGAGTAGATGAAGAGGCATATGTAGATTCATAATCGACTCTCCCATCACTCATTAAGAAAAAAGAACTACAACGTAAAATGTATTTTTCTTCAATGTGCAACATGTACTGGATCTATTTCAGTCAACGTTCTGGATTGATGTTAAAATGGAAACATCCGAAAGAAGCAAACAAAAAACACAAACACCATGTTTTACTCTGTCGTTCTGGCAATCATTTCCCACAAAGAAATTCACAAATCATAAAATAAATAAATGGAAAATAAATACCCCATCGCTGCAGCATACCTCTGGTTCAGGCTCTGCTTCCTGGTCTGGTAGTGACTGGTTGCAGGTAGTTGCTGGTTCCTGAGCTGAGGGTGGATCAAGGCCAGTGGTCTGCTCTACAGGGCTGGGAGGCTCCATCATGGGGCTTGGTGAGTTGGCCTTAAGAGCCACTCTGGTCCCATTAGACACCAAGATAAACGCATCATTGTGGGACTGGAGGAACTACAGTATGAGAGATGATGACAAAGGGCAGAGAGTACAGGGTTTAGTAAAACACATGAGACATTAGGGCTATGAGAAACTAGGAGATATCCTATAAACTTGGATATAGTACCTCACAATGACTAAATCTAAACATACCTTGCCTATGGGGCCATAGTGTTTTCTGAACTTCTTGCTCCAGGAGGAGCCTGTCTTCTCCATAAGTTTCTGGCCCAGCTGGTCTAACAGCACACTCTTGGAGGGCTCCTAGTTGAGGGGTAATCAGTAACAGATCATCAATCAGTCCTTGGTGCTGATGGGTGATGGATTCATGACACTAACTGAACATGTAAAAGCATGTACCAGCTAAACTGAATGCAGGCTAATTACATGTAGAGTGAGAGCCTATAGTTGAATCGTGTTATACCTGGGCTATGACCGCTGTGAGAACAGACAGAGGGTCATCTTTCTCTACACGTGTCTCACATACAGGAACCTCCTTGACATTCTTCTGAGTTTTAGTTTTTGACTCATCCTCCTGTGCACAAAATATAAGAACGTTGTTTTGTTTAAACAAGCCAGCAGAGTTTGTTTGTAAATTCTTTCTACCTCTCCCTTTAAACATTTCATGCATAGATCTCCATCTTTTCCCAACCCCCCCCCCCCCCCCCCCATTTTATCTCACCGGTGGCTCCCAGTGGCCGAGCTGGTCAATATCCCTGATGTACACATGGTAATGGCCACCATAACAACCACCCTTGTGGATTATCACAGAGAACAGCTCATAGGAGTAATAAGAGTCCTCTTCATCGGTCTGTGGGGGAAAGTGACACTATAGTGTTACAGAATAATATCATCATCTTATGGTTACAAAGACTTCCAGTATGAATCAAAGGGTAGGACAGGAAACCATGAAAGTGGAGAACAGAATGAAGGACATTCAATTATTGGAACACAGTATTGTTATCAGAATTTACATTCCAAGGAGTCCAACTGGACATGTTTAATAATGACTGCCTTCACCAGCTGCAACATCTGAAGCAGTCAATTGTGGATAATGCGTGGGAAGCAAACCCTTATGATGTGCCCAAATAGCTGGGATGCAGTGTTTCAATCTGTCTATTACCTAGTGCTGCCCCAGTTGGTTTTGTCTTATTTGACCAAGAATGTTTTCCATACTGAATAAGACCAAATATAGAGATGCCTTTGCATCAGTGCATGTGTCAAATTGACTTTAAAAGTCCTTGACTAAGAATTTCTTCTTTAGTCTTATTACCTGTTCACAAAATGGCCGCAGGTTGATAGTGAGGGGGAACATGTAGCGTCCCGTCTCCTTGTAGCGCTCACACTTGGCAAAGTCAAAGCTGAACCTCAGCAGAGACATGGTCATGAATGGAGGCAGCTTCTTCAGTTTGACAGACTAAAGGATAATGAAGTGAAAGTACAAATTAAACTCCTCAGTGTTAATTTAACTTCAAAGAGTGTACAAATAGAACCAAATGGACTTTACTGTGTATAGATAGTGTCACGTAGCTTTGACCTTGACTGACCTTGGCAGCTCTGACTAGCCTGTTGCACTGGGCACAGCGATACAGGTTGTTGCCCTCAAACAATTCTTCCTCTACAAACATATTCCAAAGTGCTTCCTCCATGCTGGACACACCACAGACACACACCGTCAGGTCCAGGAAGTCCTCCTACAAGTAGACAAGTCAGTAGAGCAGACCCACTGCCTTCACACACACACACACCATATATACTGTACAGTATGTCATCTAGTATTTGCTGATAATTTTAGCCACTCGTTGTAATCTTTATTAAGTACCAGACATGAGTCTCAATAACTTCTGGTGTCTGGTAAAATGAAGACACTAGAAAAGCATATCAAGTGTACTTCCAAATACTTTCCTGTGACCGTCTAATCTGGCTTCTAAAGTACCAGAATCAATGGGACTCTAAAACTCTTTGAAGTAACCAGTAAATATTTGCTTTGGCGCTGCACTGGATTTTATTGTGTGTAATTTCTCACTGCCAGGTGGCTGAATGAGTGTATTCAATGACATAGAGGAAATAGGAACAGAAATACATTTTTTTTTTAAACAACGTGCATATTCCACAGACACACCTGTCTCTGGCTGACATTGCCACACTCCTTGCAGACAATGCTGTTGACAGTGGTCCCGTGGTACAAGTTGCGGATGAATGTGCTACCACTGGTACCCACTAGGGAGTTCTCCAGAGCACTAAACAGAATCCTGTTCAACTCCTGTACATCATGCTGATTAGTCTCCTGCAGAAGTTTGAAAACAATAATTACCGAGATTCAATTAATGGATTTAACTCCATTGTTTCTGTTTATATTGCGAGTTTTTCTGTCAACTCACACTCACTTCCTTACTCTTTCCAAATATCTTTTATATTTTTTTATCTGTGCCTTTCACACTCACTCTATACACACACACACACACACACACACACACACACACACACACACACACCTCGCTGTTGTTCCAGCCAAAGCTATCAGTGAGGTCAGCGGTTGAGGCACACTGCTGGTTCACCAGCAGCAGGTGAGCAAACAGTCTCTGGAGCTCTAATGGAATCACCCTGACCTGAGAACGAAAGCAGAGGGCCTCGATTACAATCGATCAATACCTCATGCATTACTTCAGTCTTCCTGTATTCCATAACACTTACGTTAGTCTCTGGTTTGTTTTTGTCTTCCAAGCATCCTAGTTCCTCTGGACCCAACTTGAACAGTTCCTCTGAACAGAAACAAAATCTCATTTTCACAGTTTCATGTGCCAGTCCACAATATTGACTGACAATGATAGCTGTGGGAGGGACTGATGTCTCAGTCCCTCCCACAGCTATCCGTTAGTATCAATGTATCCATCTGTAATTCTGAGAGCGCTCCAAATTGGACAATTTTGGATTGTACCATGGTTCCAGTTGTACACTGTCAAGAGTTGAAGCTACAATCCGTAACATTTAGGTCCCCTGCATGAGAGACCACATTTCTATTGCTCAGCTAAGAGGCAATCCCTGCTTGCTTGACCAGGATAGATATTGCGTGTAGGAGCTTCAGGCAGTACTACTTGTCAATCAGTAGGTGTTCTAGCCTTTTCGACACCAGGCAGGGTCTATATTTCACAGTAGAGTAGGGCACTGGATCTCAAAGTGAATTCCAGGGACTCTCTGGGTTACTGTAACTCTGGTTCATTTGGTTCCATTTGTATACTGTCAGAGTTGAGGGGAGACCTTGAAATTTAAACGTTTAAAGAACCACAGTCTGGAGCAGGGAGACCACCTCCAACCACTGAGATGTGTTAGTTATAATACATACATACATAACATACATTACATACATACATACTCTACCATTCAGATTGATTGAAATAACGTTTTAACAGATTGCAGCCCCAAAACTCACTTTTTGCAGTGCATGTGATGTGACTCACCTCTGAACTCTGGGGTGAACAGCAGGGTTTGGAGCAGAGAGTTGAGGTAGCACGTCCCTCCCTGGTTCTTGATGCCACTGAGGTGACTGTTCCCCCTGCGTGGAGGAGGGGGCTCTTCTCCGCCCTTCGCAGCTCTACCTGCCGAAGGACTCGGAGAAAACCCTTCCTCCTCCTCTTCCTCGAAAAGATTCCCAAACATACCTGCCGTTTTGCACGTCTTATTAATACCGTTTCCCCCCCAAAAAAATAAATTCCGATCCTGAAGTCACACAGCAGTAGAATATAGTACCTCGCATTAAGATCACCTCTTTTACCCTCTTGCTATCTCATCTTGGTCTTGCCAAGTTCTCTGTTGACAGTGGCTGGACTGACTCTGAAGTAAGAGGACTTCACTGGGCTAAACATAGCTATTAATGAATGCGACTTTAAATCGTGTTGGTAATGGTGAGCTAGCACGCTAGCACAGCGGTTGAATCACAGTGCAAAAATCAGTGTGCTCAGCGAGAACCAGCCCCTCGGGTCGACAATGCTTTCCGACAGATTATTGGTGTCTTCTTGAAGACCAAAGCGTTGCACACGCCTTATATTCAATCCACCGCATACGCTTTTAGACTAGACAGGGGCGAACCGAAGCTTGTTCTGCCTCCTTCTGTCTTAAATAAGATAACATATGAAACGTAAATAAAAATACCACTGGTGAACAGTAAGCAGCCATGTCTCCAGGCAGACGGTAGCGCGGTGGATTGTGGTACTTGTAGTCTCTAGCTCTGATCCATAGCACCAGAGCTATTTTTTTGTAGTCTCATGCTCCTCCCAATTAGTTTTTACCCCGTCGTTGGTTTGGCGTTTCACTTTATTAAAAAGAAAACTACATATATATGAACCCCAAGTCCTCTCTTATCTTTTGTATGCTTGTTGGTACTTGTAGTATTATGAAAAAAAAGCTTATAGGGCATAGCAATGGCGGGCATGTTGTGGTGCCACAGATAGAAACCCCATTAATTACCCTATAGACATTTCCGAAAAATATTGATATAAATTATTTTAAGCCTGGAACCAATTTTAATATCAAATTATACTATTTAATAAATGTATTTTTTTTTATACACAGAATCAAATGTTTTATGGGCATGATTCACCAGGAGCCTGGATGGCTTCATTCACTTGACAAATACGGTTTTGTACTTCAAAATCGTTTATTTTGTTTCAATAAGTTAGTGTCACATTTTGATTGATAATACATATATGTCAATTCACAGCAGGATAAACGTTTTATAGTTAAAATTAAAAATTCTCATTCAGAAACAAATATGGAGATAAGAATGAATATAACAAATCTTGTAGATGTTAATAACACACATATTAACAGATTCTTACAACATCAAATATAACATAGCCTACTCTTTTGAACTGAGGTACAATAGTTGATAGCCTATAAACGAAGACTCGCTGTAAAATCACTGTAAATTTAAATCTGAGAGTGTACAAATGTAACCAAATGGGCACGCACACCCACACACACACACACACACACACACACACACACACACACACACACACACACACACACACACACACCCCACACACACACACACACACACACACACACACACACACACACACACACACACACACACACACACACACACACACACACACACACACACACACAGTACAAGCACATTTCTTCTAATGGGTTTTTAGTCTGAACACCTTGGAGAGAGATGCTTTGGCACTTGAGTAAATCAAGTAAGATTCCCCTTCAGAGGTGAAAAACTCCCAGTCGCTACATCCAATAGTTGGGAGCCAGTGGACAGGAACAAATCCTTCGTATCCCTGCCACCTGACAATAAGAGAGATGGTTGCCATAAATCAAAGCTATACATGTACTTATTGGCTTTTACCTTGATACCCTAAATAGATTATTGGTCTGTTCCTGTTGAGCTCTCTTATGACATGAGTACTTGTATGTTTTCATGAGAATTAAAATAAATCCACTAAAATGTGGTGGTGGGCTAAAAAGCCATAAGAGCTCCTGGCCTAAAAATCCCAAGTCTATGCAACATTGCCCCAATGTACCATACATTTACACAACCATAAAGGCTTTCAGTCTACTGTTTCATATTAGGGATAGTTATTTGATGTTATGTGTATGAGATCAGTACCTGTACAGAATGCTGTTTAAAGAGTAGGATTCTCCATCAAAGGAATTGGCAACAACCAGGAAATTCTCCTCCTCCAGGCTGAAGAATTCCCAGTCCACTGCACTAGATCGATAGAGATGAGATGAGTGTGGGAAGACATATAAATGATATGCTGTAACTACTACAGTATATACTGAAGATATAGTATAGTTACTGTACATAAAGTATTCTCCCAGGATGTATAACATACACGTTACTGCCAGAGAGAGAGAGAGAGAGAGAGAGAGAGAGAGAGAGAGAGAGAGAGAGAGAGAGAGAGAGAGAGAGAGAGAGAATAGTGTGTGTGTACACCTGGATTATATGGCTGGTGAAATTGTACCTGTAGGTGACAATGTCCTGGAAGCGAACAAACATCTGTCCATTCATATCCAGCTCATAGATGGTAGAGTTGATGGCATATCGACTCGACCCATTACCATGGAGTCTGTCTCCATTGGCGACGACCAAGAAGACTCTGTTGCCAATTTGGAACATCTCCCAGTCCGTGGCACAGAATGTCTACGTGAAGAGAGAGGAAAAAAATGTATATATAGGTGTGGTAGTATGAACCGTGTATGACATGCTTGAATGTGCAGCTGGAAGGGGGGACATGAGACATTCACGGCATAGAAAGTGCAAAATGAGTTAAACTGTCAGACTTCTGCATTTTCAGAAGGTTCACTTTTTAATGATTTCAGATGATTCATAGTCTTATCGCCTCAAGGTGTTCATGCAAGTCTCAAATCCAACTATGGAGTTCCCCTAAATGTGGCTTTTCATGTGTCTATCAATGTGTCAGCACACTCACCTCAAATGTGGCTACAGTCAAATGTGTGATTCACTATCAGTTACATGTCAAAGCTATATCTCTCAACCAAATAAAAGCTCAACCACATGCTCTATTTTTGGACTGTCTGAAATCCATTGTCGCACCCCCTTCCTCTGCCTTTTTTCTTCGTCTGTCCCTCTCTCGTTTTCTCTCTCTCTCTCTCTCTCTCTCACACACACACACACACACACACACACACACACACACACACACACACACACACACACACACACACACACACACACACACACACACACACACACACACACACACACACACACACACACACACACACACACACACACACACACACACACACACACACTTTTATCTATCCCCATCTTTTATTCCCTTCCTTCTTCTTGCACAGACAAGCTAGTTGTTCATACTCATCTCTAAGATAAGGATCTTATCAAAGGAAACTGAAGCTCTTGAACACATCAATGGAATGCAAATGATCCAGCAGAACGCAACATTATGGATTAACATTACATCCCACACATACTTCTAAATCATCTATTATTGTCTATGAATCACTGCTAGCTATTATTAAGACTCACAACAATCATTTGAAACTTTTGACCTTTTTACTCACCCAAATCGACCCCTACAATTTGGTACTCTATCCTATAAGCATAATCAATCACTATGTTTATATTTTCTGCCCACCACACACCTTAATTGTCTGAAACACTTGGAAGCTTCCATTGACCCACACATAGATGACAGAGTCTACATGAGTGGTCACTCCATCAAAGGCATTCGCAACCACCATGAAATGGTATGGTCCAACAGTGAAGAATTCCCAGTCATATGCCCCTGAGGTCTGCAGCATCTGATGAACCTCGAAATACCTTGTTCCTCTGTTCCACTTATACACCACGCTGTCTATGGTGTGATTATTGTCACCTGAAGGACCAATTATGGAATAGAGAGTAAAGAACAAGACAGATATGACATGTAAAAACTTCAGTGAAGTAATTTAGTAATTTGGGAATTCAATAGTTGTTTGATCATTAATGAATAATTTGCACAAGAGATAGAGAAATATAACTGTGGTTTTGCCTTGTCTGTGATTGGCCACAGCGAGGTAGGCATGTCCGTTGATGTCAAAGGCTTCCCAGTCCCGTGCACAGTGGGTCTGCAAGTTCTGATATCGCACAAAATGTTTTCTCCTCTTGCTCCACTTGTAAATCACAGAGAACTCCGTGTCACCTTCCTTCTCTGATCCTCCTCCAGAGTTAGATACCACTAGAAACATCTAGAATAGAATATAGAATATGTACAATATTATGTATACCTTGTCTTTTAAATGAGGACCACACTGGAAATAAGTTTCTGAAACGTTATTGTGTTATCCTTGATTTATTTTTAATTCATGCATGACTGTTGGCTGTGCATTTATTATGAGTAAAATGACAAATGATTAAATAAGTGTGTATGTTGGACAGTTTCTATTTTAAGAAAAGTGGAAAATAGGAGATTCGTGGACAGGATCTCAAGGTTCAGTCGTGGAGGAGAGGGTCTACAGCTCGGTGAGCTGATTGCATCACTGCTTTTTGCAGATTATGTGGTCCTGATGGCATCATCGGTCTGTGACCTCCAGCTCTCACTTCGCATACGAGTGTGAAGAGGCTGGGATGAGGATCAGCATCTCTAAATCTGCGGCCATGGTTCTCAGCAGGAAACCGGTTGATTGCCAACTCCAGGTAAGGAATGAGGCCGTATCACAAGTGAAGGAGCTCAAGTAACTCTGGGTCTTGAAAAGAGACCCTAGCCACAAGTCATGGGGCAGACCAAGGACCAGATGGGGGGGATTATATCTCCACACTACACTAGCCTTGCCACACTATGCCTCGGGATCCCCCATTTAGAAGTAATGTGGAAGTCTGGGATTCTCTGCTGGAAATGTTGCCTCCATGACCTGACTCTGGATAAGCCAATGAAGATGGATGGAAAAGTAGGTGTGTCGTGTGCTGCTAAGTATTGTGTATCTATTACTGATGAACCGTATTTTTGCAGCTATTGTGGCATTATGTTTACAGCGTCTTTAGCAACAAACAAACAAAAAAGTATCACTTTTGATATCAATAAAGTAAACTTGAATTTGAATTCTGAATATAGGTTGAAACGTTCCTTTCTTTCTACTCTCATATAAAAATGAATGGAGGAGAGTGCAGATAGACAGGAAACCAAGGGCAGAGAGAGAGGTTACATTCAAGATATGACAGGAGTGGGATTCAACTCTCAAGGAGCATTATGCTTGGTGCATTAACTGGCTGTTCCACCAGGCACCCAAAGCATCATGCCACTTTCACTCTATTCCATTTCTGTCTTACCACCAATTTCTTTCATACCTTCTTGCCCATGCGGAAGTGTCTCCAAGCCAGTGCTCCATAGGTGCTGATATTCTGGTACAGTTGGAAGCCTGTGTGGCTCCATACATAGATGGCAGAGCCAGAGTCCGGGGAACGGTGAGCCATGGCAGCCATCAGACCCATATCAGGTACCTGGAACACCTGAACATGGGAACAAGCTTGTGATGGTTCTTATAATTCATAAGCTTGTACATGACACATAATATTGTGACCTGTAAGTACATTTCTATTGGGACTTGAATATAGGCACCCATTTTGATATGAACAATATAATCAACAGGATGATAATACTAATTTAGTACGCAATCTGTCTACTACGGCTAATTAGGATCTGTTGAAAATAGAACATATTGTCGCTGTTGGATGGAAACCTTGTACAGTATGTCCAAAACCATTACATTTCAGGAAATGGATAGAAGAACCTGTGCTCCAATGGATTCAATGTAGTTAATAGCCTATAATTTAGTCACAAGCTCCTGTTTATACATTTCATTGGTTAAATATTTATAAAATCCACAGACAGATTTTCAACCTGGTGTCCATATTTTTGGGGCTGTTATGGTACGCAAATATTTTCAATATCTTTCAAAAATCTTCAAAAAAAGCGGATCTACAAGCTCACAATACATCACATTGATGTGAGCTTGTAGATCATCTATTTTTTTTATTTTTTTTTGGCACAACACTGTCATATGACAAAGTATAGGATAGGGCACACATTTATGGAAAATGTCGTAAAGGTTGAAATATGGAGGTACAAGGTTTCTGCCTGACAGCAACTGTATACAAAGCATAGGTGCTAATTTTCAGTACAAGGGGATTGAAAATTTGCACCCCACGGCAGGTTGTATCCCCATCATAGTTTTTAATTCCCTTTCAATGATGAAATAGGCATCCTAATAAATGCTTTTTAACTTTTCACCGGAAGAGTGACTTGTTTTTTTCCCTTTGTTGCACGTTTTGAGTCCCCAACCAAAGAGTGCCTTCATAATATTTTTGGGGGCTTCTGAGCACTCCAGATGCTTTCTTTTTTCTAAGGATAATAGCTCTGGATAAGAACATCTGCTAAATACCTAAAATAAAATGTAGACCCGGACGGTTGGCGTGTCACTCCCCATTTCTCTCTCCCCATTTCCTGTCAGTCTACTGTATACTATCAATAAAGGCAGAAAAGCCCCAAAAAAGAAAATTGTAATTTGATACCTCAACATCATTCGTCTCTGAACTGGTGGCGAGGACCTGATGCTCCAAGACATAGTCCAGCCGCTTATGTTCTGATTGGGGAGATTGAGTATGGAAGTAAGAATATTGTAATGTTAGACAAGATAATATTTAATGATAATTTGCTAGCAAATCTTTTAGCAAACTATGGAGAAGTTATGTTATCAATCTTTACTGCTCCAACAAAACGTGACATTTGAGGAAGAACATTCCCTTGCGCTCCTGCCCAGCGGCATCATTGCCCTGTTGCTCATACATAAACTTTGCAGGCAAACATTTGTCATTTTAAATAGATATTTGTGGATGAGTGGGTGGTTGGTTCAATTTGGTTCTCACCTTCCAGCATAGGGATCCAGGATGTACCATCACATAGGTAAAGACCTTTTCTGACAGGGTTGAACCACAACTTGCCTTGTAGTGTCTCTGTGCACGAACGATCCAACCCCACTGATATTTGGACTTCAGCCTCTGACATCATGATTGATAGATAGATAGATTAGATAGATAGATAGATAGATAGATAGATAGATAGATAGATAGATAGATAGATAGATAGATAGATAGATAGACAGACAGACAGACAGACAGACAGACAGACAGACAGACAGACAGACAGACAGACAGACAGACAGACAGACAGACAGACAGACAGACTTATGCAGGCATAAAGTCAAGTAGACAGATAGAAAGAAAAATACATGGATACAGACGGGCAGAGACATGACCTGAATTTCTCATGTTTCATTGGATTGAATTGTACGTCTTTAAAATTAAGTGTAAGTTCAGGTTACCGTATGAAGGCAGGTTGACGCCAGCTTCCTTCTCATTGACAGGGAGGTCTGAGAGAAGTGGTGGTACTGACAACTCTGTCAGCCTGGGATTGGAAGACGGGCAGACATGAGGGGTGGCATCACAACCTGGCACCAGCACCAACTGCCGAATTAGACCCTGTATAGTGATGCAATAGATATTGATGGATATTGTTATCTATTTAGAATGAAAGACATCAGTTATAAAAGCTGTTTAACAACTGTTCTAAGTTAACATGTATTCTTCTGACGTACAGTATTCGACAGACACTGCAGATTCTACAAACTGTGTGTGTGTGTGTGTGTGTGTGTGTGTGTGTGTGTGTGTGTGTGTGTGTGTGTGTGTGTGTGTGTGTGTGTGTGTGTGTGTGTGTGTGTGTGTGTGTGTGTGTGTGTGTGTGTGTGTGTGTGTGTGTGTGTGTGTGTGTGTGTGTGTGTGTGTGTGTGTGCGCACGCGCGCATTCTTACTGAAAAAAGGCCTTTCCATCTCCCGCGGCTGCCAATGTGGAACCTTGCTCCCTGAATGCTCAGGTCAGAGGGGAAAGTCCTAGAAGGAGCCCTGTCCACCAAACGTATCATTAGGCTCCTTTAAAATTGTTTAAGTGAGTGCCTGCTCTTTCAAATCAATCAATAGTCTCAGTAATGACTATGTGGTGGAAGCTATAGTCTATAGCTTCCACCCCTGTTCTGTTTGTACATATGAGAGGCTAAGAAGAGTGTTATTACAGTATATTGATTACATGGTGCAAGGGCAATACCTGCTTCCAAAAGCCAAAGGGTGTTTCTACCATACCACCAACACCATCTATCAAATACTGTCAAGCCAAAATTACGAGCCTATAGGCTATAAGCAGATTTGGATCTGTGCCACCACCCTGTGATGAAAGATCCACTAACCCTAACGGCAGGTTGAAGATGGTACTAAGATAGTATGTGAATGAAACAAGTATGAAACAGAGGCACACGAAAAGCCAGGAGAAATCAATACTGAAAGACAACATGGAAGGAGGGAGGTATGTTAAAACAGGACAAGGTTAGATAAACAGCAGTAAGAGGTGGTAAGGGATATCAAGGAACTCACATTTCCAGCGGTGAGTTGCAGTCCACTGTGAGCCTGGCATGGCTGTCCTCAATGGCGAGGACCAGCGTGTGCCAGTGGTTATCGGCCAATCGCAGGCCTCGAAATACCCAGCGCTCTATGACCCCTGTGTGATCTTTAAAGAGAATGTGCAAGCGGTTTTTCGAGAACCTCAGCCCCAGGATGAGCCGTCCCCTATCCTTATCCTTCTCTCCCTGCCCTGCATCCTTGCTCTCACCATTCCAGTCTCCTTCATTTTTTGACTCCTTCTCTTTGTTCCTGTTCCATTGCTCTTCTTGATCTTTCTGCTCCGCAGTTCTGCTCTCCTCTGCTTTTTGTTCCACCACAGAAAAGATGTATTCGTTTCTCTGCGAGACACAAGACATTAGACGATAGGCAGGCATGCAATGCTCATTTGGTATGTTCTTGCACTCTATTTCAATGACGTGACGCGCATGTCGCTTAACACCTACACTGCAAGTCACACAATGGACAATTGATATGCATCTAGGCTTATTCCTATGTTAATTCGCTAGGTGTGAGTCGGGAGCCTTTGCAAACTTTGTTGAGGTGCGAATTTAAAGTAGTTTTAAATCTATGCGTGTCCCTGCGTGTGCTTCTAGTCAAATAGGTTCTGGCACGGCGTGCATTGCACGTGAGCATTGCACCCCTGACGATAGGACAATAATAGGCCTTAAAACCATCGGAATAACTGAAAAGTTTGATGCAATTTATCCTTACATTTGACGCAATGCGAGTGATCTTCAGGGTCACTACAATAGAGAACTCTTGGGGGAAGACATCACAGTTGACCAGGAGTTGAGAGGAGGGGAAGCTCAGGAAAGTGTGAGGGCGAGAGAAATGTACCCCCCTCACCCCTCCGACCTGCATCACATGCACCCCTGGCACAGGTTTGGTGGTGTCCCTCGGGAGGACATGGGACAAAAGATCCAGTGGGAGAAGATCTGGAAGGCCATTAATCAAGAGAAGAGAAGACAAGAGAAGTAATGGTCAGAAAGATGGAAGTTTTATTTTACAACTCAATCCACACATTCCACAGTACATAGATACATCCACACAGTAATACAGTACATGGAAATTGCAACTGCAATTAATAAAGTAAATAACCAAGTAAATAACCAAGTTAGAATAGTCTCATCCTTTAGTGCCGGACTGTCCTGGTATGTGAGAAATAGCCCTGGGTGGTGGCGGGGCTGTATAAGGAGTTGATTGGGGTTATTAAGGAGGCCCACTTTTTGTAACATGTAAGCAATAGTGTAGATTCAGAAACTCTTAGACAGATGAAAAGTGATCATCAGACACTTCTTATCCTGTTGGTGTTATTTGCATAGATGCTTTTTGTTGAATTCTACAGTATGTCTGGTAGGCTGATGTACATTTGAACGACTTGCACATATAGTACACCTGCATACACCCACACATACAGTAGTATAATGTAAACACACTCGTGTAATTGACGTTTTCCAAAGGAATGTTACCCCTAGGGCTTTCCAAGGTTCTAAGATGAAACCATAAACCATTCATTATACAATCATTAACCCGACATGAGCAACCTTAAAATGAGCACAACTACTGAAATGACAGGATGAGGTTTGGTGCATAATAATAAGTGTGTGTGTGTGTGTGTGTGTGTGTGTGTGTGTGTGTGTGTGTGTGTGTGTGTGTGTGTGTGTGTGTGTGTGTGTGTGTGTGTGTGTGTGTGTGTGTGTGTGTGTGTGTGTGTGTGTGTGTGTCTGTGCGTGTGTGTGCGTGTGTATAAGAGAGACAGACAGACAGACAGACAGACAGACAGACAGACAGACAGACAGACAGACAGACAGACAGACAGACAGACAGACAGACAAAGAGAGCGAGCAACTGGGATAGAATAGAATACACAGTAATTCTTTTAATTTATCCATTTGTACTGTAACTCTGAGAGTGTACAAATGTAACCAAATCCATTTGGTACGGTTACATTTGTACACTCTAACACTCAGGATTTCACAGTGTAATAATAGAGTTATACCTGTACAGTGTCTCCATGTTTCTCTGGCCGTGTCTGTGAGCCTTGACCCCAGGAGAAGAAGCAGAACCAACGTCACCGATGACATCACAGCCAATCACAAACTGCCTTTTTGATGCAGATGCCAACTAGCCAGCCCTCATGCCTCCATATCAAAGTGATCTCCCTGTTTCTGTCAATCACACACTTTCTCTCTCTCTCTGAGTCTTTAGGAAAGGTACACAGTGGAGGTATCCTTGAACCGGAGTATGCCCATAAGTAGCCTCCGATTCACCAAGTCCAGAAAATAAACTCCAGACAAGTAACTCACCAAAGTGTCATACTTCAAACTTGAATTATTTTTCACCTACTGCAGACAGATACTCAGATAGCGGTCAAGGCAGACAGGCAAAGTCCCAGATTAACTGTGCTTAGAGAGGAATCCATTTGTCTGTGTGAAGAATCCCCCGTACACACACCCCTTTTAAATACCGGAGCCATGCAAATGACTGAAGTGGCCTGTCAATCATCCCTCCCACACCAGTCCTGCCAGAGGGGAGGTAGAGCAGCTCTACGGGGTGTGTGTGTGTGTGTGTGTGTGTGTGTGTGTGTGTGTGTGTGTGTGTGTGTGTGTGTGTGTGTGTGTGTGTGTGTGTGTGTGTGTGTGTGTGTGTGTGTGTGTGTGTGTGTGTGTGTGTGTGTGTGTGGGTGCGTGGGTGCGTGCATTAAAAGTCAGATTGTACATTGGCTATTTTCACAATGAAGTATGTTATACATTGAAAAAACATACTCTCATTGCTATCTGAAAAGTTGTGAGATTGTAGATCAGCTGTATGTAAAAAACACTCAATTAAGTATTTCATGTTATCTTTAACAATTGCAGATGTATTCATTGATAGTCATGTTGTGTGAAATGCAACTCAGATGAAGTCTGCACCAAGTGAGGCTTGAACTGGTGACCTTCAGGTTGTGGGGCACACATTTAAGCGAGAAGCCACCAACAGACAAGAACCTGTGAAAAAGGAGATCACACAGATCATACAGTTTCACGCAAATAGCTGAAAAATCCTGGGTTTAAGTGTTTTTCAAACTGCTCAAGATTGCGGACAATCTAAGGGCGGTGCTTACTGGTCAACGTGATAGATGTGTTCCTCATTAGTCAAGGCACATGTGTAAGCAGGTCTAATGGCTGTCGGCCAAACGAGGCATGACTTTTGCCTGTTTAAAGTTTCAATTTTCAAAAAATTGCTATAGCGCCCCCGTTTGACCAATTGGAGTAAGATTGGTTTCAGTGATATTTGGAATGGCCCTTTACATTTCTGCAAAGTTTCAAAGAATGGTAAGTCTGCATGTATGTGTTAGGGGCAGATGAATAATTGTCATAAAACTGCAATATTCATTGGCTCATTAAAGCTTCATTTTTTCACTTATGGAAGATATTTTGCAAACGTTTTTTGGTATAGGTCCAAAGTTCATGTGTAAAAAGTTTCGTGCAGATTACTCAAAAATCCCAGGAGGAGATAGGTTTTAACTGTTTTTCATATAATTCCAAATGGTGGGAGATCTAAAGGTCAGAGGTCAAAAGTCAGAGTGTGAAAGTTGTTCAGCATGAGGAGACGCATGTGTGCATCGAAGTTTCATGGCTGTAGGTCAAACACGGCATGAGTTGTACCTGCTCAAAGTTGGCATTTTTCAATTGAGTGCTATAGCGCCACCTTTTGACGAAAGATTGTGAGAATTATTTCTTGATCGTTTTTCATGACCATCTATCATATGGCCGAGTTTCATAAAAAGCGACTGCACGGTTCAGCCAGAACTGCCAAAAGTGGCAGAAGAAGAAACGGAATAATGCGAATAACAATATGGGTCCATGCTGGAAGCCTGGCCCCATAAAGAGAGAAAAAAAAGAAAGAAATTAAGAAATTATTAACAAATGAAAAAAAAAAGAAAGAAACGCCATGCCAATACAGAGAGTGAAAGGGCAGTGTGTGTGTGTGTGTGTGTGTGTGTGTGTGTGTGTGTGTGTGTGTGTGTGTGTGTGTGTGTGTGTGTGTGTGTGTGTGTGTGTGCGGGTGCGTGCGTGCGTGCGCGCGTGCGTGCGTGCGTGCGTGCGTGCATGCGTGCGATGCCATAGGTGTGTGTTGCATTCATAGGAGAAGGGCATCCAGAGAGCAGTGCCTAAGGTGTAAGCCTATAAGCCCCAAAGCGTGGGGTAGAATGGACCACATTCCCAACACAAACTCTTTAATCTACATCTCACAAACAGACTCAAACACATGTATATGATCTCTCTCTCCCCCTCTCTCCTCCTTTGCAGTTCTCCTCCGTCCTCCCACTTCTCCCACAAGCCTGAGGGTGAATCGTCACCTATCTGTTATCTTTACAGAGACAATGCATCAGGGAGGGTGTCACTTGATTCCCATATGCTTCGGAATGATACCGTAACTTAAAACAGGATTGTAGCATAGAATCTGTATCCTCCGACTCAGACCTCCTTCTCTGACCTCGGACCTCCTTCTCAACGACCGGCTCCCTTTTAAGCCTTTGCTTGTAGGCCGGCTGCAGCTGGATGGAGCAGTGGTCAGAGCTTCCAAGCCGTGGGCGGTGGAGAGCTTTGTATCCATCTTTGAAGGGTGTGTAGCAGTGGTCAAGAGTATTGTCACGGGCCCAGGCTGGCCTAGCAGTCCGGGCACCTAAGGCTCCTAATGCAGCCTGACTAGGGATGCACATGATCGATTTTTTCATTAACGAAAACTTTCCTCCTTCATTTCTTTTTTAATTTCTTCTTTAAACGACAACAGCTCCATATTTCCTGCTTGAAAGATTGTAGTTCTTTAGTTATATTGTCGAGTCCAGCACGCAGTATTTCAGCTAAGCCCTCGTCCATTTTCTCATCCGAGCCTTCCTCACTATCCCTCCGTCGTCGTTATTTTGACCGACTTTGACCTCCCTCGAGCTACTCCTCTCTCCGCCATCCCTCTCTCTCCGCCATCTCTCTCTTCTTCTCTTGGAGTAGAGATCTAAGGCGATCTCTAATCTTCTTCCAGGGATCATGAATCTCGTAATATTTGTCAAAAAGACATTTATTTTGCCGCACACATCGAAGAACCATTTCTTTCAGTTTCGGTATTTCCATTTTTTTCAGTTTCGGTATTTCCATTTTTTTCAGTTTTGCCATTTCCCATCTGATGTTGTGTGGGAGTTCTGACTGCTCCAGATTGTACTGAATAACTGTTAGCTTGCATAATGTCTTCAGACTAGGCCTCAAATCTAACATGAACAGTTTATCAGTGTGAACACTCGCTGAGGCCATTCCGGATGGGTCGAAGAAGCATCGTTTGTATCCTCCAAAGATGATGATACGATCTCCCACCATGCAACATAACATTCTATACATTGAAAACGGGCCTTTTCCTTTTGGTTCCACCTGCTTCCAGGAGAAGGTCTCTGGATTGAATTTCCACAGATCCTTCAAGTCCTTGTTTTCTTCTTGGCCACCAAATATGTACAACTCTCCATTGTAGGCAAAGGCTGAATGATCCTCGCGTCCTTGTGGACGACGCTGAAAGAGTGCAGGCGTGCTTAGCCAGCAGTTGGTCTCTGTGTCAAACACACTAATGTTGTTGTTAAGCCATTGCTGTCTGCCCCCAAATACAAACATCTTTGTCCCGATGATGGTGGCAGAGTAACCCGAGGAAGCAGTTGGTGGAGTACCTCTAGTGTTAATTAAAGACCAGACCATTGTGTTGATGTCCAACTTGTAGATGACAGTGTATCCAGCCTCATACATGTATATGGCCTTCCCCAAGACACAGGCTGGGTAGTAGTGGTCGTTCTCTGGAACAATCCCACAAACCTTGGGCTTGAACCATCTGTGGGTGTCGACATCAAATGCATAAAGAAATTCAACCCCCAAGATGTAGATGGAATGTTCGATCAGCATAGCTGACACCTGGCTCCAGTGTGTGGAGGGAACCTCATGGGGACATTCTCCTCTTCCAGCTGTCACAGGGGGCAACATCATCCAGCACAGAGACACTGTGTTGAAAACATGCACTTCAGTATTATTCAAGTGTTCTTCAAAGCAGTCGCGTGAGTAGAGCTTGTATCCAAAGCAGTATACCTCGTGTCCAACTACCACAGCACAATGTAAGTAATTATTTTCTCTTCCATTCAGATGTACCACCCAGTGAAACATTTCACTCACCAACACGAATCAGTACTAATTTACAAGAGGAAGTTGTAAGACAGCTGGTTGATTTCAATCAAATCACGTTTGTACCTTGGACAAGTCATTTTAAAGGACAGTTACATGGTTGTGATGATGATGTTGTGATGTCATTGCGTGATGACGTCATCAAAATAAGTAAATAATGCATTAGTACACAAACCAGTGATTTTTAAATTAGCAGCTGATGACATTTTATTCCAATATCACACATTACAGTCATTTAGCAGGCGCTTTTATCCAAAGCGACTTACAATAAGTGCGTTCAACATAGGTAGGCAAAGAAACTACTAATCACTAATCATAAGTGCATTCTCTTCTAAAACAAGCGACTAAGAGTATACCTAGCGCTAAGGTAAAAAGTGTAATATATCAGCTACCTACTTTCTTAAACAGATGAGACAAATAGGAAAATCAAATCAGAGCCAGAGCTAAAACAAATGAGTGTATCAAATAAACAAGATCCAATAAAACAAGAGCTCGTACAACTAATTGACAACAAGTAGGCAAGGCTAAGAGGAAGGGGTCAGGGTAATGTTTCCTGAAGAGGTGTGTTTTCAGCCTGCGGCGAAAGATGGGCAGTGACTCTGCTGTCCTGACATCAGTGGGGAGTTCATTCCACCACTGTGGGGCCAGAACAGAGAAAAGCTGTGACCGTGTAGATCGGCCAGAAGGACCACTGAGTGACGTGGCAACCAGTCGCCCGAGGTGGCAGACCAAAGTGGTCGGGCAGGGGTGTAAGCCTCAACCATAGCCTGGAGGTAAGAAGGAGCTGTTCCTTTCACTGCCCTATAGGCTAGCACCAGGGTCTTAAACTGGATGCGAGCCGCTACTGGGAGCCAGTGTAGAGAACGGAGGACAGTATGTAATGATGACAGGGAACCCAGGCAGCTAAACAAACACATTAACATATGTGTGTGTGTACTTGTACTCTACTAGTGAGGGAGAAATGTCCCCACAAGTATAGTAGAATTTGAGAAGTAGACATTGTTTGGACAATGGTCCTCACAAGGACTCAAACAATATTTTATGCCTGATTTATACTTAATTGCACACCAGTGTCACTGGATTTGATTTACAAGCTTACAATGCACCTCACTGTGTAGATCACTTGTAGATCTGCTATTTTTGGTTTGTGACACCAACACCAGCGCGCCATTAAGTATAACTCAGACTTCCAGGTTTGGGTTAAAAATGGCCAAAAAGAAAATGCCATTTACAAAATTGCCATCCTAAAATATAGATATTCTTCCAAATATAGTAATAAAACGTCAGTCTGTCTGTCTGTCTGTCTGTCTGTCTGTCTGTCTGTCTCTCTGTGTGTGTGTGTGTGTGTGTGTGTGTGTGTGTGTGTGTGTGTGTGTGTGTGTGTGTGTGTGTGTGTGTGTGTGTGTGTGTGTGTGTGTGTGTGTGTGTGTGTGTGTGTGTGTGTGTGTGGGGGTGAGGGTGAGATGAGAATTGTCTTCCTGAAAACACTTTTATTTTCAACTCGGGTTCAAAGAAAAGCAAAGAATATAGCTGCAAGCAGCAATAATACGGGGCCAGTGAATGCAGAGAGAAAAAAGAAAGAAGCAATGATAAGTAACAGTAACAGTAACTGTTATATAATATATTATCGAATTCCGGTAGGGTAATATAACGCATTACTACAAGGAGAAGCTGTAATATATTATTAAAATGACACTACGTTACTACGTTACTTTGTGCGTTACCCACCAAAGTGAAGGTGTTTTTTTTTTTATCCACCCACAAAGCCGCAGCCTACAGCAAAATCCCTGTTAAAACTAAGCACTCACCTCTCTCTACAGGCTATCATTGTCAACAAATCTCTGTGATTCTAATTTTACTATAATCAGCTGAAGGGAGAGTGTCAATTCCATGTGCCAATTGTGTTTATATAAGATGGTAGTCTATTTAATTTATTTAAAGAAGGCAAGTTAAGCATCGCGCAATGCAATGTTCCAATTTACATCAGTTTTATTCATCGATTACGCAGGAAATAATCTCTAATCAGTAACATGTAGGTGAAACTTATGTCTATCAAATGTGGTTTTATTGAAAGGTAATTAAAGTCCAGAGCTAAGTTAGAAGCCAAACATCGGGTGTGTGTGCTCAATGTAAAATCTCCACGGTGCGGCTGCAGAGTTCATGTCGGAGTCGGACTCTGGTCAGAACGTGAGCAGTGTTGCCAGATTGTGCAAGAGGAATAAGCAACTAGGGTCTATGAAAACAAGGCCAAAAGAAGCGACTATAATATAGCCTGGGACCAGACGAATCTGCGAGTGCAAAAAAAATTGCACTCTGCGATTTGGGTCTGGCACCGCTCCATAGAGAATCCATTTCCTGCTCCAGAAGACGTGGGGGACCAATCAGGGCCCAATATTCGAATATGGGAGACTGTAATTGGTAGTTGGTTGTAGGTCTAACCAATTGCGTCGAGGGCCATTGTTTTGATCCCGCCCCTTGGGAAAAAAAACTTCCTCATGGAAGCACCAGACTCTATCCACACAGTGATATATTCTGGATACGCCAGGCTACATGAGCACTTCAAACCTATGTTAATTAATTAAACAATGTGCATATTTATATATGTTGGCTATTTGAAAATAGACGATCTACAAGCTCACAACCGTTCTACCATTATTTACAAGCAACTTCAGAAAAACAAGCCCAATGTGGCTTATAATAAACAGACCAGACAGGGAGATAGGAGAGCATTGGATTGGGGATAAATGGCTAGCGCAGTCTTCTCTTAAAGGTCAAATAAAATGAGGATTTTTATTTAAAGAGTAGCCTACAGTATAAATATAATTGTATAGAGCTGAGTTCTTTGTAGACCATATACATGAGTCTTAACTCTAACTGTCTAGTCAATGTTTTAAACTCATGCCATGTCTATCTAAATGAGTGTCCAGGGAATGTCAAAATGTTGTGTTAAGAGATTTTATTTGCCCCTTTGACCACACATGGATGCAGTTTAGATCCCATAGGGACGGTTGAGTTACTTCAAATTGGCTAGTTATTGGTTGTCAAACAATCAAAGTGGTACTGTAGGTCAAGATGCATTTTGTTATGATGTGTTTTTGGTTGACACAATGACACTACAGTAATATAACTGTTCACTGTTCAGAGAGGTCAACTTTTTAACAATTAAATGACCTTAACCATATTTCTATGTCCTTATCTTAATTTCATATGCTCAACATTCTATGCGGTCCTTGTTCTGTGGACTTTAATTTAAAAAGAAAAAGGTATAGAAAGAGGCTTGTGTCTTGTCATGCCATTATAGGCATTATAGAAGGTATATGTCTATTTATGAATTGATTAATTTAAGTAAAATTGATTCATTCATGTAATTTATAATCCTATCTTATAATTGAAATGCCCATCTGCCATCTCTGTGTCCCAAAAATAATTTGTGGCCTAATAATAATAATAGAAAATCTAGATTATTTAATTGTTCAATTTTAGCTTTTTTTTAAGTAACTAAAAAGTAATATGTAATATATTACTTTTGCTCAGACGGTAATATGTAACGAAATGTATTACTTTAAAATGAAGGTAATAAGTAATAGTAATATATTACTAAAATAAAGTAACTTGCCCAACACTGCCACTCATTCTCTATGGAGCCACAGGCAAAGTATGTGTCTACAAATAAAGCAAACGTGTCAATGTCTCTCCCAGGACAACTCCAACTTTTTCAAACCATAAGGTGGTACTTGGAGTACTGTTATGAATCCATGCATGCATGATTGACAACTGAGCAGCATAAAGCAAAGCTCTTAACAGATGTTAATTTCTCTTTATTGGTACAATATTTGAAGTGAAGTGAATCTAGGGTATTTTTTATTCCAATCAATCTAACAATTTCCTCTTGAATGGATACCCAAAAGAAAGGTTGTTATGCAGTTATGGTAATCAGCTGATGGATGGCAGCAGGTTTGTTGTAGCTCTGACTGAGGTGAGGAGCTTATTGGAGGCAGGTGTGCAGAATCCAGGTGAGTAGGCAGGACAGGAACACACACACACACGCACACGCACACGCACACGCACACACACACACACACACACACACACACACACACACACACCATGTAAGATAACAACATGTAAGATTTTGGTGACAGTGACAAGAAAGGTATTCAAAAGATGTTAAATTATACACGCTTGCACTGGAATATGTCATTAAATATGAAAGTTACTTTCTTATCAACTATGACAACGTCCATAAAATTGCAATTATGGGGTTTCAACTCAAAAAGAGCTGCTGCACTGCAAAACAAAGTTAAATCAAATGTATAATTAGTAATTTGATTAAATTAATAATTAATTAAAAATAAAAAATGTGTTTGCTAAAGATCTGACTAAGTAAAAGACAAATTGTTGCTAACAGGGAATGGATCAAATTTGATAAGTTTGCATCTAGGTCCTATGCACAAGATATAGTAATCATCATTGATATCCCAAGCCATTGTATATCATGTGTGCTGGCATTGTTTAGCAGTACTGGTGATGTGACACACTGCTCTTGACACAGCCACCAGGAATGAAGGTCTGGGGTGGTGGTCGGGGGGCATTCACCTGTTTTCACAATCATTCCATCGGAAATGTCAACTCTGAGTGAGGGGACAGCAGTGAGAGGGAGAGGGATTACAGTCACAGAAATAAATATTTGTATTCATTCAAATTCATATTTAATGCCATTTCTTACATAACAATAGCCATCCCAAGAAAATATAGTTAAAGATCCCCTTTTAATCAAAACATATTTTATAAAGACCCCCTATTCAAGAATCTAAAACAAATAAAAAGTCCTGGCAAGCAACTATATTGAGAATGAGTACACCCCAATCCTGACCCCTGAGACGAGTCCATGGTGAGCCCATGCTCTAACCCTAAGTTGTCAGTGCGAACCTTTTTAAACGGTGCACCTATGTACAGTATGTCTCAAACATGTAATAAATGCTGATATTTGCAAATGGATCAAAATCGGGTGGTTGCTTGTGATTATTTCTGTCTAGAGGCATTGATGCAATCTGAGCTTGTGGAGGATCTCACAGAATATAGTAGCCTAAATTTACAAGGCAAATGCTCCGACTCTTTTCTTCTTGGCCACATATGCCAATCCTTTTCCCTTTGCTCTTCCTCTTCAGTCTATCTCTATTCACCATCATGCTTCCTTCTAGGTACATCAGAGCAGGTGTTTCACTTGGTAGTTTCAGATGGACCACGTTAAGTAACATTCAAAAAGTCTATGTAGATAACCTACCCCACTATTCTGATGACAAAAAAACAATAGTTACAATCAGATTCTGAGTCTAAATGTTAAGAGACTGTGCCATCTGTTGTAAATTCCTATTACAAAATGTTATGAACGCCTCAACTTTCTTACAGAACAATCTTAAAGCCATCCCTTTCTATTGCCAAAAGTTAGACACCTCCTTTTCACAAATCTTAAAATAGCCTTGATATGTAGAGGTCAAGTGCTCCCCCAGGACCTCAGACTATCATCTCCAACTAAAATAGTTCAGAAATAACATATTGTGCTATTGACTCATCGCTGAAGCTTAATTGAAACAACTTTTCTGGTATCTGCATTTTCAAGGTCTCAGGTGACCATGGCTCAGCAGCACCACCTGCCTGCCATAAGTCTGCTACACATTATCATCTTCTGAGAAATGATAAAATACCAAGATGAGCGTATTGGTTTCACAATGCCATTATACAGGTAACTTCAAACCAGGCAGCAATTAGTTTCAAAACAAATCAAAAGCCACTCGACCGGGGCCCATGAGCAAAAATTAACCCATAGTGCCAAACAGCAAACATCTTAATTTCAAAACATGTCAAGTCACTCAACCCGAGTCAAGGATTAAGAGTTACTTAATAAAGTTATAAATAAATTGACCCTTAATTTGAAACGGTTTCAGATTAAAGGGAAATAAACCCTAAATAACTTTTTAACCCAAGAATGTCAGAGGGGGAAAGGGGATAAAGTTATCCATATGGAATCCCATGGACATTTGACAATTTGCAATATTTGTAGAAATGCACACTGAAGAAGCTTGTGACAGGGGACCTGTGTAGCAAACTATATTTATTGTATACAGTAGTAAAAGACAACAAATAATGTACAAATCAGTAGAGAAACATAACATAAGAACTGTGGGTACAGAACAAATATCTCCCCAGCTCAGTGGGTACACCTCCCTCCCTCCCACAATGCAACAAGAATGCATACATCACTTCCAAAATGTCAACACAAACTGGACAACCTCATCACTGCCAGAGAGACATTCTAACAGACAAATTAATATTACAAACCAGATCCGTTGTTGAGAAACAAGTTTATTCTTAAAACAGCCCACAATGTTGTTTTTTTTACTTCTTTCACCAACAAGTATATTGACATACTATACCCATATAGCATGTCAAAAAATCTTTCCCTTATCGTACCCCACCCACCCCTTTTCTACTCAGACAAACGCTTGATCAGCCTGGTAGGTACCCACTAACACCTGAAATCTTAATTTGTTCCACTTACGCTATTCCCACTTAAGTGAAACAAACTAGATTTCACTTAATAAATGAGTCAGGGAGAAGAGGAAGCAATTTACTACTATACAGAGAAAGACACTGCCTCAGTGTTACAATGGCGTGACCTTGCTTTGCTTTCACACTGACCAAAATACATGAAGTTGAGAGCTTGTCTTTGGAGTATTGGTCCAGGCCCAACGACAGTTACATCTAGTGTCCATTCTGAAAGTTCTGTACACAAAGCAATAAGTCCCCTGGGTAATATTACATTTAATAAAAGGAAAAAGGAAAAAAATATAAAATTTGCAGACCTGTTCAGCAAAAGCACCTAAAAATGCAAAGAGAATTAAAATACAAGACAAAAGCACCATGGTCACCGTTCAGAAGTGAACAAACTGCACATGAAATCACATTGAAACGGAAGGATTTCTAATAAGATATAGTTTGGGAAGTGCTTCCGTTTCAAAATATTTCCATGTCAAAACTGACGGTGACCGTGGACCACATGGCAAAGGCCTGCACTTGACCCGCAATGGATGAAAACTGTGATAACCTACAGGATACTATGCTTTCACTATCAAGAGAAGCAGAGGACCCACTGACAAACCCGAACAGCTGTGATGCTGTCATCCAATTGCAACCCAAGATGCTGACAGGAAGTAGTGTCCCGATTGGCCAGCGGAAAGACCTTTGACACGTCCGAAAGTTCAGTCCTGGCTGAGACAGTACATAAACAACTGAGGAGCCCCCACCCCCCACCCCCCTGACACACTGAGGAAAAAAAAAACATGAGACATCATTAAACAGAAAAATAATAATAACAATAACGATAAAGAAGCTCAGAAGAGAAATGGGAGGAGACTGAGAGGGATAGTTGAGGTGGCTGGGGGCATGGTCTGAAGGTGGCCATCACTGAGGTGGGAGGGGCTTAGCAGTACCCGCCTGTCTGCTGCTGGAAAACATCTATGGTGTCTTCGTCCTCCATCTCCAGCTGTTGGGACAGGGGAAAATTCATAACTTAAATACAATCCATCATTCCTTCTTGTCACATACGTGACTTCCCCATACGCTTGCAGGGATTCATCAGTATTCCATAGTGGTGTTTAAATGATAAATATTTCAAAACATGCAGACATCAACAACCCCACAGAAGGGGACAGTACAAGGGAGGTAGAGGAAGGTGTAGTGATGGGATTCAGTCCTGGGTCAACATAAGTGCCATGGGTATCTTAACCACTGCACAATTGTTTGGTACATGACTCATTACATTTCTACGTGACAGATTCAAACTGAGAACACTGAAATTGAAGGTGGCTCTAGCAACGATTGGCCTTGATTCTTTACCTTCCAAGTGAACCTGACTGTGTAAAGCACATCATCTCTTACCTGTGCAGGTGTATCCGTCTCATTAATAGGCTGACCATCGAACCGGAACCTGATCTGCCTTATTGAAAGACCCTAAAGGAAACCGAATAAACATAAAACACTGCAGGTGATGATCTCGTACTTAGTACATAAAGTCCCAAGTAAAGAGCTAAACTGTGCACTAAAAGAGCTGGGATATAAGAGCTGGGATTGAGTTCTTCAGCGTTCACTGCTGATGCCGAGTGACAACTCACCTGTCGTTCACAGTATGCCTTCATTAGTTTGCTGAGAGGTGTGTGCCTTTTGATTTTAAACTGAACCACCGACCCATCCTGACCTGCAACCTTCAGGTTGATGTGGTCGTTCTCGGTTTTCACTCCCTCCTAAGGAAATCAAAACACATCCACAACTGGTCTTAGGTTGCACTGATTGCACGTTTGAGATATTCCACTACGCACAAAATTAACACAAAAGTAAATTACAATGAGATATGAAAACACTGCACCTTCTGGTAGAAAAGTAACTGCACTTGATTATTGGTATATTTGTTAGTGTAACCGTAATATCTGTGTATGCCTTCTTGTATGGTGTATGAACAGGCATTATTATCTCAGTTTATATAAAATACAATGTGATCATTAACCAGGCATGACTGAACTGAACATGATCAATGCAACAAATTCGCTCACATTTGCTAACCTGGTAGCTGGCATGATTAGCAGTGTTGCCATGGCGGCTTATTATAAGCGACTTTGGACTTCTTTTTCTATAAAGTTGCTTGTAGAAATTGGTGGTTGCGGTTTTTTGGGCTCGTTTTTAAAGTGCTTATTTAGGATTGCGTTTATATTTGTTTTGTCTAAACCAGTGGTTCTCAAATATTTTCATGGAAATGTTTTGTTCCCAGGAGAGCATTTTGTGTTAGAATGTTTTTTTTTTTAAATCCACATTTTATTGTAAGTTTTTGAAAACAGCAGATCTGCAAGCTATTATCACATAGCCGATGCATATAAGTTTAACGTGCTCATGTAGTTTCTTCTTTTCAATTTGTTTTCCTAGACATGGTTGCTTATTTCTCACAAAATATGGCAACACTGATGATTAGCTTCCGGCTAACCGGTTAGCTGCACACACACCAGCCTTCAGGAGCTATGCTGATCGTTCCATGGCTGCCGGCTGTTGGTTAACGTTTTACAGTAAGCATTTTTGCCGCTGTTGTTGCACTTAATAAAACACCACCGTCAGCACGACTCTCTTTCTGCGTTTAATTCGTCATCATTCATGTCGGCGTCCCGGTGTCGTTGCGGCATTTACTGCGTTGCGGACATAGCGTGGTCCCAATGTTGCCACAATTTGTGAGTGAAATAAGCAACCAGGTCTAGGAAAACAAGCCCCAAAGAAGCAACTATAGGCCACATGAGCAGTTTATACCTATAATGCATCGGCTATTTGCAAATAGCCATTAGCCAATATACAAGCTCACAACGCATCGCGTTGTGAGCTTGCAGAACTGCCATTTTCAAAAAACTATTGCAATAAAATGTGCAATATTTTTTTTAAACATTCTAACATCACAAATGCTCCCCTGGGCACAAAACATCATGACATATTTAAAAACTACTGGTTTGAATAATAATTAAAACATTTGGAAGCAAGCCTGAATAAGCAAATACACTTTAGAACCAAGTCCAAAAAAACACAAGCACCAATATTTATAAGCAACTTCACAGAAAAAGAAGCCCAAAGTCGCTTATAATAAGCCGACATGGCAACACTGCGTGGTCCCCTTTCCACAAAGAGAAAATCCGCAAATGACAATCATTGCATAATAACTAAGATTCCAGCTTATACGGTTTTTGAGTCGAGTCTATATTG
Source organism: Gymnoscopelus microlampas (assembly GCF_963454915.1). Lineage (NCBI taxonomy): Eukaryota > Metazoa > Chordata > Actinopteri > Myctophiformes > Myctophidae > Gymnoscopelus > Gymnoscopelus microlampas. Next base: position 23,453,539 of record NC_139957.1, on the reverse strand, counting down.
TTGACCGAATCTCTTCTGCATGCTTTTACGCACACGCCCGTATAAGTGGAAATGATGCATAATACAGGCAGTCATTCATTTGCGAAACAAACACTGCGCCGATTCTGAGAAACGTGCAAACCAGGCCATTTTAGATTGCACAGTATCTGAAGAAAGGTTGGCATGAAGCTTTGTTTTTAATCATCACATTAAATGCTGCCGTCCTTCAATCAAGATGTCTTACCTTTGGCTTTTCCTCTGACATTTTGGCTGAATTTATCTGTGTGGTTTAACGGGATGCGATGTTATTCGCCAAAAATATTTATTTTCTGCCGCCTTCTGCCCTCTCTTCTCCTCCAGTGTCGGGAACGCGCGTTCAACTCCTATTGCACTTGGCTGATTGGATCCGGTGAGACCACGTGACCAAGTATTCGCGGGAGCGCGGAAACGGGAGCGCGCACAAATGCAAAACATTCGATCACGCCGATTGGAGAACCCGCCAAGGGGGTCGGGGGAGCTTCCTCTTCCCCTCGACCCTCATACGGCAGTAGTTCTCAAACCTTTTGGTGCCATGGACCACCAAATTGATATTTATTTGGCCGCGGACTCCCATCTGAAAATGTTCTGTGCCAGGGACGGACCCACAAGAGAAGATTTGTGTTAAGAAATTAAAAAATATTTTAAAAATGTCTTTTTTTTTAATGTTTTTTAAAAATGTTCAAAAATAGCAGATGTACAAGCTCGTAGCGTGGCATGAAGTGACGCATTGTGAGCTTGTATCTGCTATTTTTGAATAGCTAAAAAGCATAAAATATGGCCAAGGGGTTAAACATTATTGTGACGCTGTATTAAGAAATTTTACTGGGGACCCCCTGGAACCCCCTCAAGGACCCTGGGACCCACTTAAGAATCAATGCCATAGGGACCTATTTTGTAAACTACCCATAGTCTGTTATGAACCAGAGGAGGAAAAAAAAGCTTTTTTCTAGGGATAATACATTTGTATCCGAGACTTTTAGGCAGCAGACGCTCTTTATCCAGAGCACTTACAATATGCAAAGGTAAACGCATGCATCAAATGCATTATTATGATGCACTTTATAATTTGCCTAGTGTGTTCATTCAATGCCCAGCTATTTTAGGCATGGCATCTGTTGTCCAGGTGGGGGCGCTCCAAAACTGTTGGATTCAAGGGTCTAAATCTAATCCATTATAACTCTATGGTCTAAAATGCTAATCCAGTAGATACACTGACTGGACCCACCCTTACTAATACATCCACACTGACCATTGAAATAAATAAAAAAGTCACATAACACATGTTGCTTTGAAAACATGTTTTTTAATATAACTAGAATTTAACAAAAGCCTACATTGACAGCAAAGACTTAAAGTATTGCTACAGTAGAAAAAAAATAGATGACCTTTGTGTATTAGATTATATTCTACAGATTTAAAGCCAATTTAACCAAACTGCATTTCAACATCTAGCCATTCAAACTACATGAATAGGGGTTTTATCCAGAGTGCATATTGACCTCAAAATAATCATACCAGTTTTTAAGGAAATCCATTTCAATATATTTCAAACAGTAAACATAATTTTGAGTCTCAGCATGAATGAATCCAAGAGGACATGTGAATCTGAAAGGGACCCTACGGTCTTTAATATAGGAGTCGCATGGGTTGTAATTTTGATTCTCTTAAGTCTGAACTGTACATTTTACAGTAAATCTAGGAGTCCGTCCAAGTGGGAATAAATACAATAAAACTGAACATCTACTAAAAAAAAAAGAGAGAGAGAAAGAAAAGCTGGGGCAAGAAACATTTTGTGTAACTTCTCGGCACAACATACAGCCTACTATTAACATATACCAGCATGTCAAAATGTGTAATGAAGATATGCTGTAAAGGTGCTGTAAGTGATATTTGTTTTGTTAAAATAAGTGTTAACTAGTTCTATATTCTAATTATACTGATTGCTATATAGAGTGTTTGTTCAGTAATTTACAGGTGTCTCCATGTCTCTCCACCTCTACAGTAAACAGAAAATACATTTTCAGGTTGGTTACAAATTTCATCCAATCAGGAAAGAGAACCCAACAAAGATAATTTATCAGCTTGTGTTCCAGTTCCAATTTTGTCATCTCATTTATTCTTTTCATCATTTCCAATTTCACTTGTTTATCCTGTATCCTACGTGAGGTCTCTCTCCTGATTGGATGAAATTGGTATCCTGATCTGAAAACCAATTTTCTGTTTACTACAGAGGTGGAGAGATGTGGAGACCCCTGTTATTGAACAAACACTATAGCAACGATTGGTCAAATAAAGAGCTAGTTAACACATCTTTGAAGAAAAACTAATCTTTAAACTAATATTGAAAATATAAACTCATGACAATTTTAAAACTAAAATAATCTTGGTTGGAATTCAACAAAACTCAGTCATTGAACACTGCCGCTACATTCAGACATCCCCCTGTTTTATCCTTCTATCTTATTTACACTTAATACAGAATTCATCATTGGGGGTCAATGCAATAAATACAATGTCACCTTTCCAGAGATTTTATGAAGACATTTTTTGTACTACCATAGCAGGCACAGGTCAGGTTTTCATGTGATAGCAACAGCATCCATTGGGGTGAAGGGTTAAACACCAGGGAAAAGCAGGACGTTCATAGCATGATGTTTAAGTTCACCGATTGCCTCATGAAAATTTGGAGTATGGGTTCGGTCCAGTTAGACCTAGAGAGATAGAACATAATCAGCAGATGTTGTGGTTCAAGGAAGGTCACTGTAACACGTCTTAAGGGGGAAAAATCTGGTCAGGTTCAAAACCTCAATAGAGCAGGAATTGTTTTTGTATCTCTTTCACAATGTACATTTTAAGTCACAAGGCAAAGTCTCTTTGTTTCTCTGAGAGGAATGGGGAAACAGATTGTGTGTGTGTGTGTGTGTGTGTGTGTGTGTGTGTGTGTGTGTGTGTGTGTGTGTGTGTGTGTGTGTGTGTGTGTGTGTGTGTGTGTGTGTGTGAATACTCACCGTATTTCTTTCGTATTTCTTCATGTCTCATATTCATCTCTACCTTCCTATGAAAACAAAACCCCAAAGAAGATTTGAAAACAAATCAATAACTAAAAGACGCTAAAACACTCCTTGAAATCGTTTATGTCACAAACCGGTTTGGGCAGGTTTGTAGTTTGTGACGTGTGTCCCTCACCCCCCATATAATGCTTTTGTGTTGTGCTATGAAGGTAACTGATAGGGAACAGTGAATACAACAGACAATGTAACGGGGGCAGCTGATTCTCTGATAACAGCCACAATGTATATAGAAACTGAGCACACCATGCACACACTAGGTAGGTACAAGACTCAATGAGTTCAACTAAACATGAAACACAAATGCCAAATAGGTCAATAAAATATTATTTACAATGGAAGCATTTAAGTGCAACCAAGGCAGGACACGCATAATAATCAAATTCAAGACAACTTAACAGCTCATTTGTGTAACATTTAACAGTATTTTAATTCAAACTTCAAAATAAAATAAAAATGTTTATTATAGAGAAAATGCATCTGTTATCTGCATTAGGCTGCTTTATAATAGAAGGGCACTCAGTTTCTACTGAGTGGCAGTTCCAGTCCGTAGGGACTTGGCTCGGGAACTGGAAGGTGGCCGGTTCAAAGTCCAGCACGGACCGCAGTATGGAGTGTGACTGGTAGCTGGAGAGGTGCCAGTTCTCTTGGGTACTGCCAAGGTATCCTTTGAACAAGGTATGGTGTCCTTGAACAAGGTATCATTGAACAAGGCACCTTAGTCCACATGAGTCCAGACAGGCTGTAGACTGTACAAGCTACCTCAGTACGTCAAGCCCAATCAACCTCCTATTACCATGTAGGTGGTGACTGCTTAAAAAAAAACTAATTTCAATGCAAGTTTGCACTATTGGTAATGTAAGATAGTAGATAGATACTGTAGTCTATCAGGTCCTGTAAATATGTCAGAATCACTCAAAAGGGTTAACCTGAGAATTAGAGCACCAATACTCAAAAACACACCACTTATGGCCATACAATGACCTAGTGGATGAGGCCCTGGCAGTATCAATCATGCAGTGAGGCAACCCCAGTGTTTAAATTGAACCATTCACCACCAGGCCAGGCCCACAAAGTCAACCTCTCTGGATGGGGATGAAAATCCCCATGGGGATGATCCCTGCCAGCCAATATTTCGCTGGCCAGTAAGGAGGTATCGGAATCATGGACAGGCCTCCCTACCGCACTCTGGCCAGAGTAGGGGGGAATTAGAGCGATAGGAGGAAACGCATACAGGAGAACGTGCTCGTGCACCAATACATCCTCTCCTAGAGCTGACCTACAGTATGAACCTGAATGGTGAAGAACAGAGGGTATTGAGATGTTTCTGTCAACGCAAAGACGTCTACGCTCACATGTCCCAATTTCACCCAAAATGTTCTCCCTCTTTCTTTGCTCTGGAGTGTGAATGCCAACCAAACTCTGTGGCAAGAGGATGAGATGTCCCCTCGAAACTGCTCAGGAAAAGAAGAGAGGGAAGAAATGTCTTGCTCATTCTGACCCGAGAGACTTTCAGGCAGGGTGCTTTTTCTTCCTTGCCGTCCAGGTAGCCGAAGGTGAAGGTTGTGCTGCTTGCGGTGTAGACTTCCTTGTCCACACACTCTTGGGCAAGGGACCACCAGGATACTGAGAGGCGGCTTGCGGTTTGGGGACCTTGGGGATCCTGAAGACTGTTGTTTGGCCTCTTGTAGCCTGAGTGTAGGACAGGCGAGGAGCTGCTGGACCTCGTCTCGGCATGCATAGTTTCAATAATGCTCTGACTGAGAGTGTGTCCCTCTTGTAACTTTTGTTGGAAAGACTGGACTGGAAATGGTCAGCCTTCGATGGCAGGGACAATGACGAAGAAGAGAGAGCGGTATTAGGATGGAGATGAGCTGCCACACCTAACAGGATCGCTCTCGGACGGGTAACCCTGGTGTGCTAGCCGTAGACAAAGCAGCTTTTCAGAAAGGCAGCAGTACAATGGGTAAAGCCATCGGTGGACATCAGTGTCTTGGGCATGTTTCAGTCCCAAACACACGCACAACGCATATTGGGTGAGTATCCCAACTCGACATGCTGTTGCCAGAAGAGTACGCTCGCACCTGTAGTTTTTCAGAGCTTTAGCTGATGGCCAATGCGTGGGTGGCCAGGCCAATATATTGGAAGGAGGGCTTGTCCTCCCCTGACTCGGGTCATTAAGGTCAGCCACTCAGGGCTGGCGTAATGTAATTTCAGCTTCTGCTGAGTACACGCAGGGGGCGTTCCCATAGTGAGACAAAACGAATGCTGAAGGCCAGACCTCACCAATGCAGCTACCGGTAGTCGCAACTCCTTGCAACAAAACAGTTTTAAGGCCAGTTCACACCAATGCAACTCCTTGCAACTGCCATTGGGGATAATGGTTGCAAGTAGTTGCATGTTGCATTGGTGTGAACTGGCCTTAAGAGAGAGAAGTAAAGATAGGCTGTGAGACATTTCTAGTACCCAGTTGTGTTCTTATGTGAACCATAAAGAATAACATGAGTGTGGATTCTTACTGTATGCGAACAACAGTATAAAGAATAACATGAGTGTGCTCACATCCCAATAGGCCCACTAATGATAGCACGCACCTTTCAGCTTGTTTGCTCCTTGTCTTGTTGGCCTGCCTTTCCATCTTGTCGTCAAATCTTTTGGATCTGACACACACACACACACACACACACACACGATAAGTAAATTATTAGCTAACCAGTAGCCTTTGCAGGGGCCACACCAAAGCCAACACAGTTACATACAATATAATATTAAGCATGAAAAACTCTAATCACTAATGTGTGTAAGCACTTAGCATAAACCAACAACAGGATAAAGCAACATGAATAGATGACATAGCGAGAGAGATAGAAATAGGTAGAAATATATATAGTAAAACATAAACACAATTCAAGATGCCTGTACAACAAGAATATAACTACCTGTTTAGATAGAGCCAAAGAAATGGTCTGACTTAAGCTCATATTTCTGACCCTTTAATGTGGGTCATTTCACAATAAGTCAGGTGTGCATGTTCAAATGACCTGAAGAAGATCCACAGCGGATCGAAACGTTGTCAACCTTTTGCTACCACTTTTTAGCCCAGCACCCACACTTCATGTGCGTATAGTTACGTTTCCTTCATTTCACAGTAGACTCATCCATGTCACACTTTAACACTTAGACTCACCCAAAGTTCTCACACTTGCAGCAGCAGAACAAGCAAACGAGAAAGGCAATGATGATGATTCCGCCCACAACAGCCAATGTGATTATCAGTGCCTGGAAGTTCACTGCATAACAAACACACACGGAAACACAAGGAATGTAGTTAATGCCAACTTGTTTGCATGCTAACTTATTATAACGTATTTATCTAAACGTGTTGCCCCTCAGTTTGAGTTGCATAAATAGTGTGTGTGTGTGTGTGTGTGTTTGCTTACTCCAGCAGAGCCCCCAGCGTGCATCGTTCAGTGGACAGAGTGCATGAGGTGGTAGGATGGTCTTCACAGGGTAGGTTACACATGACTTGTGTGTTATGCACCACAAACACTGTAAGGATCCACACAAAACATACACATAGCATGACCAGTCCAGTAGTCAGATAAATCATGACACCCTGAGTAATAAGCAGGGACAGACTGTAAGTATAATGCAATGACACACAAAGACTCGTATTTTACTGACAACAAATCCCACAGTCCCACACTCTCAATGTCTTCCTCTCACCCAGACACAAACAGATAAAAGAATGAGGAAAAGGGGGGGAAAAATAAGGCCAGCAAGGAATTGAGACCAGCTTTACTCTCCAAACCAGTCTAACCGGTAGCTCAACCGGGGAGGAGCCAGATGGCCGCTCCACCTGCAACAATCTCATCCCTCAACAACACTCCGTAAAGACTGTGTATGTCCTTATTCCCCTAAATGTTTAGGTCTGCCCAAAATGACAACACATTTTTTATCCCCAGAACTCACCGACACATTCTTCAGACATTCTTCACAGCTTGTTCCATTATTCTTCTCGCACGCTGTGAGAGGGAGGAGGGTGAGTTAAGAGGTTTATAAAGCTTTGAACAGGGCAACCATAGAAGGGTAAACATGGAGTAACACACAGTGTGAGAGTTCAGTGTGTTTGCTGCTTTGTGTTGGTCAGTGACACTAAAGCAGCTGCGCAAACGCAACAACACTGTCTGACAACATATAAATGGAGACAACACAACTGACTGACAACATGTAAATAGAGACATGTAAACATTAGTTTGTATTGTATTTGACTGGGGATTTAAAGGCCTACTGGTTTGGCCCCATAGGGTGTTTTAACAACAGCCAAACCACCTGGGACATTTACCATGGAAACACATACCACAGTAAACAGGGTATAGATGGAACGGAACCATTATTATCCGCACCATAGTATGCTGTAGACTTACAGGCATCACAGTAACCTTAGTAATTACTGTCAAATGAAATCTCAAATAAAAGCAAAGAGGTCTGGCACAACATATAGGCTTTAAGTCCTATTACTGTGATTTAAGTTGTATGTTTGTCTATCTGTCTTTGTTACACAACAACAAGAACCTGGAGTGTTGAAAAGGGAATGAAAACAGTATCATTGTTCCTGCTGAGAGGTTTCAGTTACACAAAAGCTACTGCATGAAACTCAAAGAAAGAGAGACAACACCCTTAAAAATAAATAAAACTGTTGGATAGCCTTTTTGATAGGTTTACCATGTTAAACTAAAAGGACACAGCGTGTTCCGTTGTTTGTAGAATGTAATTGTTCAAACTGCTGGTCTTGCATCCATATCAAAGGCAGGTTTATATCGGGGAATTCATAACTAGAAAGGCTTCGATAGGCTGATAAATGAACAGGAAGAAAAGTCTCTCGTAGCCCAAGTTAAATGTATCTAGAAAATACACAAAGCAACCAAAGGCAATTATAACAAGAAACAATGTGATCGAATTATGAATTGTTCTTAATCTTTAATGACAAAAGAAAGTGTCACTGATTTCCAATCTCACCGACGCCAGGTGCGGAAGTCTGGGCGAAGACCGTCGACACAACGCAGATAGTGAGAACAAGGACAACACTTCTGACATCCATCATCCTGACTCCTGTCAATCTGTTGTTAATGTTAATACTTAATACACTGAACTGACTGTACTAAAGTACTAAAGTATGTAATGACTTGAGCTTGAAGACAAGGAATTTGCTGCTGCCTCCTAGTTCTGTGCTCCAGTCGGCAAAGACTCGGAGTCGGAAAGTTGTGATGATCGTTCTCTTCTGTTCTGAGCAGGAATGTGACCGATCGCCTCCAGGTTGTGAGACGCTGAGCGCATTGTCGTTACGAACGAAACTGGGGCAGGAAGACGTGTGTGCAGTGGTGGAAAGTAACTAAGTACATGTACTTGAGTAAACTTTGGAGGTACTTTTACTTTCCTGGATATTTCCAATTTTCGATACTTTTACTTCTACTCCACTATACATCCCAGAGACTACTTTTTATCCACTACAATTTCCAAAACGAGTTACTTTGTAGTTTTGGATAAATCTTACAAAACATACATTAACCTACTTTCAGCCATACACATTTCGGCTATTATAGCCGGTCTACAAGCTCACAAGGCGTCGCTTAATTGCGACCGTTGTGAGCTTGTAGATCTGCTTTTTTTCAAAAGATTTTCATTCATTTTTAGAACTTGAAATGGCATAATGAGTACTTTTACTTTTGGTACTTTAAGTATATTTTGATGCCAATACTTTTGTACTTGTACAAAAGTTGTACATTTTGAATTCCGGACTTTTACTTGTAACAGAGTATTTCTATAATGTAGTATTGCTACTTTTACTTGTGTGTGCAGCTTGCATGCATGCATGCATGCATGCAAGCAAGCTGCACACACAAGTACACAAGTACAGTGCACACATGCTCATGTGTGTGTGTGTGTGTGTGTGTGTGTGTGTGTGTGTGTGTGTGTGTGTGTGTGCACGTGTGTGCGTGCGTGCGTGCGTGTGTGCGTGTGTGTGTGTGTGTGTGTGTGAACTATGAACTAAAACAAAAATAGTGGACAATAATCAATAATTTATTAAAGCATATTTTTTTGTAAAGCCAGTTACAAATAAAAAAAACAACAACAAACATATCTCTCTCTTTCTCTTTTTTTCATATAAACAAGCACAATGTTTTACTATAATGATGATAATAAGCATAACATAAGAGAAGGCCCCACTCTGGCCGCCTGCGGCTGATTTAAGGACCCTTTATTGTATTGAAGTTGCCCATAGATACAAATTTGGGATTGATAGGTCTTCAACAGCTCTATATTGACCATAGAATAAACAGTGATCCCAAAGCAGCATCTATGAGCAGCCTCTTCTTACTCAGTGTGATATCAGTGAGAGACAAAACCATAGATGTAGAATAGGTAGAACAGACAGTCAGACACGTACAGCTTAACCCATAGCTCCAAGCTTATGGTTTAATATAGCCATACTTTGTTTCCCTGGACTCTCTGTTTCAGTGACCACCGGTAAAAACAGACTTAAAGTTCCAACTGAAATGTCTTAGGTTTGACCCATTCTAATTCTATAGTCAGGATCCCAGGGGACTGTGTGTAGGCTATATGGCAATACAGACAGGCAATAGTTTGAAATGGTTAAAATACATGTCCACTTTAAGTTACTTTAAATGACTTTACACTAAGGTGTAACAAACAAAAAATGATGTCATTGGGGCAGACATTCAAATGCCTATTCACTATAGATAGAAAACTGCTAAATTCTCCTAAATTCATAATTAGAGTATTGGGATTAGGTTATGTATATAAGAAGACTAAATTTTTGTAATCAAAGATTTCCCCAGGGTATTTCATGTATAATGTTAATCTAAACTTGGTTTAATCAATTCATTAACCTATATACTTAGTTAACTAGAGTACCCCAGGGTTCTACACTAGGTCCCTCATTTTTTCCCGCTACACTAAATATTTTTTGCAGAAAATAGCTGATCTACAAGCGTGTCTCACATTACGTGTCTCACATTGCGACATGTTCTGAGCGTGTAGGTCTTCTATTTTAGCTGAATGTTCGCCCCAGAAAAGTAATGCGAGGGTTCACATGGTTAAGGACATGGATACCGTAGTGTAGGCATTCCATGTGAGAGTGATCAGGTTTGTCTGACTGTAGTGCCACAGTTGGTGATATTAACATAACAACAAGATAAACACACACAAAGAGCAGTCATGAGTATCAGTACTCCCAACGCATGAATTCCCATCTCTGACAGTACCCATTGATGTTGCATGGTGCCTAATCGCTCCTCTCTCACACTGAGATTGAGAATTAAATTCCCTCATTCCAAAGTTCCATTCCATTACTACACAGTTCAATAAATGTCAGTCTCTGCCCCCCCCTTCCCCCCAGAATACATACATTAAGAGATAAATATTCCCCCTCTATTCCTCTTCCGCTTTAACTCACGATCACAACATCATTCTTCGATAAATGTCTTGTAAATTCTCTTCATATTTTCACGGAACACACTCAATATGCTTACTCAATAATCACAATTCTTTCTCATTTCCCTTTTTCTTTTCCGTCAAACACCACAGTTGGCGGTACACCATCGATACACACACACTCACAGCAGCATTCCAAACACAGCACTTAAGGATGGGGTAGACAGCAGGGACATACAATAATAGTATTAGTAGCAGTAGTAATAATAGTCACATATTTAAAAACAGGGTTAAATCACACACAAAAGTGAAGTCCTTGTGCTTTTCAAAGCATTGATGGTAAAGTTATTGATCTCTTGAAACAAAAAACGGGGGGGGGGGGGGGGGGGTAGAGTAGTCCAGGTTATATAGATTGTTTGATTCCTATTAGTACAGCAGAGTGACCTTAAAATATAATACAATTAAATCCATCAGAATACTGGAAGAACATATAGGGGAAACCAGTTCAAGAGACCCAACAAATTGGACCACTAGGGGGGGCATTTTGCTCTTATCGCCTATAAAATAATACGCCCGCAGACTGCCGAACTGCACGGTACAGGAGCACATTTAGAGGCAACGTTTCGTTCAATGATGACCTTCTTCAGGCATGAAGAAGGTCATCAGTGACCAAAACGTTTTCTCTCCTTCAAATATGTGCCCCTGTACCGTGCAGTTTGTCATCAGTGACCGAAACGTTGCCTCTCCTTCAATAAATATGCTCCTGTACCGTGCGGGCGTATCATTTTATTATTGATGTGCCCTTGTTTGCCTACGCATCTCCTCTAAAGCTTTTACTCTAGGTGTGCGAACGTTTTTCTCAACAGCTCTTATCGCCTACCAAGAATGATATAACAGCAAATTGGCCACTGCATGAATATGGTCAATGGTGGCCCACCTTGTTGTTTTGTAGTTTACTCATTCTAATTTCTAAAGATCTCTGTGATTCACATGGCAGAGCCAGTGGGTGATGTATTGGCATAGACACACAGTGGTGATTTATGGGTAATTTATACTTTGTTGCGCACCGAAAACAGCACATCTACAAGTTCACGTGTCGCAGTGCAAAATTGTAGATCTGACACGCAACCATGTATAAATGATTCCATACTCTGTTCATTTGCATACTACACATGAGAGTAGTCACATGGTGTTGTATGGCATCTATATACAATACAGTAAAGTGGCCACCAAAAATCAATATAATTCTTACAATACAGTATCTGTGATATACAGTACAAAACAATATACAGCATTTTGGACCGTCTGTGTGCATGTGTGTGTGTGTGTGTGTGTGTGTGTGTGTGTGTGTGTGTGTGTGTGTGTGTGTGTGTGTGTGTGTGTGTGTGTGTGTGTGTAATACGTGCTGTAGTACTAGGTGAACACAATATAGGAAAATGTTCTCTCATACTCTACTGGTTGATACTGAAATTGTCACTCTCCAGCTTTCTCTCTTTGAAGGTCCCTTCATCCACAGGGGCCAAGTGAGAGTGCAACCTGTCTCCCAGTCAGGCTAGTCATCACCAGAGGGCCCTGGGCAAACCTCCGTTGCTGGTTCTTAAGAGGGTCTCTATATGAAGTTCTTCATCTGGACATTTATTTTACTTCAGGTCATGTGATGGCACTGATGTGGCACTGATGAAGTCATGTCCTTTGACACAGGAAGTGACTGTTATGTAACTTGATATTCTATTTGGCTCCTAGGAATAGTCACCAAGTCCTTCTCTCATTCCAAAACAGATATAAAACAGTTATAGGATAGCTGAAGTTACACAGAGGGGGGTGGGGGCTGCAAGCAATAACACATTTTGCATCATAACTGAATACAAATAGCGAACAGGATGCAATAGGGTTGAGGACAAATGCATGTGAAGAGAAAGAGAGAGATAACTCAAATTGAGAATATGTGAGAGAGAGGGATAAAAGAAAGAGATACCTGAAATAATGCCTATAGATGGCAGTGCATTGGAGGGACAGAAAGAGAAAAGAGATAGAAACTGTAGGGTTTGGTTGGTTGTGCTTGTCATTATTGGGTTTGGTCCAGAAGAGAAAAACCAGCGATGTATTAGGTGTGCTGTAACATCTACATGCAGGACTAAAACTGGGGTTGTGTATATGAAGAAGAATTGTCCCAAAACACTGGATGATTTTTTTCTTTTTCCATGCTAATGCTAATGCTTTTAAATAGACTATGCATTTTCCAAAACATATTGACCCCTATCCCAAGTGGAACTTCATCCAGTAGAGTGTGCTGTTTGGCCCCTGTGTCCACTTCCACTTTGCTTCTTTGTGAAAACATCGTAGACATGCTTTCACCATTATGGATTCACCTCCTGAGGATTAGCTGATTGGTGTGGATGACTCCGTCAAGACCAACCAGCCAACCAATGACATGGACTGAGGCATGTTATGCCCCTCTGCTATAGGCCCATTGTAGGAGTCAAGGGGTCTGACTGGCTGATGGCGATCACCTCGTCCAGGAACTGGAGACACTGGTGACGGACATGGTGCTGCAGCGTTTCTTTACCACCATGTTAATGTAAGCCCTCATAATCTTGGTGATCTCCCCCACCTGAAGAGACAAAGAGAGTGGGTACAGTAGATACATGTGTGTGTGTGTGTGTGTGTGTGTGTGTGTGTGTGTGTGTGTGTGTGTGTGTGTGTGTGTGTGTGTGTGCGCACACGCGCGCGCAATGTGCATGCATGTATTTACGTATGCTGGTGGTGTATGTAGTGTACACATTTGTGTGTATATGTGCCTATGGCTATTAGCTCTTACCAATGGAGTCTCAAAGAACATCTCCCTCTCATCTACGATGATCTTGTAGGTGCAGGGCTGTGGAGCCCCAAAGAAGGTGATGTTTTCATACTGGAATTTCTCCAGAGGCTTGGGCTCTCCTTTCTTATACACAGACATATTGTCAGCACTCACACCCAGCCATAGGTCATGAGGGAAGCCGCCCTCTTTGCACTACAGAGAATGAGTGAAGGGAGAGAGTGAGAAGTGCGTAGGAAGGTGAACTATGATTTCTTGCATATGGGCACCTCAATGTTAAGTGTCAAACCACAAATGACTTGATGTAATGGTTACAGCAGTTAGAATGGTTCCCAACACCAGTCCCCAGGACCCCTCATACGGACGGTTTTCTATCCCACCATAAATTGCATTCAACTGGTGTCCTTGCAATTATAGCCTTCTAATTACTAGTTAGAACTGGTAGGAGTTCCACTGTTCTAAAATCAATCGATCAAATCATTGCAATTCCTTTCCTTTCGACTCACCTCAACATCAAAGAGAGTAGATCCATATCCAGGCCACTCCTTGACAATGCTCATGTATTTGAGCATGGCCTGGTGCTGGGGCATGCCTTGCAGCCTGGTCCACTTCTCTAGAACACTGGTCCGAGTGGCCGAAGTCTCCTCTTTCACCCACATCTCCAACATCTGCTCCTCCTCCACCTGGATAGGACACAGGGGGGTAAGGCAATCAATTAATGGTCAGTTACACCTCTCAATCAATTAATAACTTGTTCTATCAGAAATCCCGGCTGACTGGCTTTTTGATGGACCATGATAAAGCAGTAAGCCAGGCAGAAAATCACTTTGTTTACCAATGCTGTTACAATCCTTCTGAATCTACTCACATTGATCTATTCTTGCTATTCCCAACCTGTGGTTCAGGTTCCCACTCACTGGTGGGCGATGAGGATATTGCAAGTGGGTCCCCAAATAATTGCCAAAACAGATTTAATCAATAATAATTGATTAATTAATGATCGCACAATGACTTTAAAAAAGGCATTTATTCCATAAAAACCTTACAAGATGAGTTTTCATTGTGATATCGATAAATAGGAACTTAAAGCATACTACGTTAGTTCCATTGATCCAAGCTGGAACACAATCGATAGATTGATCATTCAAATAAACATGCTCTGAAAATGCATGCAGCCCATCACGCTTTCAGGATTTTCAAGTGGGCCCTGATCAGTGGCGTTCCCAGGATTTACATTTGGGGCAGGCGAGATTTTTCGTCCCCCTCTATTACCCCCAAAAAAGATAATTCAACTCAATCGAAAATCGGCGATCGAAAACCGGCAAAAGTGTCCGTTTTCAAGTTGTTTTGGCCATTATCTCTGGAACGGAAGGTCCAATCTGCTCAGTTCAAAGCTTGTTGGATGCGTGACTTTGAGGACATTAAGCACACCTTTTCGGGTTATTAGTTTTGTTTTAGGGGAGGCGAGATCTTAGTTGGGCAGGCAACCGCCTGCCTTGCCTCTGCAGTGGGTACGCCACTGGCCCTGATCCAGATAAGGTCGGGAACCACAGTCCTGTCAAGCAAATGTTCTGAATTGCACATTTAACAAGGCTCCCCCACATGGAGATGAGGAGTAACTACAGATACATTACAACTACAAAGTGTAAAGATGATAAAGAAGCTGGCTTTAGCCTTTCTAGGAAGAAATGGTGAACTCAAAACCATTTAAGGATAGACTGCCTGCCTGAGCAACCTCTACACAGAATAGTCCTGTAACTAAGCACAGTCCTCAAGCACTTAGCAGTCTTTACATGGATAAATGAATAAAGCACATTTTGGTTTTACTGAACAATAGTTGTTTTTAGTTTTTTTTCTTTTTTATCTCAACCTTCTGTTTCTTCAGGGAGCCAGTCTTGAAGCTTCTCCTCAGCGTTCCATCCAGGAAGCTGGGTGTACGACGTTTCTCTGATCCAGCTGCTGCTACTACACCCTGAACTCCTCCTGCTGAACTCCTGCTGCTCCCTTCTCCCGTTCCTCCACCTCCCGCTGCACTTCCTCCACCTGCCCCAGCGCCCTGCTTGGTGGAGTGGAGGATACGATTGCGGAGACGCCCGATTGGATAAACGTTCCCCAAGCTCCATCCAGCCCGGCCTGCTCCGTCACCATGGAGATACTGCAGCCGCAAAGCGGCCAGGTGCTGCAAAGTCTCTTCAGAGGCCGGGAAGTGACCGCTGATCAGAGACTCATGTGCCTGATTATTTAGAGATTTAGAGAGAGAGAGAGAGTGAGTGAGTGAGTGAGTGAGTGAGTGAGTGAGTGAGTGAGTGAGTGAGCGAGCGAGCGAGCGAGCGAGCGAGCGTGCGTGCGTGCGTGCGTGCGTGCGTGCGTGCGTGCGTGCGTGCGTGCGTGCGTGCGTGCGTGCGTGCGTGCGTGCGTGCGTGCGTGCGTGCGTGCGTGCGTGCGTGCGTGCGTGTGCATGTGTGGGTGCGTGCGTGCGTGCATGTGTGTGTGTGTGTGTGTGTGTGTGTGTGTGTGTGTGTGTGTGTGTGTGTGAGAGAGGTGGGGCCAGGGGAAAAAAAGAGAGAGAGGGAGAGAGATAAATAGATATTGAGTGACTGATGATCACTCTAACTGGCATTAGTTGTACATGTGCAGAAAAGCTCACCTGCTCAAACATGAATGCAAACTCCACTCCCTCTTTGGGCATACTCTCTACATCCAGGAAGCAGTAGAGCTTGAAGTAGAGTCTCCACTCTCCTTCCTCCTCCTCTTCTTCACTTCCTGCCAATCTGGGAAAGTACACAGTCACAGAGTTACACAGTGACACGAAAACAATCACTATGCAACTGGTAAATAATTCAATTACAACGGTTATCTCCATCTGCGTGTCCCCAAGCATAGTTGAAGGACTGGAAAAGCCAGTATTTCCATAATGTGACACCGTGCCTACCTCCATTCATGCGTAAATCGGATATTTTCGGCTAAGAGATTTGGAGTAGAGGGGAAAAGTAGGGGGCCAAGTACAGACCCCCGGGGGACCCCTGTCATGCTATCCATGACAAATCAAATACTGTTATACTCAAAGACTATCAGATACCTTTCAAACTTGGCCAAGACATCTGCCACGATAACTCTGCTCTCCAGGGCTCTGTCTGTGATCGCATTGTGTTCAAACAGAGAGAAGAGGTTCCTGCTTTCCTCCATGGCTAGGCCTCGGATCAGCTTCTCCACCACCTGGGCACAAAAATGAACAGTGACCCAACAGTCAAAGTAACAAAGCAATTTGTTACAGTCTGCATAAGGAGTTTCTTTCTTCTTAAAAATGTCCCTTCCGGGCCCTTAATAATACTGCTCAAGTGTGTGCGTGCGTGCGCGCGCGTGTGTGTGCGTGTGTGTTTGTGTGTTTATACCTCTCCAGCTGTTGTGTGAGAATTGATGGAGATCTTGCAGGAGCCTCCTCCATGGCAGTAGACAGTGGTGCTCATCTCCTGCCTCACCAGCAGGGCGGCGATCTCCTCCTGAGAGGGAACAAAGTCACGAGTCTTGGTCTTCTTAAGGGACTCCCCGATGAAACTGGCATAGCGCTCGATCTCTGTGCCCAGGAAACGCTCACGCACCCTGAGTAAAATCACACAAACACATGACACATTATTATACGTAGCTTCCCTGCTCATTACGCATTCATTTTTCAGACAATCTGGAGCAGTATTTCTCAACCTTTTTAATTTCAAGGACCCCCAATTTGATATGCAGCGAGATAAGATGAAGATCTCTGGGACCCCAATCTAAGACATTTTTCATTGTTAGACATAATTTGGTTCAATATGGTTTATCATTTCGTCCAGAATGTATTTACTACTGTAGGTAGAGAAGGAACAGTGAAACTGTGATCAAAATAGTCATTCTTGTACAGTAGTATTTAGTAGTAGTATTTACTTGAATATATAATAATGGTGAAGATGAACTATCAATAATTTAGCTGGGGACCCCTTGGAACCCTCTGAAGGACCCCTGGGGGTCCCTGGACCTTTTAAATGTTAAAAGCCACTGTCCAAGAGGAACACCATCTATACTGGAAAAAATACAAATCTATTTATAAAAAGTTTAAGTCTGTCTGTGGCGGGTGCACATATATGCCTCTACAGTATATTAGTTGCGTTGTCAGCACAATAACCCCGGCAACGACGGGCAGGCTGATAATGCGGCCCAAATGTGGACATGCACAAAACAGCGTAAGGCAATAGTTACTGATGTGTCTGACATCACATGCATGCCCATATGGAGATCCCCAACATCAGCACAAATTGATTATGCCCAAATATGAACATAGCGAGAGAGAGGGGGGGGGTGACTCAGCACAAGAGAGAGAGAGAGAGAGTTAGAGGGAGAGGAATGAGTGGAGCGAGGAAGAAAGAGGGGGAGAGAGAGACAATTTCACACAATATCCCAGCCTATGCTGGGTAACGGAACCTGAACACGCTGATCAACGCATCCCTTCACGACGCGTTGTCAGCACAATAATCCTGGCAATGCCAGGCAAGCTGATAGCTTGTGTTATATCAATACACATTTGCATGTGTGTAGACAGTAGAGTGAGTAGACACTTATGCTGCGTTTACACTGGCAGCTATTAAAGATACAAATCTACAAAGTGACGCAGCATAATCTGTGGCCGAGTCACTGTTAAAGTATTGATCAACGCGTTCGTTGACGTCAAGCATACGTCCGTCGAGCGAGAAAAAAATATTAAGCCTGGGGTTAAAAAGAACACAGAACTGGCTGACGGAAATCATTTGTTTTCCCCCCATTACAAGCAGGAATGTTGTGAAGAGAGAAGGTGAGCGGAAATGGTTAAACAACACTTGTTCGTTTTGTAGCTTTGTAGCTGCAGTTGAAGCCAGCTCAACTTCAATTGTAGCTTTGTATCTTCACGTCGCTGGCTTCCATTGAAAATGAATGGTAGCCTTTAGCTTTGTAGCTGCATTACACACACAAGCACACATTCATATATTGTATACAGGAGTGCCGATGTATGTGCGCGGCTCAACTCAACTCGACCCCCACTAGTATTTCTTCTCTGTCTGGGCTATTGTTCTAGGTGTTAACGGCGCGTTACCGGTTCTCTCGCGGGCACGCATTTGCACCTTCAGAGCTGCGACCGCTATAGTAATGGTAATGGTAATGGTATTGTAAGTTTGAGCCCCGACATCTGAGATTGATGTGAGGGCTGATGATATCGGTAGGGGGCTTAAGCCCCGAGGGCCCCGCGGTATCGGTGTCTAGGATTGTGTACATACACAAATACACACCTCTTCAAGTGGAAGCGAAGGTATCTGAGGATGGCTCGGCTAGGAAGAAAAGTGCAGCTCATGCAGGTGAGCAGGTGCCAGTGCGCCCGATTGGCTGGGCTGTTAGGCTGAGGCACGTGATTGGTCTGCTTGATCACCTGACAGTACACCTGGAAAAAAGCAAATCCAGCTTTTGATTGCATATCTCTGTTTTTTTATTCAGATTTCTTTGTTTTATGTTTATTACTATGGCTCGGATTTCTTCTCAGTAAAATAAAACAGTAAAATCCACAGTGTTAATGTAACTCAGAGAGTATACAAATAGAACCAAATGGACCCCCATTTGGTTCCATTTGTACCGTTTCTGAGTAACATACCTCATCCCTGAGAGGGCGCAGGTCCTGGCAGGTCTGCAGGATGCCCTGAATGATGGGCACCGTGTCTGCCAGTGTCTCCATCTCCTGCAGGGAGTTGAACACCCGCACTGCCTCATCCTGTAGACTGGCATAACCCTGCTTCCTTTGAACTGCACACACGCACGCGCGCGCGCACACACACACACACACACACACACACAC
The DNA here is from genome assembly GCF_963454915.1 of Gymnoscopelus microlampas. Lineage (NCBI taxonomy): Eukaryota > Metazoa > Chordata > Actinopteri > Myctophiformes > Myctophidae > Gymnoscopelus > Gymnoscopelus microlampas. The sequence continues at coordinate 23,434,335 of NC_139957.1, read as the reverse complement.
ACACACACACACACACACACACACACACACACACACACACACACACACACACACACACACACACACACACACACACACACACACACACACACACACACACACACACACACAGAGAGAGAGAGGATAAATGGAGCAGAAAGATGTATGGAAGATGAAAGCTCTTGTGGTATGAATGATAACAGTGATACAGTTTAACACATATGAAACAGGTAGCATGGTACATAGTAACACAGTGTTAAATTAACCAAGACTGTAAACATTCCCAGTGCATTCTAGTCTCTTGTCACTGATAACTGCTACAGTTGGTCCATACTGTTGTGCTGCTTTTTTTCACTTGACAGTGAGGAGTTTCACCTAGAGGACTTAACACATGCAAAGGCACATGCTATTCTTCCTAGTTCCAAAACTCACTGAACAGGCGCCCTGGCCAACCTGTAGGAGTCGCTAGTGCAGCGACAGAGATCACCCTCCATGCCTGGCTTCCCTCCAGTGAACATGGTCAATTGTGTTCCGTTGGAACGCCTAGCCAAGTCACATGCACCACGGAAGATTCAACATCTACTAGTCTCCGCGGTGGTGGGCAGGAACTTTACCTGCACCACCCGCTCACCCCAATGATTCTTATTGTAATTATGAGTATCCAATCGTATTTATTGTATTACCAGTACCAGTAATTGAATTCTGCCTAAAGGATAGTTAGCCTAACCTAACTCCACCAGATGGAAGAAGCTTGCTTCACACACTTGTTTCACAGATTGTGAACTTGTGAACTCAATACCGCCCCATCTGGCGGAGTCAGGTTATAGTTAGCCTATTCTGGGGCGAACATTTGGCAAAAATAGCAAATCTACAAGCTCACAATGCAATGCGATGCTTTTGGAACTTGTAGATTGGCTATTTTCAGCAAAGAGACTTGGGGGGGCTCCGGTCAACAAAGCATATACAGCAGGGTTTAAGTGATTAGTGTGTAAATGCAGCACAGCGGATTTTAACTTACGGCTAGTGACCTCCCCATAGGGCAGTGGTAGAAGAGGGGAGTGCAGAGGGTGCTGAGTGTATCTGAGTATGGGGTTCCTCCTGTACATTTGTTCCACAACATCTGGATTCACACTATTCTCCTGAGAACACACAACCAAACAAGAAGTCAGATTTAAGTAATGATTAGAAATATAGTGATTTAATTGAATATGCATATTTATATGGTATATCTGTCCACATGACTGTGTGTATGCACAAAACATAAAGGGCCGCACCGGCTTTATGTTACTCATAACTTCAGCCATACTATATTGTACATTTTATTTCTGTTTTTTGTCCAAATTGTCTCCCAACACAAGTGAAGTGGGGGAGTGTATGTGTTTGTGCGTGCGTGCGTGCGTGCGTGCGTGCGTGCGTGTGTGTGTGTGTCTGTGTCTGTGTCTGTGTGTGTGTGTGTGTGTGTGTGTGTGTGTGTGTACGTCCGTGCATGCGTGCTAGCTTATCTTTCCACTCAAACAGAGAGCGTCTCCTTCCCAAACCCCAATGGTTCTAATCAGCCCCCCGCCCACAGGAGTGGCCCAATTCACTCACAACTTGCTACAAAAATCGCTCATGAAAAACTATATAATCTCCTACATTCCATTTTCCACCTTCACATCTGTCTCCTTCTCTAATAATCAAAAAGTGCTATATATTTCATCTCGCACTTTACTTCCGGATGGTTCGTTTTGCACCTTTTTTTGCCACATCGGTCACGGGAAAGAAATAAGCGCTGCCGTGGTCTATGGAAACGAGCCCAAAAGTGCACCCAAATAAGCCCAAAATCGCTTATACAAACAGTCAGACCTGGCAACGCAGCCTACGCCAATCATGTGTGAGAGATCTACAAGCTATGGGGCAGTGACGCCACCGTATCTTAGCAACAACGACAGCGCTCACTCTCATTGGTCGTGTCATGCCAGGAGCAGTCTCCAGACAATGGCATCGCAGAGAGCTTGCTGTAGCCATCACATTCAGTCGCAGCAACGACGGACAGGGAGCTGTGATAGTGGCATGTAGCTAACGCTAACGTGGTTGTCATGCCTGCAGCGGCTGTGCAATCACTTTGTCAACAATGCACGTTCGTGTGGTGAATGTCAATATTGCTGCTCAGTTAGTCCATTGTAGATGGTGTATGTTTGTGTGTGTCTTCTGGAGAACTATGTAGCTCCACAGCAACTACAGTAACTAACGTAATGGCAGGACCGCCCCGTGCAACGCATGTTAGGCTGCATTATGGTCATGTAGTAATTTCAGATAATTTCGCTCCAATTAGAGCAGTGCTTATCAACCCTTTCAGGCCGCCCCCCCCCCAAATAAACGTAATTGATCTGGCCACCCCCCCATTTTGTTTGACTCCATTCCACAAGTAAATATTGTGAAAATAGCAGATCTACAAGCTCGACACGCCTCACGTTGAGAGGCTTTGTAAGCTTGTAGATCGGCTATTTTCTACATGATTGCCTCTTTCTTAGATTATTTGACAATGTGGCCAATGTTTTTATAGTATAGTTTGTTGACTACTTTTGTTGCAGAAATGGTAATTTCCTTTACTTTCGTTTTTTTATTGTCTCCGCCAGGCCGAAAGGCATGGCGCAAGACCTGTCCGTCCGTCTGTGATAGCTAATCTCTCACATCGTTGACTTGATCGCAGCGAAACTGTGCACACACACTCCCTGGATGCCAATTCAGAACCTCTGCCCTATTTCTTTCACATGGCCCTGTTACAGTGCCACCAGGAGGCCGCTTTTTGCTAAACACCTTTTCTCACAGTACTCCTACATATTTTGCCCAAACATCACGCAAATCGGTACACAGTATCTCCACAGTCATTAAAAAAAAAGCCCTTTCAGATTTTTCATATTCCATCCTGATTGGCTAAAATGGCTTCCAAAGTCTGCAGGACTGCTCCGTTTGGACCAAAATGCCTCACATTATGAACACAGCATGCACTTTCCGTGCAACTTTGCACCCACATTCCCACTATGCCGAGGAAGAAATTCCACTTGAGATTTCTCTAATCAGCCTCATGGTGGCGCTATAACAGCCCGATGTGGAGAGTCAGTGAGAGCTGGATAAACGAGGTAAAATGTGTCAAAAGGAGTCTGTACGGCTGTCGATAAATGAACACATGACGTCGGTGGGAGAGGAGATATTGTGTCTTTTGGACAAACAGCAGCGTGGTGCTGATGTTTGTTGTGTGAAGCAGCCTAATGTCAGAGTGTTTGTGTTGGAGCGTCTCAGTGCGCCTGCAGAGTTCATGTGCAACCTCTTCCAGAGAGAGACACAGACACTAGAAACTGCTGGAGAAAAAAAAACACTGCTGGGCATTGACTTTCATATGGACATTGATCTACACACTGCAGGTATATCTGCTACACACACAACATCAAACTACACACTACAGGTATGATGCAGCGTTTGCATTCCAGCCTGCATGCCAGCGTAGTTCCCATATGGTTTCAAGGTGGGCTAAACCATATGGACCCCATGTCAGCAATGTCAGCGGCATCCACTTCAGTCCCAACTGCGATGCCCATGCAGGCTATAAGTAGCTTCTACCTGGCCCTTAGCTGGGCCCCAACTAGCCATGTTTATGTGGGACCAAGGCGGGTCCTAACTGGGTTTGCCCATGCAGGCTTTAACTGGGTTCTACCTGGGCCCTAGGTGTACCCTAACCAACCAGAGTGCAGTGCCCATCGCTCCAATTGTTGTGACGTCAGGGCTCTCAATACTGCACATTGGTGGAGGAGGAGGGGCCGCAGGGCGACCGCACACATCGCTGAACCAATGGTAGCCCACAGATGTTTCCTCTGGGGATTTACAATCTGCCCCTCTATGCCACATATCATCCGCACTACAGGGTCTTCACTGACCGAGCCACGGCCCCACTGGCCCTCAGGACGCTACGCCACTTACATGAGCTGCCAAGTGGCCGCGGGCGCTACGTGGGCGTGGCCGCGGGCTAGACGCGAGCCCCTGCGTAGCGGGGGCGAGCTTCTAGTACAGCCAATTGTGATCGATCTTTGGATTTTTACATGCTTTATGTCTAGAAATTAAAAAGTGTGTGCGTGCGTGCGTGTGCGCGCGCGCGTGTGTGTGTGTGTGTGTGTGTGTGTGTGTGTGTGTGTGTGTGTGTGTGTGTGTGTGTGTGTGTGTGTGTGTGTGTGTGTGTGTGTGTGTGTGTGCGTGCGTGCGTGCGTGCGTGCGTGCGTGCGTGCGTGCGTGCGTGCGTGCGTGCGTGCGCGCGCGTGCGTGTGTGTGTGTGTGTGTGTGTGCGCGTGTGCATTGTGCACGCGTGTGTGTTTTACCTTGATGTCTCTGATAAGCTGCAGAGTGGGGGTCTCTATGGGCTGCTTGCTGTCTATGACTCCCTGTACAGCAGCTGTCCACCTCATGGCCTCATTCAGCATCTTGGTATAGAGGCGGTAGGAATGCTTCCTCCCATGCACTATGATGTTCCAGTAACCTGAAACAAAAAGGGTACACTCAACATATATCAAATAATTCATGAGAATATTTAATTCAGACAATTTATGCCACAGTTGCCACTGAGGCACATTGTATTTCCCTTCATCCTTTCCCTTCTGCTTTATTTATGGAGAATAATGATCTGTATTGAGCTGAACTCAATTTACTTAATTCGATTACTCTCAGCTGAATACACCTTTGTGCATGTTCATGTCATGTACAATTGTAAAATTAGACTCCTCTTTTTATGTACTATCCTCTTACGTCTAATCCCAGATTAAGCTTCCACTCTGTCTTTTCGTTCTCTCTCTCTCTCTTTCTTACCTGTCTCTCGGTGCACACGTTCATCTGGCTGAATGACGGAGCAGAGGGAGTTGAGGACCAGAGTTCCCATCTTGGAGGAGTTGCGCTCTGAGCTCTTGTAGTAATCCAGAGAGTTGTGGGTCAGAACAAACCAGCGCTTCTTCAGCTTCAGAGACGTGCTTTTGGCATTCGTCTTCATCTCCTTTTGCAGCCAACCTAAACCCAAATAGAACAACATTCTGAGTGACATTTCATATATAGTACATTACATGTACTGTATGCCTTACACTATCCAATTCTATAATGCTCTCTGCAACAATTCACCATTCAAAGTGCTCAAAGCATAACTTGTCATTTCCACATCATCTCCAAAACCTACAGAAGAGTGGATGTAAATTCTGTAATTCAATAAACTCTGTGTCGCAGGTCTCACCCCTGACAAGGAACTCCTGTCCGTCTATCTTGGCATCTCCTTTGGGTTTCTGCAACAGACTGATCCAGTGATGCATCTCTTCTGGGGTGTCAGTGTTACAGTGGATTACGCGGTTGGCCGTGATGATCACAAAAGAGTTGGGCCTACAGGGGTCAAGTGACAAATATTTAATTATCATGAAGTTTCCAATAGTAACACATAGTAATTATCTACCTTTTTGTAATTTCAAGGACCCTCCTTGAAATTGATATCATATGAATTAGGCCACGGACCCGGATTTGATATGATCTTTTATCTCTGGGACCCCAATCTACACGGTAAAATCTGTGTTAATTTAAGAGATTGTACTGTACAAATGGGTCCATTTGGTTCCATGTGTACACTCTCTGAGCTACAGACCTGTAATGGTCCATTTGGTTCCTAAATATCAAACATTTAGTTGGGACACAACTTACCGATCAGGGTTATCAGATGCACACACAGAGTCAATCAGCCCCACATCAAGAGTGCCCTATGGGAATGAATGAGACAATGATAATTCAATATTTATTTGTTCTTAGTAGGGAAACGCAATTTGTTAGTATCCATTTAATTAGATATTTTTATATTTATTTAGTGTTTCTAACACAAATGTTGCACAACTTACCACAGCATTCTTTGGGTTGGCCTGTTCATGGGACATCTCCAGCAGCTGCTCAGGGGTACACACACGCACCTTTTTGAGCACATTAAACCATCCACTACAGAGAGAGAGAGAGAGAGAGAGAGAGAGAGAGAGAGAGAGAGAGAGAGAGAGAGAGAGAGAGAGAGAGAGAGGCATTGATATGGCATGATTTAAGAGAGAAAGCAAAAGGATCATACAGTATTATCTTAATAGGTTTCAAATTGTCAGTTGTCATTCTATGCAAAGGACAGAGAGCAATTCCACCACACCTGGCATCCTCTGGTGACTCAGCAAACACCTGGTATGTCCTTTCATCAGTCACTATGTTCAGAGCATTCTCCTTTTCATGGTTATCCACAATCTCCCTGTAGATATACAAACAGTAAACAATTCTGACAAATGCAGCTATTGACAAAAACAATCAGAAACAGTGTATGAGGGATTGTGTGTGGTGTGGGACAGGAGCTGTCAACGTTACTTGGCGGCACGGATGTCGATGGTTCCCTTCAGCTTCTCCTCGCTGTCGTTCTCAAAGTACATCAGCTTGCTGTCCCTCAGTACGAACCAACGCATCTTCCAGTTTCTAGAAGAAGAGAGAAGAGAAGAAAAAGGGTAAAAGACCTTAAAAGGCTTTTTTCTATTTGAAAGATTAACCTATAATATAAAGGGCAACCTACTGTACAAGCATCTTTATGAATTTAAGATTTTGGAGAGGAATGGGTTAGATACTCTATTACAGGGTTTAAAGGACCATACCAGTCTAATTTTGACGTCTTGCCATTATCAGAGATTGCCTCTACTATTGGGTGGCTTCCAACATTTTAATGCCAGGTTACTTTCTTTAGTTTTGTTTTTCTGTCAGAAGAATTGTTAACCAGTCTGATTTATTGGGTTCTTGCCACACTGGACTCATAACCCACTAATATGTGTTTATTGTCTAATGCAAAAACGTGTATGAAATGAATGAATGGGGTCATACATTGATAAATAATAAATCACCACATGTTCAACATGGGTAAACGTCAAAACTTTGGGGCACCTAGGCTCCATTGCAGCCTGACAGCGTGTCGCAGGTTTGAGTCCCGATCCCGGTGACTTTTGCTGCATGTTACTCCCCGTAGTCTCTCTCTCCCCATTTCCTGTCTGTATACTGTACACTATCAATAAAGGCCAAAAAATATCTTTAAAAATACAGAGCAATTAAATTAAGCAGTAGCATCAAATTATAGAGATTTTCTTCAGCCCTTAAAATGGCACACAAGCAGTAGGCTGCTAGAGTCACCTTCTCAATTCAATTCATAAACCTTATTTATCTGAGGGGCAATACCTGTGGTGTAATCCCTTTTGATACAGAGTACTTGTATTTTAGTTCATCTGTATTTTATTACAACATGCAGGCTACATTCAGAAACAGCAACAACAACCTCCGTGAAAGAGTGGACAGGCCTGATCCCTTTTTATAGAGCCAGCCTGACTTGAGAGACTCCTGTTTGGACCGGAACCACATGAAGGTCTCGTCCTTCAACACACACCAACGCCGTCGCCATGGGATCATCAGGCCAGCTGGAGAACAGGATAGGGAAGGAGGAGTTAAGCATTTAGCTACGTTGAGAATGGGAGAACCTATACTTTCAATCTATCCCAATTTGACTCTATTTGATTTTAAAAGAGCAACACAATGGGAAAAGAAATGTCTTCAACATTAATACCACAAAAACTATTAAAATGAGTGCCCTCACCCTTCATGTAGAGGTAGCTGTGGAAGTATGGCGGCCCGTTTCCATTGAGTATGCTCACTCTGCAATTAGTTATCTCTTCATCAGTGTCTCCCATGCCATCATGCTCATCATCACTGTCTGCATACTAAGAACACACACACACACACACGGAGACGCACATGCACGCGCACACGCGCACACGCACACGCACACGCACACACAACAAAGCCCGCTGTCACTTTATGTACTACTTAATCATGTACTAAAATAGACAGTATTAGTAAAAGTAAAAACACTTCATAATATCTCACGACAAATTTAGACACAGTCTCATCATACAAATGATCAATTAATTAATTCTCTTTAATCATTATGTCCTAATTGACTTTCAACAGTAACTTTCAAATAATGCGACAGTGATTTTACATCACCGTCTGTGACCATACATATCTGTGTGCACGCGTGTGAGGATGCGTGTGAGTATGTGTCCTCACTGAGTCGGAGCTGCCTCTGTAGGACTCAATGCTGGCGTTGGTGCAGGTCGACTTCCTCGGGTGTTCATCATCCGCCACAGCCGCACTTCCGCGGTTGCTCCCGGACACGGAACTGTCGTCTCCAGCCGTGACTGACCCCTCCTCGTCCTCCTGGTCGTAATCCGATTCGGTGTCGGCGGGCATGCTGTAGATAGGCTCCTCCCCGTCCCCCAGGCTCTCCACCATGCTCACCTTCCTCTCTGCCTTGGCTTCGTCTTTCTTCTCAACCTCCGTCCCTTCTCCTGGAGAAGGTGGAGGAGGTGGTGGTGGGGGCGGAGGAGGGGCAGCCGAGCCATCGCCCGGCGGTGGGAGAGGAGGAGGAGGGGGAGGAAGGCCGGGAATAGAGCCGTCCGCGGGCAGGGGAGGTGGAGGAGGTGGCATGGCGGGAACCGTTCCCTCTGCAAAGGCGGGCGGAGGAGGAGGAAGGTGGGCAAATATCTCCTGGTCAATAGGAGCGTCTGTCTCTGCCGGAGGCGGGAAGTCTGGGAGGGGGATGCACTCCTCCTCAGCGTGGAAGCCCTCGTCCACCTCCTCTTCTTTGGATCCGGCTCTGGCTGCACTTGCTCCAGCCTGGGGTTTCACCTGGTAGAAGGAAGGTGATGGTGTTTGAATCAAAACATTATTATTTAATGGACATTGTTGGTTTTAATTGAGTGGTGGGACTGCATGTAACCCAGGGCTCATGGGTTAGAAAACATTCTGTGTCAGAACCCGTGGGACATGGGTTCTAAACTAGGGCATCACGTGGGTTAGAAGAACCCAGGATTCGAGAACTCTGTGGGTTAGAACCCAGGCTGTTGAGGAAAACTGGAGCCACAAGACAGTAACCAAAGTTGTATTTTTGTTTCATATGTCTGTTTCCTGACAGAAAATTCAAATTACCTCTGCAGTAGGCTTGGCCTCCAGGGCTCCCAGCGCAGGATCCATGACCCCACAGTTCAACAGGTCAACCGTGGCCTTCCGGGAGGCCTCCTTGTTCATCCGTTTGCGCTCTGCGTCCCGGCGCAGCTGGAGCTCCTGCTTAGTGGACTCGCAGAGCTGGGACACTCCGTCCTCTCTCTTCTTCTGCAAGCGCTCGATCTCCCGCTCAAGCAACAGAATCTCCTCCATCTGATGTGTATCATCATCATCCTGGAATGGGAGACACGGGTCAGTAGTCACTATGAATACTGAATACAGAATACAATATAGAATACAATAGCTGAAACTGAAGCTTCTGCTCACACTTTAATATCCTACAGCCTGGGGGGCATGTTTTGTTTTGTACATTAATTTGCCTAAAAACAATCATTTTTTAACTGTTGTGTGTGCTTGAGTACATTGACACAGAATATTATGTGGCGCCGCAAATAAAGTAATCAACCTATATGAATGAGGCATCAACAATATGATTTATTCTCCGGCGAGTATTTAAAATATTTGTAAAGTTTATTCATCACATCCCGATGTGTAAAGGCCTTAAGAGTGTAGAATGGGACACTAGAAGTGTATAGATACCTCTTATACAAGTGGGTGTAATGTAATAAAGGGAGGTTCCAACGCGCCTCGAGCCTAAATCAGGCTGGTCCGGCGCATCTCAGGAGCAGACACATACAGTATAACAAAGATGTTATAGACTTGCCTTGCACCCTGTTCTATTAAAGAAAAAGTCTCCAATCATCCGAGTTGCTCCACTGCTCCAGTGCGTTCATTATTCAGCTGGGCGTAATGTAAGTAAGGCTTTCAAAGACAAAAAACATGCTACTAAAATGTCCCTGCTATAAAGTAACCCTTTGTACATCCCTTTGTAGTTTTATTGACTTCATCCGCTATCTTTATAACCACAGTACTTACCTCTGTTGTCACCTCTGTATCTGCTTCTCCTCCTTTCGCTCCTTCCTCCTCCCCCTTCCCCTGCTTTTTCTCCTTTTCTTCTTGTTTCTTCTTCTCATCTTCCTCCCTCTTCCTCTTCTCCTCTTTGAGTTTCCGAACGCGGGCACGCGCCACCTGACCTCGTCTGTGTTTCTGCAGGACCAGAGTCGCCTTGCGTTTCTTCACGAACTGCCTGTGCAGTATGTGTTTGCGGAAGTGCTTCTGAAGGGTGATGACGCTGAGGCGAACACGTTTGAAGTGCTTCCTGTGTGCAGAATTTGTACAGGAATACACATCCTAAGTGAAAGCAGGATTAGGATTCATGGGCTACATGATACAGGATTCAGCTGGCACACAACCCAGGATACACTCAATTGGAGTGTGTCTTACTTGGCAGAGAATGTGAGCAGGTAGGCTCTGATTATCATGGCAGCCTGACGGCGGATCTCGTCTCTGTCCTTCTCCAGACGATGCTCCAGAGACTCCTTCATGAACACCTACAGGGTAAAGATCAAAATCTATCATTATGTTATCATTAGTATGTAAGAATCTCTAATGCTATATAAAGTTGCATGCATTCACCTGGGACCATGGTCTTACATCCAGATTAGACAGCTACAATGAAAAGGATACTTAACCTCCTGGTAGCCTAACATACAAGGTGTCCCCAATTACCAGTCTGGTTCAAACAATGGCTTACCTTGGTCTTGCCTAGCTGCCAATCTTTCTTCGTCTTATCGTATTTAAACATCAGGTCTGTGCTTCTCTTTTTATCATCTCCTGCTGTAGGAACTTTGTCTTTCAGAATGATTTTATATCTGTGAGAATTAAATATAATAATTACATAAATAAAGAGATTTAAGAATTCTTGAATATAATGTTATTAAGTAAAACACTTTAATTGATCTGTTTGGTCTTAGACTTTGTTAGTTGATTAATCATTCATTATGCTTTCCCCCCCATGCATCTCTTGCAAACTCACTAGCCAGTAGCCATTGTGAAGTCAACATTAGAATGTTCAGTTGTTAACCTCACCAACCTGAAAAGGCTGGTCTGTGAGTGAGTGTATGCAGCAAACATAATGAATTCATTATACAGATCACACGCACGCACGCACGCACGCGCGCACATCAAAAGGAAACAGACACATGTAGGGGTTGAGATACAAACCGAGTGAAGAAGTCTTTGAAAGTTCTACGGACAGGGAACCCAGCTCTGCGAATCTTGACTGTTTCTAACATCCCAGAATACCTCAGCTGGTTCAGAACTACTTCCGGGTCAAAAACGCTTGGATTCTAGAGGTAGAAAATAAGACATGTGAGTTGAGAATATGCCACCAGGTTTCAAGAGCGATGGGATTTTTTGACTTTGAGATGAGACAAACCTTCTCCATGTTGGGTTTGATACAGCGAATGAAGAAAGGATTGGAGACACTCAGAGTGGCCATGAGCGAGTGGAGGGAATCCTGAGAAGAAAGGAATTAAAAAGGGAACGTTGAATCATATTTACTTCTCAAATGACAGTAACAGCTTTTCCTAAAAAAGAAAAACTCAAAAAGTAGTACATGTCTCTTACCCTGAACTGGGAGCTGACGGTAGGTTTACGTCTGGCTGTGCCCATCTTCAATGTCTCCTCATTATTCCTGCTACCCACCTTCTCAAACAAGTCATAGATGAAGTCCAGTCTGAGGGAAGATGCAGAGAAACACAGGTGAACACAGGGAATGAAACGAAACAATATTGTGTGTAATGTATAGGGTATAAGAGAATACATCAACCTCATATTGAATTTACACTGTAAACGACGTAAATAATAAATAAAAAGATCATATGCTTTAAATCAATCATTCAAATAAGTAATACAACACTGAAATTAACCAAAGTGAGACATTGAGAACCAAAGGCCTGCTGCCTTATATTGAACACAAGTCGCACTCAAAATATGCAAGCAATATCATGATGCTGCCGGCACGGTGTTCACATTTGCTTTCCGCAAAGACTTTGCCTGCAATGTTATAGGTCCCAAGCGGGCATAAAAAAGATTTCAGTCACTCAAAATTCGGAACAGGGCTTTAGTAAGAAAATGAGAGCTGCTATACCTGCTGTCTTTAAGCATGTTGAGTATGTCATCTCTGAATGTATCTCTGTTTTTCTCCAGGATCCCTCTGACATCATACAGAACCTGACAGAGATGAGATCCATGTCAGATCTCCACAACCGCTTGTTGATACTACAAAATATGTAGGTAAACAGTGGTCAGATATGCATAACCCACCTCCCCAGCATAGTGATTGATGCCAAACTGATGGTCTGCAACTCTGGGCTTTACATAGTAAGGGTTTGTCTGAAAAAGAAGAATAGCATAGATCAAAAAGTGTGTGTGTGTGTGTGTGTGTGTGTGTGTGTGTGTGTGTGTGTGTGTGTGTGTGTGTGTGTGTGTGTGTGTGTGTGTGTGCGTGCGTGCGTGCGTGCGTGCGTGCGTGCGTGCGTGTGTGTAAAGGACTCACTGAGTGTCTGCTGTGCAGCTTCTCCAACAAAGTGAAGTCTGTTCCTTTAGGAAAGCGGCTTTCTTCGTTGATTAGTGCCAACATGCCTAGTTTCTAAAGCAAGAAAATATCGTAAACAGGACATTTATTACATGCTAGGTAGCCTCGATCTCCAGACTTTTATTGTTTAATTTTGCTAAAAAATAAAAGCCTGGAGGAACGCGTTGGTGTACCGGGTATGAGGAAGTGTTCATTTCCCCAACCAACCAGAGTGCAGTGGGCGTCGCTCGTAATGTTGTGTTAACGGGGCGGGGGTTGACGGACAGATCGGTGAACCAATGGGATCAGGCGCAGTCTCTCTGCGCCTCTATACACCCGCCCCTCTATACACGAAATCAGGAGCGTTGGTGCAGCTACAAAATCCTCACCATTAACACTAATGCACTTATATCCTTGGAGGAATTTATATAATTTATATAGTTGTTTTTTATTCTTTTGTGTTTTTCCCATTGTGTTTTCCCTGTCACTACTACCCCTGCCACAGTTATGTGCCCCCTCCAATACACATGGAGTCAGCCACTTCTTTTCACAAGAAAGCCAGGACTTTCAAAGGGAGAGCTTAACGTCACGCTATCTCCTCCCCACTGAACAGCTGAACAGGCACTCCAACCAACCAGCAGGGGTCAGTAATGGACAGTAAAGGACATGATCCCTTGCCAACTTCCCCCATGAACACTGTATCAGGGTTCCACTTCCCACACATTTTTTACAATGAATTTTCTAAACTTTTCCAAAACTTTTCCAAAGTATTTCTCCCCATTTCCAGGCCTAAAGCAATCATATGGTGCAATAATGAGGCTCTTAAACCAGTGTGCTATCAATGCACCAAGACAAACTCGAGCAAAGAACAGATCTACAAGCTAACAACGTATCACAGTGAAATGTGTTGTTAGCTTGTAGATCTATTCTTTTTGGCACGTGACGTCCTGTATATATTAGGCCGCACGTATTTCACGCTTTGCTAGACATGTTTTGAGACATGTTTTTTTATGAACAAAATCAATAGCCAAATGTTTTGGAAAATGTTTGGATATAATTTATAGTGTTTGGCTGCCACCACACCAAATTATATCCAAACATTTTTCAAAACGTTTGATTAATTCCTTTTCCAGGCCTGGAAAACAGTTTTTTGAAATTCAAAAATATTTCCAGGAATTTCATGACCCTGTTGTGTACATTGGAGCTGCTGGGCTGCTTTACACGTTGGCCTATATCATTTTGAAGGCTTGCATACAATGACAATAAAAGGGATTCAGAAGAACTATTGAATAACTCAGGCTTTAGTGTTCATTTGCAAGAGACTTATGCTAACCCTACCCTAACCCTAACCGGGAGACTTGAGATGTCTGGGAATATCGTACCTTCTCTATGAGGTCCAGACACTCTGCATTGTCCATCCAGTCTATGGCATCCCACTGCACCCCCTCCCTGTGGAGACACAAAGTATTATATGTCAACAAACAAATTGCTACAACATATACAGTACATACAACAACCTGCAACATATTATGCACTACTGCTGCGTATTTATGTACACTTATATTATGGCATTTTATTATTACTTTACCATGCCTGTATTTCTTACTGCCAGACTGTTGCTTGCTACTTAACTGTAAATTGAATTTGTAGTACTCTAGGTCAATGTTTCCCAAACGTTGTGCCGAGGCACACTGGTGTGCCATGAGACAAGTGCCTTGTGATTTTGTGACAACCCCACATTATTACTGCAATATAACTATACAAAACGTTCTGAATCCTACAATAAATGCTTGAAATCTCTGTGTGTGCATGCGTGTCTGTAGTTTGCGTTTCCCGAGAACCGTCCAACCGATCGACTTCAAAGTAGGCGAACGCGTCACAGAGAACCTGAGGGAGTGATCAGGCTTACTGTTTCTGTAAGCCTGATCGGTTGTATCCTGCCTGCATTCCTGTTACTGTACAGCACCTGCCTGTTTATCATGTATTCCGTCTGGCTGGAGGTATAAAACTTGTTTTTCCCCCTGAGTACTGCCTATGTTCTCCTGCGTTCTACTTCAAAATCCTGACAACAGTGTTATGTAGATGATATACAGTATACCTGTTGTACTCCAGCTGCTCCAGTGAGAAGATATGCTTGTTGAAATACTCCTGGAGCTTCTCGTTGGCATAGTTGATGTTAAATTGCTCAAACCGATTCACCTGGAGGGAAAAGAGATACACATCGTATACAGTACAGTACAGTAGGATGCTCAACTTGTACTGTACAGCAGTGGTTCCCAAACCTAGCAGATCTACAAGCTCACAACGTGTCGCTTCCCGCCGCGTTGCGAGCTTGTGGATCTGCTATTTTCACTACTTCTTAAGCGATTTTTTAAATGTATTTATGGAAATTATTAGATTTTAAATGTTTTATTTATGAAATACTTTTGTTGGAATTGTTTTTAATTGATGAAAAGTTGTGATTTTTTTGTTGAAACTTTTTTTAATCTTTTGAAATAATTACCATACATATAGGCTGGAGGGTGGGTTTGGTTGGGAGGCAGAGACCCACCACTAGTTTATAAATAAATGTGCACAAGCAAAGAGTGCACAGTTCTGCTCAAATATAAAAGGGTTCTGACCTCAAAGTTCTCAAAGCCGAAGATGTCGAGGATGCCGATGGATTTGAAGTTTTCCTTCCCTTTGATCTTCTGATTGATCTTAAGTATGATCCAGGAGAAACACTGGGAATACAGTGCCATGGCAACAGAATCTCTTGAATCCACAGCCTGATAAGGAAAAGGAAACAAGAAATTATGGTGTGTGCGTGCGTGCGTGCGTGCGTGCGTGCGTGCGTGCGTGCGTGCGTGCGTGTACTGTATGTGTGCGGCCATACATCAATCCTGAGAGAGCTTGGAGAGGAAGTGCATGCGTATGAATGTATGTACTTTATGAATATGTGTGTACTGTACCTGTTCTATAGTGAGTGGCGAGCAGATCATCTCTCCTCTGAGGATGATGGAGCGCTGAGTCAGGACTTCAGACAGCTGGAAGGAGTCCAGACCCAGCAGCTCACTGGCATTACTGACCACTGGAGAGAGAGAGATGGAGAAAGAAAGAGAGGAATGGGTTATTCTCTATCTCTAACGTTCCCATTTTCACTGTCACCTATCTGCTTTGCCTATTTCTCTAACTCACCATCTCCCTTGCATGGATGCTCAGATGCTCTCTCTCTCTCTCTCTCTCTCTCTCTCTCTCTCTCTCTCTCTCTCTCTCTCTCTCTCTCTCTCTCTCCTCTCCACTGACCTTGCTTGGTGGTGATCTGTGCTCCTCCTGCAGTCATGAACTCGACGTTCCCCAACTGTAAGACTCCTGAAAGCAACTTGAACATGTCTCTACTCTCCTCCTCTGAGAATTCCAACACCTTTAGTGCTTCCTGCATGGGACAGAAGAACGAGATTAGACAACACAATTATCCTTTCCATTTCCTAAAACAAAATCAGCCAAATTAAGGGAAATGTGTCATTATCTTAATTTTAGAGTGTAAAGAATTGTTCACAGTTAAGTGCAGAGATGATGAGACAAAACATTTTTTACAGTACCAGAAAATGCCCAGAAAATGCATGCATCCACAGTATTCTGAGGTTGTGTAGCCCCCCCCCATGCCAGTATGTACTCTACACATTGTATTTATTTGGAATATGAGCAATGACTGATATTGCAGCCAGTGGGGAATCTGGAGCCCACCATGACACTGTTGTAGAGTTCTTTGTCGTTAAGGCTTTTGTCCTTCAGGCATCCAGATTGGCTGAGGTAGTGGAAAGACTCAGGAGGGTCATCCAGGAAGTATGTTTCTGGTAAAGGAAATACGTAATAGTTCATGTTATAATAGAATAATTTAATGGATAGCAACACAACATCAACTACATTTGTAATTTAGTATCAAAAGTCAGTGTGGCTGCCACAGTATATTTTAATTTTGGTTATATTTTGGTTCTTTATTGTTCTATAATTTATCTGCCCTAAACTTGGGTTGCCCATGTACTTGAGGTACCGCAAGTGCCAATTTGGTCATTCAAGCCGGAATGCTTTATACGGTTTCATGGAGACCCACAAGTGTGTTTCACTCATGCTCACTGACGGAGCGTTTGTTTGAGCGTGTCGCAGGACGGAACAAGTTGTGCGTTGCTGTTTGTCGGCCATGGATTCTTTCTCATTCCCTTTGGTTTATGTGCAGCCAGCAAGTTTTATATTGGCCTGTTAATACCGTAAGAGTGCGTTAATAAAGCCACCAGTATGAAGAACAAGCTGTGTCGTTTTTGGGACCAAAGGCAGTGACAGTCAGTGTTTCCCATACATCTCTATGCCAATGATCCCCAAGTGTCCACAACCTCTGCCTACAGCCCCCCTATTGCAAAATGAATAATAATAAACAGGGGGGAAAAGGGCCACCTTTGTGTTTTTTTCTTTACCAAAATTGAAAGTGGATATACTAGTAGTAAATGTTTAAGGGCCAACTCAAATCAGAATGCATTTTTAAATGCCAAAATATGAAAAGTGAGTAAATGCGAAAATGTATATATATTTTTTTACCTATAATAAAATATGGGATTTTTATCAATCCAAGCATTACTTATCCATCAAAGGTGCTCACCTTTATGTTCCTTTGTTGCTCCTGCCAGCAGAGCGTAAAAGATGTGGTAGTTCCGCTCTCCAGGGTTCTGTCTCACCACACGGTTCTACAGAGAGATAATGACCGCACCGTCACAATTAACATCTCAGTGATCACCAAATTCTAGTTTCCATAATGTCTGAACGATATATCACTACTAATTAGTTTAAATTTGATCTGAGCACGCTGCCACTCCTTACCTTTTCCAGTAAATCTGAAAGGGACAGAGTCAAGGGAAATGTACTTGAATGAACACAGTGGACTGGAATGGCAAGTGGAGGAATAAAGCAAATCATTTAAATTCAATTTGGTAAAATAAAGTCTAATTTTTTTTTTTCAAAAACATATCTGTTAAAAACAACAACCACAAGGATACAGTCGATGATGCAGCCTCCCTGGATGTTTCCGCTCTCAGAGAAGTGCAGGTGGATGAACTTCCCAAAGCGGCTGGAGTTGTTGTTGTACACAGTTTTAGCGTTCCCAAATGCCTCCATGATAGGACTGCACACACACAGAGAGAGATTAACTCTAGTTAGTGCATTTATGTTTTTTCTTGATTGACTGCCTGTGGACGGGAGTACATGGGTTCTAAGGTCCAGTGCAGGGGCCATACCATCCATACATAAGGTTTGCTTTTCATACAGAAATGTAGAGCCCCTAAAGGTGCTGTAACACACTGTACAGGTCTGTAAAAAACATAATAATATTAATAATAAACAAATAAAAATAAAATAAAATACAATCTGTAATCCCTACATTCTGACGTCGTGTTTTTGCTTGTGTGTGCGTGCAGGTGACCATACCTGCTCTGTACGATGGCCTGCTCCACTCGTGTGCTCCTCTCTGATGGAGGCGTCCCTGCTGAATTCTGACTCATCACAGACAGGAACTGAAGCAACAGCTTAGTGCTCTCTGTCTTCCCTGCCCCCGACTCACCACTGGAACACACACACACACACACACACACACACACACACACACACACACACACACACACACACACACACACACACACACACACACACAAATTTAATCACACACTACACTGTATGACATTCTCTGACATTTACTCAACTTGGATTAATGTGGTTGTTTAATAGATACAGAAGTCTGATTGGTTCACAGATTAGCCTTTAGTCTTTCTCTGGATACAAATTGAGCCCTTAATTGGAAGCATAATGAGATACTTGACTGCACGTACCTCAAATGGACTTACACAGTCAAGGAGTAAAACAGTGCATATTTTATTCGTAGCAGTTAGCAGAATTTCAGGAGCAGGACCACACCTCAATCACGCTACTTCCGCTTTCCTATAAATACACACCTAACCCTCTCCTTTCCCTTTCACTCTTGCATGCTGCTCCCCTCCATCCCGCGAGCAGTGTTTCTACCCCGGATCTCAGTGGCTCCGCCCTGTAGGCCCCTACGGGGCCTTCGCTCTACATTAGAAGAGTTGGGAACGGTGGGGGTTGTCACATTCTAATCCAGCCCGAATACCCAATCTCAGCACCAGCCTCAGTGGCGTCCCTCGTTAATCACTAGACTCTCAATCCATACCTCCAGCGTTCGACTCCCGTTGGAGACACAACCTTTTCCAACAACCGCCGACTATTTCTTTTTCGCCAATAAAGTATAGTTTTGGACCGCGGCGGAGGGGCGCAGTCTCAAGCGAACTTGAGCCACGTAAGGCACCACCGAGCGCGCTAAAGCGCGAGTTGCCGTGCCGAACGTTGCAAAGTTCGCTTGTGCGTACTCAGCCCTGTCCGAGTTATGTACCGATAGGCACAGAATTTTAAATCAGGTTGTGGGGACTGCTCTTGCCCCAACTCGTTTGCCTCAACTCGCCAGGCTCTCCCCGCACCCGCCCCCCGCTACTGAGACTGGGGGTAGAAAGGCAGCTCGCCTCCCTCCCACCCTGCTTCTCTTCCTGTTTCTACTCTTCTCTCCATAGGCCCCTGAGGGGGTTCGTTATGCCCGCTGGTTCTACGGCGGACTCCCTACGAAGCTTCCTCACAGCACATTCAACAAATGGAAGAACGATCAAGTTTCAAACTCACATTAATTTGTTTAGTTTCATTCAATTAGTTTCTCATAATAAATATGATAATTGCATCTTGATTGATGGTGTGAGTCCAAACATGAGTGCAATCAAGCCATATCTAGACTAGAGGAAGAACTCACCTAATGAGGACACACTGACTGTCATGGCGTTTCCAGATGCATCGGTAGCACTCATTGGCAATTGCGAAGATGTGAGGGGGAAGTTCCCCCAAGTGGTGCTTGGAGTACAGGTCCACCCTCTCAGGGTCATACAGACCTGGGATTTGCTTATAGGGGTTTACAGCCGCCAGGATACTGCCGATGTTGGTCTGAAAACAACAGGTAAAGACCACAGATATATTAGAACTGTGAACATTAAAGAAAACCATTATACCATAATAAGCTGAGGCCGATTCTAAAAATGTCTTCTAAATACTAACAGTTTTCTGAAAAACTTTTCATGTCAAGGACCCCCAAAATGTTATGTATTTGGCCACCTACCCTCATCTCAAAATATTTTGTGCCAGGGACCCCCAGAAGCAAAGATTGTTGAGTGAAAGGTGTTTGCTTTAAAAAATGTATACAGGACTTTAAAAAAATAGCAGATCTATATATAGGTCAAGCTATGAGCTTATATATCTGCTATTTTAGAAAAATTGTGACACACACTCATATTTCATGTACATAGCTAATCTAAAATGACAAAGATGCTTTCCAGGATTGAATGGGTTAAAGAAAGACATGAAAGAAAGCACACAAAAGTCCATGTTTGACATTAAGATAGCTGAGCTCAGTGTAGTTATTTAATCTGGATTTTAGAATTAGGGACTGATGGAGCGGGAGGGACATATTCCAATATGACAATGGGGCAGAGATTTTGGATTAGAAAAGCTGATATAAGGTCAGCTGAAGGAGATGGAAGGAGGCTAGAGTTCTGTTGTGAAATGTTAACAGTAATGGTGACCTTGCTTTCTGGCCTCTCCCTCTAGAGATGAAAAACACATCAGGTCAGCATGCTATCCTATTGTATCATATTCTGCCCTCTGTGCATATTACCTCTAATGCACACTTGAAAGGACACACACACACACACACACACACACACACACACACACACACACACACACACACACACACACACACACACACACACACACACACACACACACACACACACACACACACACACACACACACACACACACACACACACAGACACTCAAGTTATAGGCAATTTTTATATTCACATGGATGTTGATAATAGTAGATAGTATTATTATGCACTGCATTTATCTTATTAATTGGCTTTTCTCAAACACACTAACTGTTTTAAGTTCACTCTCCTTCTGGCATAAGGCATCAGAATTGAACATTTAAAACTCTTCCCACAGAATCGTCTTTTATTGGACCATTTTTTAATACATTTTTAATTACTATTAATAGACACACATGTCTTATAGTGTGAAGCTACATTTACGGAAGTGATTCTATCAGCATTTAATTCAATGCTATGTGTATGTCTCAATACAACAGACAACTCTTATGACACTATATACCCGACGTTTGATATACACTTCATACACTCTAGCCTTTGATTGTCTTTGAATTAAACCATATTTGATCGGCATAATTATTACCCACGTTACTGATTATCGAGAATGTTATATTATTGTAATACGTTCTTTATTTCCTGTGCAATGGATTAATGAGGCATTCCTTGTGTCAATACATTGTGAATTTATCAGCAGTTGCCAGTTAAGCTTATCAAAGACAAATACAATATCATTTGATCTGCGTTTGCTATAACCACAACAGACCATTTCGTTTAATTAATCCAGAACACAAGCAGATTGCTGTAATTTAAAGTTCTCTATAACCAGCAATGTGTGAGGGATAATTTTGTGTAACAAAAATAATTTCATTCTAAGGCAACTTCTCTCTTCGATGGGCAGAGAGGGAGAGAGCGTACGATTGCACTGGGGATAATGGCTTGCGCAGTCTTCTCTTAAATGCAATGGCATCTGGCACGGTGATTGGTTTTATTAATGTAACGCCCAAACCACACCTATGCATAATGTGGATAGGGATAAGGCTGGTGTCGGAAGTTAGCAACTTTTGCACGGGAACGCCCCTTACGCCATGCTAAATCCCCAAATAGTGGGTTTAGCCACTTCGGCCCAAGATAGAGCTTGTCGAGTACGAGTGTCTCTCATAGCACAGAGACAGCACTGGTGAAAGTTACAAATGCCTTCTTAATTGCATCAGACAAAGGACTTCTCTCTATATTTGTTTTGTTAGACACTAGTACTGCATTTGACACCACTGATCATCACATCCTACTACAGAGATTAGAACATTTAATTGTCATTAAAGGAATTGCATTAGGGTGGATTAAGTCCTACTTATCAGATTGATTTCAGTTTGTACACCTTGATGATGAATCTTCCATGTGCACAAAGGTTTTACTCTGAGTTCCATAAGGTTCTGTGCTTGGACCAATACTATTCACCATGTTATGCTTATGCTTCCTTTAGGTCATATAATAAGAAAACACTCCATAAATGTTAATTGTTATGCAGATTATTTCCAATTATATTTACTATTGAAGCCAGATAAAACCAATCAGTTAGCTAAACTTCAAGCATATCTTAAGGATATAAAGACCTGAATGACCTGCAATATTCTGCTACTTAAGTCAGACAAAACTGAAGTATTGTGCTTGTGTTTGAGGACACGTCTTTAAAACCCTCTGGCTTCTGGCATTTTGCTTTAAAATGTAAAATAACTGTCCTTTTTCTGCACCAGTGCCATATGATACTCCAGTGTATTAACTCCAAGTTGGATGAGGATATGTCCTTTAACTCACACAAAACAAATTTCAAGGACAGTTTCTTTCACCTACTGTACGTAACATTGCAAAATCAGGCACATCCTGTGTCACAAAGATGCAGAAAAACTAGTCCACACATGTGTTACCTCCAGGCTGGATTACTGAAATTCATTAATGTCAGGCAGCAACAACAAAAAACTAGGAAAAGAGATCATATTTCTCACATATTCGCTTCTCTGTATATAATACAAAATCCTTCTGATCACTTAAAAAGCCCTTAGTGGTCTGGTACCATCATCTTAATCTTAATAAAGAGGTCATTGTACCCTATTACCCACTAGAATACAGCACTGACAGAATAAAGGCCTACTTGTGGTTCCTAGAATATCCAAAAGTGGAATGGGATGCAGAGCCTTCAACTACTATATCTGGCTGTGGTCCATTATTATAGTTATTATTGTATTTTGTGTCTCTTCCTCTCCCTCTCTATCCTCACTTTCTCTCTCTCTCTCGCAACCCAATTAGTCAAGGCAGATGTCCGCCCACCTAAAGCCAGTTTCTGTGTACTGTAAGGTTTCTTCCCCTGAAAGGAGTGTTTTGGGTTTTTATGTTTTACTCATGGGGGGATTGTGAGGTCTAAATTAAAGGGTATGGTCTTGACACCATGTACAACGCACTGACTTTTGTCTTTTTATTGTGTTTTTTTTCTAGCACCTTAACTAACGTCCATAAGTATATCATGCACAGTATACATCTGCTGCTATGCTCACGCACCTTTATATCCTATCTCAGGTACTTGTGTGTAAATAAATATGTAGATAACTTTTTTTTTTCTCTTGTTTGATCTCCTTTCCCACAACCCCCCCCCCCCCCCCCCCCCATCTTCTTCCCCTTCTTTTTTTCTAAGGAAATAACTATACGATGGGAACTATGCACCAAAAAGGAATTTAACCCACTTTTTACTTCTGTAAACCTGTGATGTGACAATAAAGCTGATTCTGATTCTGATTCTGATTCTAACCTGCTATATGTAAAGTGTCTTACAGTTTTTCACAATTGTTAACACACGTTTCTCAAAACAATAACGGCTTTCTCAAAACTGCTCACCAAAACTGCAAATCTCACACACAACATGCTAAACCCTACTCTCCCTTTGCAAAATGACACTTTGCCATCAAATCTTTTAACTGTTCACAAAATGGAACTCGTGTTTTCATTTGGTACACACAGCCATATTTTCAAATGACACACACAACATGCTAAACCCTACTCTCCCTTTGCAAAATGACACTTTGCCATCAAATCTTTTAACTGTTCACAAAATGGAACTCGTGTTTTCATTTGGTACACACAGCCATATTTTCAAATGACACACACAACATGCTAAACCCTACTCTCCCTTTGCAAAATGACACTTTGCCATCAAATCTTTTAACTGTTCACAAAATGGAACTCGTGTTTTCATTTGGTACACACAGCCATATTTTCAAATGACACACACATACCATTCATTGAGTACACACAACTAAGCATGTGCTGCACACTACCAAACATTTACAGCACACTGCAGGGCAAAATTGAAAACACAATCATAGAAATGGAACACACCATGACAATGACTGGAGAATGAGCCATTTCTCCTTTTGTAAAATGATTCAGTGTAGGCCTACTTTTTTCATAGTCAAACATAAAACAAAACACAAATATGCAGCCAAAAATGTTTTATTTCTCTACATGATTTAGGCATCATGCCTCTGGTTCATGTCTGGCCAGAGGGCCTCATCCACATCATAGGCTGTTCTCCCTGTCCAAGCAGTGTTGGACGAAACGCCTCGAGTGGCACATGAAGCCTTGACAGACCTCAACAGTGACTAGGGCTGCAATCGATTTTCCCGATTTTTGTATAATGACATTCTTTGATTTTGAATTGGAAAAAAACATATTTTACTAATCGAGAATCGTTTGTTTTGAAAAAAACGGAAAATAATCGGAATCGTGACCCCAAGAATCGGAATCGAATCGTGAGATAGCAGAAGATTCACACCCTACAGTAACAGTGATGTCGCCACAAGCCTCCTCCATGGCCTGGAGCAGTGGGACCCGGCTCTGTGGGTTCCGTTCATATACCTTCCACCTCCAAGCTCAAAAGAACTCCTCAATGGGATTCAGGAAAGGAGAATAAGGTCAAAGGTACAGAACGGAAACATATGGGTGGTCCTGGAACCACTCACGCACCGGAGCAGCCCGGTGGTGCAAATTGCTCACCAGACCTGAATGTTTAGAGATTTGACTATTTGTGTGTTGCAGATTGATGCTTTGAGATTTTATGTGAGAAGTGTGTGCAACAACTGAACATTGTGTAGTGTTTGGACAACAAGGTGTGTTGTAGATTGATGCTTTGAGATTTTATGTGAGAAGTGTGTGCAACAACTGAACATTGTGTGTAGTGTTTGGACAACAAGGTGATAATGTAATTGACATCAGAGTGTAAAGAAGGTAACTCAGAGTCTAATGCAGATAAGGGAGTGTGAAGTAGTGCCAAATTGGGTGGAGCGATTAATACATGAAGTTAAGGTTGTGAAAATTGTGCCGAATTTTCACTTTTTGTGTGTTAACAATTGTGAAAAACTGTAAGACAACTTTTGTTGCGATATGGTGCTATATAAATAAACATTGATTTGATTTTACTCGACACACACACACGCACACGCACACACGCACACGCGCACACGCACACGCACACGCACACACACACACACACACACACACACACACACACACACACACACACACAGTGACATAGAAAAATGACCCATTACGGTAAATTCTTATCATCAGCTTAAATGCAATCCCTGCATCTACAATATTTCATCATCTAGATTAGGTCACAGCCAGAGGCTGTTCTCTGGTAAGCTAGGATTTTCATCAGTTGTTGTTTTTATTAATGTTTTCAAAAGGCATTTCTAATGTGTTTATTATTAGACAGTACAGGAGAGAGAGAGACACTAGAGAGGGAGTAGAGAGGAGATGACATGCAATCACAGGTAGAAAACTGGTAGAAAATGACAGGAGCGGCCGACTCGCACTCTACAAACTCTACAGACTCCTTAGACAGAGACCCAGAACATATATTTTTATAAAAAAATGTCATGCTCATAAAGTGCTCAAAGTGCTAGTCCTAGGACCTTCGTCAATGCTATATCTATATCAGATATAGCACTGACGAAGGTCCTAAGACCAAAACGTTTGCTGTTTCACTTTGAGCACTTTGAGCACACAGTCAAAGGAGTCTTCCTTAACATTTCTACCAGTTTTCCTATGTTTTTGAGACCACCGCACCTGCAGTCACCCCTGAACGAAGGACAAAGAACAATTTACCCTGGACTTTAACACAGGCCATGAGCCAGATTTGAACTCATGATGTTACTATGTACGTAAGCTATGACTCGGACTACGACACGACTGATTCTTAGTTCTAGCGGTGGGGCTCTAGTGCTTGGCTTCACACATTCTTTTTTTTTAAAAACACTCTGAACAGTGTAGAAACGGGACCAAATGGACCCGTAAATTAACACTAGGATTTTACTGTGTAGATCAATTGATCATCTGCCATCTCCCTCTCTCTGTTTCCCTTTCAGTAAGTCCATATCGTACAGTACCTATAGGGCCACTTATAGTAGATGGATCTGATAAGATGATTTGTGTTTCCCACTAAAAGCCTGAAGCAGAGATTACTGGAAGAGGAGAGGGCACCATCCTAGTGTGGGGGAAGACATCAGTAAATGTACATACACACATGTATGTGTGTCAGTGTGCGTCACATCGCACTCAAACGCACTCACACACAAACGCACAACACACAAGCAAGCACGCACGCACGCACACGCGCGCGCACACACACACACACACACACACACACACACACACACACACACACACACACACACACACACACACACACACACACACACACACACACACACACACACACACACACACACACACACACACACACATACAATAAGATATTATGGTATTAGATATCCAATGCTATGAGCTGACAAGAGTCATTCTCTCAGACAGTAATCACATGTAACAGATACACTGCATTGGTGCATACTGATGATGTCATCAATGTCCCACATGATGAGAACAGAGGTTTGAGATGACTGTTACTGTGTGTGTGCGTGTGTGCGTGCGTGCGTGCGTGCGTGCGTGCGTGCGTGCGTGCGTGCGTGCGTGCGTGCGTGCGTGCGTGCGTGCGAAACTGAAATGTCAAGATATCACAGATGTCTCTTGGTCATGAGGAGATATTAGGCTAACCCTAACCCTAGACCGCAGTGATTCTGACCACACGTCAGATATCAGATAACACGTTGTCTAATTGGCCAAAAAGAAGCCTTGCATACTGCGCCGTGCACTCTGTCTCTGTCTCTCTGTCACTCTCTGTAAAATGTGCTCCCACATGCCCACATGCATTCACATCCAGTATACTTACATAAATGTTATCCTTCTGGTAGCGCTGGTACAGGTTGTGCATAATGGCGGCTTCATGTAGCTCAGCCAGTGCCGACATGTCCTCCACCCCATCGATGCTGGTCTGGTGCATGGCATATACCATCTCCCTGGTAACCTCTGCTTGTGGCAGGTACAACACCTGGACACAGTTCAGACTCACAGGTGAGGACATACATACAGTAGATGAATTAGTACCGGTAGATGCATTACCAATGGGTGATATACACTGAAATGGTGTTGAGTGTTGTAGTTGCATTGGAGGTGTTATCGAATGATACTGTAACTGGCTTTTTGTTTTGTTGTTGTATTATAATGTATGTGCTCCATCAAAATTTGGCATGTCGGCATGAAGCTCAATTGTTGTAACCGCACATGTTTCCCATCAACCACATGCACTATTACATTGAAAAGCTGTGTCAGATGTTCTGCCTTTAGACTTGTTATGTCCATCTAACTTGCAATTGCTCAAAAATAGCACTTCACCAATAAGACCAACAGTACTTCACAAGAACAATGTTCTGGTGTGACTGAGGGATTCACTGACAAATTATATTCCTTATGTGTATCAACTACAATTCATGCTTTAAGTGTTGGCATTTCATTTTGGAGCCTTGGCTTGAGTGCCACTGTGCCAGCATAATGTTGCATGCCTGCAGCCGGAGGGACAGGAACAATGTAATTGGCTAGTAGTGCAGATCCCTTATGCGGGACGGACAACTTGTGCTCGATTGGCTAGTTCCGGTCCATAGCCTTGTGGGACAACATACCATATCCTAGAGGGACAATTCCACTGCGATTATTAATTCACAAAAATGACATACTGTAGTTGTCGCTGACCAGTTTGAAATATATTCAGGAATGAAGTCCCTTGGCCTACTGGCAGTGTGCACTGTTCACAAGAAATATGATCAGCCTATTAGTTTGCAAGATTACCCGTGAACAGACACAGAAACACACACACACACACACACACACACACACACACACACACACACACACACACACACACACACACACACACACACACACACACACACACACACACATGCGATCTCTTGTGTGCCATGAGGGTGACACTAGATGCAAAGTCATAGGGTCACCTAAATGACTGTGATTCATGCTTCTGGGAGCATGAAAGTGCTCAGCAAGTTTCATGACAATCCAGCCATTCGATTGTGAGATAACCTGTATGTAATTGGAAAAATCACACCCTGTGTGAAGGTGGCGGCGCCTTTGATACATTATGTCATCGATATGTGTTTATAATGTGTTTATAGCCATGTGTCACGTGAAGCTTGACCAATCACTTTGTTGACGGGTCTGACCAATCAGAGCGTTGGCGGGTCTGACCAATCAGAGGGTTGACGGGTCTGACCAATCAGAGCGTTGACGGGTCTGACCAATCAGAGCGTTGACGGGTCTGACCAATCAGAGCGTTGACGGGTCTGACCAATCAGAACGTTGACGGTGAACACGGACAAAGTCAGGTATAGAGCAGGATCCGCTCTATACCTAAAGGTATAGAGCGGCTAGCGCCGCTAAAAATCACACCCTGTGTGAAGGTAGCGGCGCCTTTGATACATTTTACCATCAATATGTGTTTATAATGTGTCTATAGCCACGTGTCACGTGAAGCTTGACCAATCACTTTGTTGACGCACCTGACCAATCAGAATCTTGACGCACCTGACCAATCAGAATCTTGACGCACCTGACCAATCAGCATCTTGACGCACCTGACCAATCAGAATCTTGACGCACCGGACCAATCAGCATCTTGACGCACACGGACAAAGCCAGGTATAGAGCAGGATCCGCTCTATACCTAAAGGTATAGAGCGGCTAGCGCCGCTAAAAATCACTGGTTTGTGTAATAATGTATTATTTACTTATTTTGATGACGTCATCACGCAAAGACATCACGTCATCATCACAACCATGTAACTGTCCTTCAAAATGACTTGTCCTAGGCACAAATGTGATTTACCAGGGAATCAACCTGCTTTCTTACAACTTCCTCTTGTAAATTGTTTATCAGCTCCAGATTCGTGTTGGTGAGCGAAATGTTTCACTGGGTGTTACATTGGATTGGAAGAGAAAATAATTGTTTCGATCTTGCTGTGGTAGTTGGACATGAGGTCTACTGCTTTGAAGGAGACAGGAGGAATGATCGGACTGACGTGCATGTCTTCAACACAGTGTCTCTGTGCTGGATGACGTTACCCCATGTGACAGCAGCTGGAAGAGGAGAACGTCACCTTGAGGTTCCCATCATAAGGAAAAGGCTGTCAGCTATGCTGATCGAACATTCCATCTACATTTTGGGGTTCGGATTTCTTTATGCATTTGATGTCGACACCCACAGATGGTTCAAGCCCAGGGTTTGTGGGAATGTTCCAGAGAATGAGGACTTCCACCCAGCCTGTGTCCTGGGGAAGGCCATATATGCCATGATAGCTGGATACACTAATGTCATCTACAAGTTGGACATCACTACAATGGTCGGGGCTTTAATTAACACCAGAGGCACTCCACCAACTGCTTTCTGGGGTTACTCTGCCACGATCATTGGGACAAAGATGTTTGTATTTGGGGGCAGACAGCGATGGTCTAACAACAACATTAGTGTGTTTGACACAGAGACCGACTGCTGGCTGAGCACTCCTTCTGGACATCTTGTTGCAGAAGTATGTGAGGAACATTCAGCCTTTGCCTACAATGGAGAGCTGTACATATTTGGTGGCCAACACGATAACAAGGACTTGCTGTGGAAATTCAATCCAGAGACCTTCTCCTGGAAGAAGGTGGAGCCCAAAGGAAAAGGCCCGTTTTCAATGTATGGAATGTTATGTTGCATGGTGGGAGATCGTATCATCATCTTTGGAGGATACAAACGATGCTTCTTCAACTCATCCGGAACGTTCTCAGCGCCTGTTTGCACTGATAAACTGTTCATGTTAGATTTGAGGCCTAGTCTGAAGACATTATGCAAGCTAACAGTTATTCAGTACGATCTGGAGCAGTCAGAACTCCCACACAACATCAAGTGGGAACTGGCAAAACTGGAAAAAATGGGAAAACCGAAACTGAAAGAAATGGTTCTTCGATTTGTGCGGCGAGATGAATTTCTTTTGAATGAATATTACGGCTTTAATCAGCTGGAAAGATTAATTCGAAGATGGCGAGAGAGGAGTAGCTTGAGGAGTTAGCTCTTAGTACAGTCAGTCAAAATAACTTGACAAAAACAGAACCAGAATGGAAAATAATGAAAAGAAACGAATAGGAGATAGCTAGGCAGATAACAGGCGAAAAACAGGCGAATCGTTCACTTCCGGATAAAAGCGCCAAAATTGGTAAACATACTCCTTGGGTAGTACTGTTTTGATAAAACCCGTTAGCCACCTGAAAATTCAAGATGGCGGCCATTTTTCAAGATGGCCGCCATTGAATATAGAGTAATATTACATTTCCCAACAAAATCACATTGATACAAGCGCCAAAATTGGCAAACATACTCCTTGGGTATTGCTCTTTTGATAAAAAACAAAGATTTTAAGATGGTGGCCATTTTTCAAGATGGCCACCATTGAATATACAGTAATTCGCAGTAATTTCACAATAAAATGTCATAGATATGCACCAAAATTGGCACACACACTCTTTGGGTATTGCTCTTTTGATGAAACCTGTTACCCATGTAAAAATTCAAGATGGCAGCCATTTTTCAAGATGGCCACCATTGTACAGTAGGCTATATACAGTCAAATCACATTTAGAAGTAAAATAGCTTAGAAGCAAGCACCAAAATTGGCTCATATACCATTCTTTTAATAACATTTTAGCAGCCACCTAAAAATTCAAGATGGCGGCCATTTTGCAAGGTGGCCGCCATTGAATATACACTAATAATGCATTTCTGAATAACATCACCAAAATATGTCCTATTTGAGTAATCTCTATGTAGAATCTGAATCTGGACCCATGGACTGACTCACTGGCTTCCTTGTACCATATATCAGCCCCGGAATCCTAATCTTCTGCTAAATTAGGGGATCATGCTATGTTATAAGTCTATTATGTGTAGCATTTTCTTGTACAAGACAAAGAGGAAGGGTAGTGTTTTCAGCCTGCGGCAAAAGATGGGCAGTGACTCTGCTGTCCTGACATCAGTGGGAAGTTCATTCCACCACTGTGGGGCCAGAACAGAAAAAAAGTTGTGACCGTGTTGATCGACCAGAAGGACCCTTGAGTGACGAGGCAATCAGTCGCCCCGAGGTGGCAGATCGAAGTGGTCGGGCAGGGGTGTAGGCATCGACCATAGCCCGGAGGTAAGAAGGAGCTGTTCCTTTCACTGCCCTATAGGCTAGCACCAGGGTTTTAAACTGGATCCGAGCTGCTACGGGGAGCCAGTGTAGAGAACGGAGAAGGATAGTTGTGTGGGAGAACTTGGGGCGGTTGAACACCAGACGAGCTGCAGCTTTCTGAACAAGCTCCAGAGGTCTGATGGCAGATGCCGGAGCACCAGCCAGGAGGGAGTTGCAGTAGTCCAGGCGGGAGATGTCAAGAGCCTGGATGAGCACCTGGGCTGCCTTCTCCGTGAGGAAGGGGCGAATCCTCCTGATGTTGTAGAGGAGGAATCTGCAGGACCGTGTCACTGATGCGATGTTTGCCGAGAACGACAGTTGATCGTCCCAGATCAGAGCGTTGACGGGTCTGACCAATCAGAGCGTTGACGGGTCTGACCAATCAGAGCGTTGACGAGTCTGACCAATCAGAGCGTTGACGGTGAACACGGACAAAGTCAGGTATAGAGCAGGATCCGCTCTATACCTAAAGGTATAGTATAGAGCGGCTAGCGCCGCTAAAAACTTACCTAGAAGGAGACTTTAGCCAAATGAATAATAAAATGAAATTACTAAATATTTCTAGATATTACTCATTGTTTATTTAGTCATTGTTTATATAGACATCTAATTCTATATTCATGACATCATAGTGATGTCATGAATAGTCCCCTTGCCTGACAAATCAGAACCTTGACGGGCCTGACCAATCAGAACCCTGACGGGCCTGACCAATCAGAACCTTGACGGGCCTGACCGATCAGAACCTTGACGGGCCTGACCAATCAGAACGTTGACAGACCTGACCAATCAGAACCTCGACGGGCCTGACCAATCAGAACGTTGACGGACCTGACCAATCAGAACCTCGACGGGCCTGACCAATCAGAACGTTGACGGACCTGACCAATCAGAACCTTGGCGGGCCTGACCAATCAGAACGTTGACAGACCTGACTGTAGCGACCCAGCTGGACAGTAAGGGGGTGGAGACTTGACTGATGAGTTTTAAGGATTTTATTTCGGTACTCAATGTAGAAACTATAAAGGGAAGCATAAAATACACAACATAAATCAATACATCAAATAGCACCATAATACATTTGCATTTCCCATAGCACTTATACAATAGCTTACACATTAGAAATGAAAATAAACCTTAGAATAAAATGGAGTTCAACAATAAGATCAGAAATCAACTGTGAACAATACAACAAGTTTAAACAAACAATAGAAATGACAGTCACCTTGTTCCCCTTCCAGCTAGGTGCTAATTGTGGTAGACAGTGGCATGGTGTGTGGCTTCCATTCCTTCCAAGTTTGTCATTTTAACCTTCCTTCCGTCCGTCACCGTCACCCATCCTTCCAGGGTCCATTGGCGTCCGTCCTTAACCCATCCTTCCAGGGTCTATTAGTTTACAAACATTTGCAACACTTTTTGCTCCTCTACCACAGAGCCTCTTTTATTGTTTGCTGCCAGGCACCTGTAGCCCCCTGGCCATCAGCACCAGGTGAACTTGATTACTCCAATTGCAGCTGATTTGCTCCTGTAAGCAGGAAACTCTTCAAGTAAAAGCCTCACAGACCTGATGTTTTGGCAGGAAGCCCTTCAAAATAAAAGTATCTGGGACCACACATCTATACTCATGGAAACCCCCCTTTGGGTCCGTTACACTCCCACTAAATCATAAGTGAATTTAAAAACTTGGCATAAATCACAATGATTTATTTTTCCAAATTACGTGACCCCATACTCATTTAACATTCTAAATATAATAGGAAGGGAGGGGCTGTGCAATCTGTCTCCCACCTTAAGTCCTCCCTCCTTGAGTCCTCCATCTTCAATGGTCACATGCTCAGCATTGTCCTCCATGACCTTAGTGCCCTGGGCCTTGAACCTTCCAGCCCTGGCTGGTTTCCTTTTAGTTTGTTTGGCAAGTTGCACAGTATCCAGCCGATTGCCTGGAAAACTGGGTCCATCCTTGGGCAGAGGCATTTTCTCTTGTCCTTCACTGGCCTCAACAGGGGTGGTTAGAGGCAGTTCCTTGACGGGAACATCGTGGCACAGACCTTCAGCTTTTGCTTCTCCTAAAATGACCTGTGTGGGGGAAGGGACCTCTGGGTGTGAATTTGACGTGACCTTTGGATTGTGAATTACTGTTGTTGGAGACACTTCCTCTTCAGACATGTGGGTTTCGGCCAGATAGAAGTCGTCAGTCTGGATGACGGCTTCCTGCAACTTGGCTCTAGCAACCATTACTTCCTTCTCTGCGTGTAGCAGCTCCAACTCAATCTTCTGAGCCTCCAGGACATTCCTTTGCTGCTCTTCCAGCTCCCATGTCCTTTCCTTCCGTTTATCTTCTTCAATCCGCACCTTGTGTTCAGCTTCCTTCATGGCAAGCTCTGATACTGCTGCCACAGATGCAGAGTGTTTACTACACTTGGTATCCAGTTGTGATGAAGTACAATTAATACAGTGAAAAGGGTCATAGCCAAGTAGTTCATTAAAACGAGCCTGCACTTCTGTTCCATCAAAATCATTGTCAAGAATCCTTTCATATGCAATTTTAAAAATGTCTTTCGAGATAAATTCACATGCATCTACTCTTAGTCTTACATGATTATCTGGAGTGCCGTGTTTTTGGATTTCAGAGTAGAGTTTCAAGATATCCTTACACTTATCCAAGGTGTCCAGGAGAAGTCCTGGGTCGCTTTCTGCAATGTTGAACTTTAACTGTTTTCTTGTGATGCGTACAATAGCCTTCCACTGGTCATACATGGAGAGAAGCCCCTTTACCATATTCTCAACCTCTCCTAAATCTGCATTGTCCATATCTGAATGGTTTGCCGTAATGCTTACATCTGGCATTTTGCATTAAATTTCAAGTAAAACAGGCTATAGGTGTAACTAAATAAAGACCTTGAAATTGAATAACCGTAAATAAAAGTAACACAAAACAAATATGTACCTTAAATCACTGTATTACAAACTCACTGTAAACAATAAACAACTTTACATGTAGCCTAAACCATAAACTGAAATTAAATTCAACAACCTTTGTATGCAAGATGTCCATAGACGTGTTCACAGTTCACTTTCCGTAAAGTCCTTATTCTTTGTTTCCTGACCGTGTGTATACTGTTCTGTCATGTAGCTGTAGTGTTTGTGTTAATGTGACTGTTCACCAGATTCATTAGATTAGACCATGCACTGTCCAATGCGCAGCAGGCTTGTTGGTTTAGTTTGAGCTCCGGTGTTGTACATGCAGAGGATGAGTAGTGAAGAGTTGTAGAAGACAGCAGGCCCCTTGGGTGAAGTTTCTACTGTAGCGACCCAGCTGGACAGTAAGGGGGTGGAGACTTGACTGATGAGTTTTAAGGATTTTATTTCGGTACTCAACGTAGAAACTATAAAGGGAAGCATAAAATACACAACATAAATCAATACATCAAATAGCACCATAATACATTTGCATTTCCCATAGCACTTATACAATAGCTTACACATTAGAAATGAAAATAAACCTTAGAATAAAATGGAGTTCAACAATAAGATCAGAAATCAACTGTGAACAATACAACAAGTTTAAACAAACAATAGAAATGACAGTCACCTTGTTCCCCTTCCAGCTAGGTGCTAATTGTGGTAGACAGTGGCATGGTGTGTGGCTTCCATTCCTTCCAAGTTTGTCATTTTAACCTTCCTTCCGTCCGTCACCGTCACCCATCCTTCCAGGGTCCATTGGCGTCCGTCCTTAACCCATCCTTCCAGGGTCTATTAGTTTACAAACATTTGCAACACATCCTTTTTGCTCCTCTACCACAGAGCCTCTTTTATTGTTTGCTGCCAGGCACCTGTAGCCCCCTGGCCATCAGCACCAGGTGAACTTGATTACTCCAATTGCAGCTGATTTGCTCCTGTAAGCAGGAAACTCTTCAAGTAAAAGCCTCACAGACCTGATGTTTTGGCAGGAAGCCCTTCAAAATAAAAGTATCTGGGACCACACATCTATACTCATGGAAACCCCCCTTTGGGTCCGTTACACTGACCAATCAGAACGTTGACGGAAAAGCCAGGTATAGAGCAGGACCGAAAGTGCTCAGCGCCGTGCCAGCGCCGCTAAAAAATGGCCTAAGGGTAGTGCTAAAGGAAAGGCCAGTCAGCCTGGACAGATGGGCAGACGGACAGATGAACCGAAGCAACATTGCATCACCACCACTAGTGAAGTGTTTTGGTATTTGCTGGATACATTTAAATGTGCACTTTGTTTGGTAATATGAGAGGGAGAATAGAGGTGGTTGCTACAGTATGTGTTGGGTGAGGTCAGCTACATAAGGATTGCAATGATGTTCTGGTTTCAGCATTAACAGGCTAGCTGTGATGCAACATGATGAAAACACAACGAAAATATAGAGCTTTACAGCTTTTCTTCCTCTACCCACAGCCCCCATCTCATCTATGTCATCCGTTGTCACCATGGTAACTAGAGAGTCGGGGACTGAAGGGGACGGTATAGGCCGGGTGTGGGAGGATAGCCAGAGAGAGAGAATGGGAAAATAAGTGTTGGTAGGTACTAGGAGTCGGTGACTCTAGGGAGAGAAGGTAAAGGAGTGTGTCAGAGAGAGAACTTGGGCAGGGTGAGGGGGGAACAGACAGATTGATCTACTGTATAGCCTAATTTATACTTCATCATACGATAGTAGAATAAATGTAGCATAACAGGACCAGAAAGCCATACATTGCTTGTACAGGTACTGTATGTATGAGCCACAGAATGTAATATTCTCACGGTAAAATCCAGAGTGTTGCAGTAATGTAAGTCTGACGGTGTAAGAATTGACCATTAGGATCCTGTCAGAGTTACATTATGTAACACTCAGGATTTTGCTGTGCACATACATTACTTACTAATTAATCTTTCTCTCTCTTTCCCCCTCTTTTTCTCTCATGACCCACATTCTTATTCCTCTCTCCCTCACACATAATCTGCACCCACATGTGTTAGTAGATAATTATCATGTTAGTACCATGTAAAGGTCACTCATTCACTCCACTGAAGTCCAGTTTAAAAATAGAACAATACTGGGATACTACAGTAATATGTCAGGCCACTCTTCAAACAAGAGTCCACCTAGTGTGTGTGTGTGTGTGTGTGTGTGTGTGTGTGTGTGTGTGTGTGTGTGTGTGTGTGTGTGTGTGTGTGTGTGTGTGTGTGTGTGTGTGTGTGTGTGTGTGTGTGTGTTCATCACATCTTTGTGTAACAGATGTGATAAAGTCTGTTGAGAGCAGCGGAGAGGCCCCCCCGTAGGCACCCAGACATCATGCTCTTAAATACATCTATTCTACTTGACTAACACTGTACTACTTACACTCTACTGCTGTAGCTCTGTGGTGAACAGTTGAGTGCCAAAAGTCTCTCTTTTATATATTATTGCAATAATAATGTGTGGTTGTCACAAAATCCCATGGTACACCTGGACCAGTTTCGCAGCACACCAGCGTGCCTCAGCACACCAGCGTGCCTCAGCACACCAGCGTGCCGCAGCATACCGTTTGGGAACCACTGCATTAGATACAGTAGTTCATGTGGAGTTCACTGACTAATATCTTATGACTTACCACTTTGACTCAGTCCACTCAACACTCTCCGTACAACCTTTATGACCAGCTCCTCAATCAAGGCAGGCAGGCAGGCAGGCAGGCACGCACGCACGCACGCACGCACGCACGCACGCACGCACGCACGCACGCACGCACGCACGCATCATAGAGGTTTTTTGCCTACACCCTACATGCTCTGATGTTACATTGTTTGAGATCTGGACTGTCTATTCTACTTTTATTCTGATGTGACTTTTGTGCTATTAAATATTTGATTCTATTTTCAATAGATCTCTTAATCCTATCCCTGGTGTGTGAGACTGGTGTTTGCTTGTGTGTGTGATAGTCTCTAGAGTCTAGACAGTGAGAGAGCCTTTCTGTGTTTTATGTGCTTGGGATAAATTGTCTGAGTGGTGTGATGTGTTATCCTGCCCTGTGCAGCTCAGAATCAGAATAATCTTTATTGTCACATGACTCACATCACAGATTTACAGGTGTAAAACAGTAGGTGAAATTTGTTTTGATTGTTGTCCAGAAAGAGAGAGAAAAGAAAGAAGGGGGGAGAAGGAATCAGAAAAGAGATGGTGGTCATGCCTTGTTCAACAGTCTGATGATAGCCGGGTGGAAGCTGTTCATAAACCTGGTGGTCCGTTTGATTGGAGCTAAGAGTTGTACTCTTTGCGTTCACGAAACAGCCAGAGATTCAACGTATCTACATATTTACACATAGCATATCCATCCAAATATTATGTGCATGAGGTTTAGAAATAAGGTGCATGAGCATATTAGCTGGTATATACTGTTCATGACATAGACATAGTGCAAGAAGAGTATCAGTGCGTTGTACATGAGATTAACGTGCAGAGTATCGGCATGTGTCAAGTTCAGCCACACAGTCCACAAACGGTTGCTTTACTGGTATAATCCACAGTTATGTCCGTGAGGAAAGCAAAAGTCCAAGGCCAGGCTGATGACAGGCAGTGGTCATGTCTTGTTCTGATGTCCCTTGATACTGCGGTAGGTTGCCTGGCCGCGGTCGTTGGAGAGGTTTGAACAGTTTGTGGCACATCATCCAAGTGTAGTAGCTTTGGATAAAGCCCTCTTCTCTCTCTCCCCCCTCCAAATCCCAATGGCAGGCTCTTTCCTTTCAAGTTATATATTCCTCCTTGTGTCTCAAACATCACTCATCAGTATCACTCTCATTTCTCCTTTCTCTTTACGTGTCACTTCTCTTTCATCCCTG
This sequence comes from Gymnoscopelus microlampas, assembly GCF_963454915.1. NCBI lineage: Eukaryota > Metazoa > Chordata > Actinopteri > Myctophiformes > Myctophidae > Gymnoscopelus > Gymnoscopelus microlampas. The sequence goes on along the minus strand of NC_139957.1, from coordinate 23,396,595 downwards.
CGCCTGTCCCTCTCTCTCGTCTCTCTCCTCTGTTCTCAACCTCCCTGCTTCCCACTCGCAATTAATTTGTCCCTCTCTCTCCTCATCTGCCCTGCCCTGCATCTCTCCCCCTTTTTCTCCATCTTTACAAGGGACTTGAAACTATTATTTGGAAGGATGCACAGCTGTGAACCTGCAGAGAAACACCAAATCAGTCTTCCTTTATCTTTCCTTATTGTCTCCGACAGGCCGAAAAGGCATTTTTGGCAGTACTCCAACAAATTTTGTCCAAACATCACGCAAATCGGTACACAGTATCTCTATTGTCATTACTGTAAACAAAACGTGTTTTTCAGATTTTTCATATTCCATCCTGATTGGCTAAGATTGGCTTACAACGTTTGCAGGAGTGCTCAGTTTTGAACAAAATGCCTCAAATCATGAACACAGCATGCAATTTCCGTGAAATTTTGCATGCACATTCCCACTAGGCCAAGGAAGAAATGCCACTTGACATTCTTTTTATCAGCCTCATGGTGGCGCTATAACACACACGCACGCACGCACGCACGCACGCACGCACGCACGCACGCACGCACGCACGCACGCACGCACACACACACACACACACACACACACACACACACTAAAGTCGGCTCTATCTAAGACCCCTGACTATCACTGAATACTGAGTCATTTCAATCACAAAGGCAAAGTGTGGCTTTCCAATCCAGGGCAAATTACAGTGGAACAGAAGACGAGGCTTAAGGCCCGTTCAAAGTCCCTAGATGGGTCTGAAACGTGCGTCAGGGGGTGAGGGATTCCGTCCGTTCTTTACAGACACATGCATGGTCGCTCCGTACCGTACCGTACCCAATGTTGCCATGTCTGCTTATTATAAGCGACTTTGGGCTTATTTTTCTGTATAGTTGCTTGTAAACAAACAAGCAATTTTTTATTGGTGGTTGCGGTTTTATTTGGGCTTGTTTCTAAAGTGTAGTTGCTTATTTGGGCCAATTATTATTTAAACCAGTGATTCTCAAATATATATTGTAGATCTGCTATTTTCATATCTCATATGTGGCCTAGTCGATTCTTTTGGGCTTGTTTTCATAGACCTGGTTACTTATTTCTCTCACAAAATCTGGCAACAGGTTTTGTGACGCTACAATGCTATGAAAATGGCATTGTAGCCCAGTGGTACTACAGGCAAAACGTAGTGAACGTACGTCGGGCTGACGGTGAATGTCGACTTAACGGACGGAAAAACTGGAGCCGTAAGTGACGGAGGGGGAGTAAAAAACGGCAACGCAAGGAGCGCCGGCGCTCGTTACGTATCCTTACGTCCGACTATGAATGATACTTTACACAGACAGTGCACGCTGGCACACTGGCACAGTGTTTGCAGGGCACGAAGGGTAGTTACATTCATATGACCCATTGCCTCTATCTACAGTAAACCATCAAATCGTTGCTGTCGGGTGGAAACCTTGTATGTCCCCAAAAAAATAACCCATTGAGACCTGAGGCCGATTCTACAAATTCTTCTAAATCAGTTAGTTCTCACACTTTCAAGATTTTTCAAAACCTTTCAAAAATAGCAGATGTACAAGATCGCAGCACAAATACATTTTGAAAGGACAAAAGAATTCTTGTAATGGTGTCCCCTGTGGCGCAGACCACTGGTGACTTTTAGCATGCATGCTGTGTGTGTGCATATGCATAGTGCATATGAATACACATGACCAGCAACTAACTAGCCTGACTACCTAAACTGGGACGGTTGATGTTTAATAATTTATCATTTGTGAGAGAAAGGGAACAGAAAAGGACAGAAATAGTGAGGGGAAAGGGAGAGCAAGAGCAAGAGAGAAAGAACAAGAAAGAGTGGCAGGGAGAGTAATAGTGGGAGAGAGAATACCCGTGCATGAAATGGAGCATGGTTAAGTTAAGTCTAATTTGTCTTCGGTGGTACAGTATATCCTTATCCTGCATGATGTGTTTGCACGCACGCACGCATGCATGAGCTCGCTCGCGTGCACGCACAAACATACACACACACACACACACACACACACACACACACACACACACACACACGCACACACACACACACACGCACACACGCGCGCGCACACACACACGCACACACATGCACACACTGGCACATCCCTGTAAAGCTCTCTGATGTCTGGAGCTACTTTGCATGATTCAGGAGGGGAGCCGTTGGGGACAGTTTCTCTTCATCTGACTTTACGTATTAACTAGAGACAGAGAGAGGAGCGAGAGGAGCTAGATGAAGATAGAGAGAAAGGAGACAGAGAGAGAGAGAGAGAGAGAGAGAGAGAGAGTGGAGAAAGAGAGAGTAGAGAAAAATAGAGAGGAGGGGAGAGAGGAAGAGCTGTAGGCACAGTGACCTACATTTACAGCGGAACAGAGGAGACCTGCAGAATTCTATTCATCAGAGTTTGATATGATATTATTAAAAAGACCTGCCGCTCTCCCTGGGGTCACGTCTGATGAAACCCTAGGGCTCAGAATAGAATGAAAGGACAGTAGGCGCTACAAAGAAAAATCCTGAGTAAACATTGACCAGTAGTCCACATTTACACTAAAAAATGATATGTTTTGTACTGTGTGCGAGTACAATTATTTAATGATTTAATGTATCCATTTGTAACTCTGAGAGTATACAAATGTAACCAAATTGATCTGTTTGTAAACTCCCAGAATGAAATTAACACTGAGGATTTTACTGTGAATGGGGTGTACATGTAGTCACCCCCGGACAGTACATACAGGACAGTGTATTGTAGTTTGTTTTGTTTTTAGTTTTTTAATACTGATTATTCATTTTGGGATGGAAATAAGAATGACCTAAAGTAAATTATTGAAATATCTCTTAAAAAGCCAGCTATAGCCCAGTGTACACATATTTTGTCAATCAAAGACCTACAATTCTTAGGTTATTCACAAATTGCAAGAAGTGGTGCTAATTTTGTGCAATCACTTATTTCTTTTGATAGTAAGCAATCTTGAGTCATGTTGAGTCATGCCAGAGTATAACCCAGCATATTGATTGCCTTCCACATCAATAGCTATGTCTGATGTTGTTAAAGGGATAGTTCGCCCCCAAAATTTTCTATTGATTAGTCACCCCATGGAGACTTGAATTCATGGATATTTTTTAGTTTTTGTCGTATTCCTATAATTCCAATACTTTGATGACCAGCAGTGGTTCCGGTAGGAGACACAAAGAGTCTCCTTTGTGTCTCCTACCGGAACCGCTGTTTACCGGTCCGCCAGTCATCAAATTATTGGCTTAGGAATGCGACAAAAACAAAATGTAGTCAACAAAGAAGTCAAGTCTCCATGGGGTGTGTAATAGATAAAAGATTGAAAACAAGTCATTTTGGGGGTGAACTATCCCTTTAAGTGAAGTGAAGACTTACTGTAACGGTGCATTGATATGGTTATGACTTATCACCAAATAGAAAAACTATTGAGAAACACTTTCTGTGATGAACGTTTCAACTTTTTAATAGAGTGTACCTGTCATGTCATCATAGTATCAAATGGTGCTTTGAGTGACTGTAAACTACAACTGTTGAAGGTATCTCACAGCCAAAAGGGCTTGACCCTGAGCTCAGCTATGACTGAGTGCCCACTGTGCACTACACCAAATATCTACACCAATAGGCCATTGCCTTATTCACAGTTCCTACTGAGTAAGGTTAGAGGGCTGGAGACCACAATAATCTGCCACACTACCATGGTTCATGTATAGGCCCTACCCCTGTACTCCACATCTTCCATTCACTAGCTGGGTGGATAATACCCTTGTCATTCTTCTTTAAGATTTAGAAATCCATACATATTCCCTGGAGGGGATCCATGGGGGGGGGATCACTGCCTCATTTCCTGCTGGAGATCAGACCAAAATACCACAGAAGGGGGGAATGGGGTGGACAGCTTTAGCGTGAGAGTGTGTGTGTGAGAGAGAGAGAGAGAGAGAGAGAGAGAGAGAGAGAGAGAGAGAGAGAGAGAGTTTGTCTATCTATCTACATCTATGGTATGTTTCTCTCTCTCTGTCATGTGCGTGCATGCATGAGTTTGTGTGCCAGTATAACATTTCATTATATGACTGAGTAATCTATGGGGTCTTCAGAAGGACAAAAGAGGGTGGGCCATATGAAACTGTGAAGGTGAATGAATGAGGTGATCAATCAGCAGCCACGTCCAGCAGGTTGTGTCTGTATTGGATCACACAAACCATTACTCTGATTAGAAGCATGCAATAAAGCATGGCTGCATATGCAGGTGTGTGTGTGTGTGTGTGTGTGTGTGTGTGTGTGTGTGTGTGTGTGTGTGTGTGTGTGTGTGTGTGTGTGTGTGTGTGTGTGTGTGTGTGTGTGTGTGTGTGTGTGTGTGTGTGTGTGTGTGTGTGTGTGTGTGAGAGTGTTGGAAGCATGTTCTGTGCTTGCATGAGGTCTCACTGCAGCTTCAACGCTCGCACTGAAATCCAGGTCACATTACTTCTCTCAATCCAGATAACTCATTGCTAACATGACCTGTTTTTGTACAGTATGTGCACGTGAGTGCGTGTCTAAAGCCCGATTCATACTTTGTCGCATGATGTCGTTGCACAGCGAAAATAGCAGTGCTACAACCTCACAGCGCGTTGCATCTGCGACGCGTTGTGAGCTTGTAGCGCTTTGTAGCGCTGCTACAGTATTTTGGGGCACAACGCTGTCGTGTGACAGACCATCAATTAGGCTTTATGCGCATATACACGTGACAAAACCTCAAGGATGAAATCTGAATATCTGAATGGCAAATAATGTAATGCTAAATCATGCAGAGAGGGCAGCTATGATGAGCCAGTGTGTGTGATATAGTGAACTGGGTCATGGTCTGTCACTTACACAGAACCATGGAGTTACACGGCAAAATACATACCGGTAGTTCATTTAACTTAAATGTTGATTTAAATATTGATTTAAAGGAGCAGTTCACCCCAAAAATGGGGAGAGATGCTATTGCAAATACATTACATAACATTACATTACAATACATTACATTACAGTCATTTAGCAGACGCTTTTATCCAAAGCGACTTACAATAAGTGCATTCAACATAGGTAGGGAACGAAACTACTAATCACCAGAAGTCTTAAGTGCATTCTCTTCTAAAACAAGCAACTAAGAGTATACCTCGCGCTAAGGTAAAAGTGCTAGGTATACAAATACTGTGAACTATATTAACAACCCTGAAAGGTCACTGTCATATTTTTGGGGTCATTTCCATATTCTGGGGGTGAAAAAGTGCAAGTTGTATTCAAGGACTTGTCTTGAGCTGGAAAAAAATTACTTCCTGCCCTCATCGGGAGAACGTGCATGGTGCAGTGCATGGCATGTCAAGGGCAGTGTAACCCCGCCCCCACCCTGCTGATTAGTCATTAAATATTCAGCAGTTTCTCCTATAGAGTTAACATTTAAACACCAACAGCCCACAGTGGGAGAGAGCGAGAGAGGTGGAAGGAGGCAGAGGGGAGGTGAGGCAGAGAGAGTGATGGAGCGAGAGATGCAGAGGCGAAGAGGCAGAGCGAGGGATGGAGACATGAGGAGCGGTAGAGAGAAGCATAGAGGGAGGGAAAAGAGAGGTAGAGACCTGGATGGGGGTGGGGGGGGGGGGGGGGTGGGTAGTTGAGAACATACATAATCCGCAGCAAAGTGAACACTCTTTCACATTACATTATGTCTGTGTATTTTGGGAGATTTGTGTTCTCACTGCTGTGTCCGTAGATACAACAAGAGCGTTGTTGGGGTCCCCAGTAAAATGAGGATGACTTTAAACATTTAAGCCCTATATTATTTTTCGCCTATTCAAAAATTGATGTCTGACAACCCAGCTTGTAGCTCTATATTAAAAAAAAGGCTAACACGTTTTGAAGAATCTTGACAAATCTTGTCTCAGGGGGTTTCCCTCGCACAACTTCTTTTCAAATGGGGTCCGTAGCCAAATACATATCAATTTGGGGCTCCTTGACATGAAAATGTTTGAGAATCACGATACTGTAAACGGCCATAGCTCCATAAGTCCACTCCATGTCTAGAAGAGCCATGGTAACATGAATCCATGGTGAATGTGAACATGAATGTGTTTGCTATGCTTTGGGGTAAAAAGGGAGGATTGAGGTTGTTGAATCGGGGCCAGAGAACCAGGTCTATTATTAGCTCCACATGCTGCCAACTGGAGCGCATGTGTGCGTGTCTCTAAGTAAGTAAGTGTGTGCATATTTGTGTGCATGTGTCTGTGTGTTTCCGTGTGTGTGCGCGTGCTCCCAGCACTCCACATCAGCCAACGTAAAATCTAAAATCCAGAGATCTACATACACAGAAGTGCATGTGCATGTACATGTGTGGGCAGTTCACGCACTCTAATACAGATTACACAAATTCGTACACGCACACACACGCACGCATGCACGCACGCACGCGCACACACACACACACACACACACACACACACACACACACACACACACACACACACACACACACACACACACACACACACACACACACACACACACACACACACACACACACACACACACACACACACACACACTTCAATTCCATTATTTTGGCAATGGCTGTGGCATTAAAGTGTTTGGGTTGGAGCGAGCAGCCTGGTCTGCCTGGACTACAGACGACCTTGCACTGCTATTGACATCTGACATCCTAAAGTGAGTTGCTTGTGTTCCCATAATGATGGTTCTCTTCGTCAGTGCGATGTGTTTTGCATAATGAGGAAGACGAGGAGGCAGGGGGGGGAATTGGGGCAGGAAAGTAGAGCATCTTGACAGTGAGCTTCTATTGATCTGTGGGATGAAGGATGGACCTACA